>NC_046974.1:14103184-14435684 GCF_009769545.1 Cyclopterus lumpus | reverse complement strand
GAGTTCGAAGCTCAGACCGGAACCCTCCAATGCTATTTCCAGCTCTTTTCTGAAAACCCGCTATTGTGGAGGTATAATTACAGGCCTATATTCTGTGCTTAATTCTCAAACAATAGGGTATACTTTTACACAAGGACATGAAATTACTCTCCATTCAGAACATGCTTGACTAGACAACAGAGCTCTCCATGTTCAGAGGACGTTAATGCTGCTGTGCAAAAGCCAGACTGTCTCTTCCTGTTGTTCCCTCTCATTATTTCAGTGTTCACTGCTCTTGATGGCAACGATGACTCAGGTAGTAGGCTTCTTTTTTCTATCTATCTGTCTGTCTGTCTGTCTATTTCTCAATAGCCTCAAATGAAAAGAAGAGAGATAGTGGACCGTCACAAAAATCTAAATTGCGAACGTCAGCAAGCCTATGTGGCAGATTCTGCTTTTTCTATTACATTTATTTCCCTTTCTCACTTTCCTTTATGGAACAAGTTGACGAAGTTCCTTAATTAATTTACTGGAATTCACTGGAACAAATTTTCTCCTTTTACAAACACTGTTTTTCACCGTCTTTCCTGTGTTTATTTTATTTTGTTATCCTGCCGCAGCTCTGTTGTCCCTCAGTGGTCGTAGTCCTGTGTCTGACTCTGACAGTGATGGTGTTGTTCCCCCGTTCTCTGTTGGCCTCCTTCTCCTCCGACAGGCACCCAGCGCCTGACTCCTAATTGGTGGTAATGCTAGCAGCAGCTGGTTCTGGTGAGCGTCTTTGTCGACGACGGCGGTTATCCAGCCGTTTGACAGCTGGTTGCCATAACGTCATCACCTTGGCGACAGACTGGACTCTGGCGCTGTTCTGGAGTACCTGCCACTCAGCATTACCAGCCTCCCTCACAGAAGAGACAGGGCATTTCATGCATCCAAGAAATGAGGCAGTTTCAGAGTGAAATTTGATAATAAGCTTATTTCGGCCCCCACCACAACACAACACAACACAGCAAACGGCCCTTCCAGCTCTCCATGACTAACCCCAGCCTGTGGGAAAGGGACTAATATTTTAGTGGATGAATTATATGGCCTGTTAACTTTAAAAGATTTTGTCGACAGCGCATAATGTCAGAATGCCATTTCATATAATGCCATTTCCCTTTTCTACTTTTCACTGTAGAATTCCAGCTTTACTAACGATAGGGAAAGCAGAAACCTTGTTGGCCTGGAAAAGAGAACGAAAGAGAATTAAGTCTTTGAAGGAATGTTCTCTTTTTCCCTCATCTCTCTTCTAAACCCCTACACTCTAGTCCTCTCCTCTTGTCTCCGCTCTCTTCATACCCCTGTGGCCACATCCATGGTATTCCAGGAATACTCAGGCTCAATGCTCGTTTGTGTCTGCCTTTAGTGCAAGACACTGGTGCATCTTCTGCAGAGTCATTGTCGGGCCACACTTACTGTATTTGATGCTTTCTGTGCATGGAAAAACAACAAAGTTATGTCAAATTAAACTTCTGGATTATTTGTTTTGACAATTCTATCACAAGAAATGCTTATGGCTGAGAAAGAAAAAAATACATGCTGCATGAAAGACGTTATTTATTCGCATTACAGTACTTGCTTTTTTCTGCATTTGGGTCGGTTAGTTGGATTTGATTAAATGTGATATTTGAATCTTAAAAAATAAGATAATCATTATAAATATTATATGTGCCACCACTTGGCTCAAGCCATGCATCCAGAATGTTTACACACTAGCAGGATATGATTTGAAAAAAGTCAAATTAAACTACATATTACCACTCAACCTCTTGTGCTTAATAATTGATGGACACACGTCTTTATTCATATTGCTACATGGATTGTCAGGAGTTAGACAAACAGACACATACGATATCTTAATAAAGTAAAATAAACATGCATCTCCGTTCCTGCAGGGAGGCACTCATTTCCACACATCACATCATATTTGCTGCTATTTCATATCCACGCATGAGCAAACACAGAGCTGGCCATACAGAAGAGGAGGCGGCAGAGGAGCAAACAGCATGAGGGCACCGTGTTCAAACTGTGGTGACCAGTGGCTCCTGTCTGCCCGTGGCCTCACAGCATTGCCTCTGACCCAGTGGCTCAATGCAGGTATTCACAAACTGGATTCCAGTGGCCACCAAAATATCCAGCCCGAATGGACACAGTGACTCTTCTAGGTAAACAGTGGGCCGAGCCAAAATCTAAACCTTATAGCCTCTCTTTCTCTCCCAGTATCTAGGTCTTATTTTAGAACTCTAGCTTTGTTTCCCTCCGCAACCTTCGCCAGCCTAAAAATGAAAATGAGCATGCTGTGAAACAGACCTCACAACTCACATTCTGGAATTAAATGCTCCCAGTCAGTAATAAATGTAAATGCTGCGTTGGTGCTGTTTACTTCCACGAAAAGGAACTAATGATGATTTGGGGGAAGGTTTATTTCAAATCTACGTTTCTAAAAAGATTAATCGAATGACATTACATTGTGAAAAAGAACAAACGTGGTAAGCAACAGAGAGTAATTTCTCATCCTTTATTGTTAAATTGTGCAATTATTGTTCTACATTTAGTGTCTCACCTAAGCAGCTGTGGATGCTGGAGGAGACTTGATGATTTGGCAGATTTTTTGCAAAAACAAACAGCAAACAGACGAGGCTACAGAAGAGGCAGACAGCTCACGAGAGAACAAACCACACCACAGAGAGAGAAATCAAACACAAGCACAGCCCTCTGAAACCAGACAGCCCTATCTCACTGCACGCTTTGGCTCAGATTGTTTCTGCTTATTGTTTATTTGGCTGTTTGACTGATTGGTTTATTGGTTACAATCCAATGTGGAAGTGTAATGATATGAAGTTACATGTTTACTGGATTCCAGGGAGTACTCAAAAGTTAGTTGCAATGCCCCTCTGGCATGTCTTTATTAATCATTGTTCCATAGTTAATACATTTACAGTAGCAGCCCACGAACACCTGTGTTTACAGAACAGTCCAGCTTGTTTTAGTGAAGTACATGACATCACTGGTTTTCATATCAGCACTTAATTGTCAGATTTAACTTGCAAGTTATGTAAGTGTGATTGTGATTCAGTCGATCAATCAAAATCAATCAATATTGTTGGAATCTGAGTTGAGTTGGTTAATTGATTGCAACTACAGTTTGGTAATGATTTATGTTTTTCTCTATAATCTGATGGTTTTTTTAGACTAAATTATTGATTATTCAACGTTTCATTAATGAAAATAATCATTGCAGAGCAAAAGCCCAGCTGTTTATTTCTTTACTATAAATATTTATCATCGTCTTCTGACAATAATAATACATAATACAGCATTTAAGTGGTTACTGTTCAATTTTGCACAAACTGGATTTGCGCATTTGACAGTGACATAAAGGATTGTTGTTACACCAAACAAGGATAAATCCCATGTTCAATATGTTTTATTGAGTAAAAATAAACATATTCTTTTTGTTTTTCCAAAAAGTTATTCACCGACAGATAACGGTTACATCAGTTATCTTACTTCGGGGACATGATTGTGGTCAGTTAGACAGGAGGTCACATTTCCTGTGAGCTGATAAAACAATGTCATGCATTTGTTTTATCTGTTAAAGATGGCCTTGGGTCTCCAGGCCAAACAAATAATCTTTGAATAAATATAGTTTAAGTAGGTTCTGTACCTGATATTAAATCAACTATTTCTCACTTAACCTTTCTGCGTGATTTATTGGCTATGACATAAGTAGCGACGAGAGTATTTTGGTAGAAGCCTCAGCTTCGTCTATGGCAAGCAGTGGTCTACATGCTTTACACATTTATCGAGCATAATTGCTGCTTAAAGTCTTAAATTATTTATTATTGTGAGATCTGACAGGGCTGCTCAGAAGCAAATTGGGATCATCTTCCATGACCACCAAGGATTTGCAGATTGGAGGCAGAACTAAGTTTATTTCCTCCGCTCTGCTTTTATCCCTGCAAACGAAGCGTTTAAAAGGATCACCCGCGACAGATAACCACGTTACTGTACAGACGAATAACGCCGCTGCTCTTAAGATCCTGATTTTGTCTGTGGATTTTTTCTCTCTTTCCTTCACCCCAGTCTAATTGTGCCGATGCTCTCCCTGTGGGTTTTAATGTTTGACACGGCGAAACGCTCTTAAATCCTCCACACTGCTCCCTCCCTTATGAGACCCAGTATCTTAAAAGCAAAAAGAATGTATGTCTAATTCACAAATTTATCACTTCGCAAAATGATGCATTAAATGAGAGGGGACACGCTCTGATTTGAAATGCTGACTTTAGAAAAGAAGTTCAGATTTTCGAAATGAGTTTAGATGGGCTTCCCTTCACCCCTCACCCACCCGCTCGCCTCCCACGTCATCCTGCTTTCTCAGTTGTATCACTCTCGCTCCTTGAGATGGGCGGCTATAGCTCTCTTTGTCTGCTTCTCTTTCTCTCACTTTCTGTCTCACCTCACACACACACACACACACTGTACATTTAATTGCTTAGTTAAACTGGTTGTCAATTTAACATGTGTTTATACATGTATGTGTTTTGCATGTGTGCTTATGTGGCTTCGGGCATGTGTGTGTGTCTGCATGTGTGTGTGTGTGTATGTCTGGATGTGTGTGCGTGTGTGCATGATATACAGCACTGCATACAAACATTTCTTTCTCACATGATCGCCTGCATGCAATTATCCTTGCTTTTGAGGACGAGGCAATAGAGATACACTCTCTTTCACAAACCATGACTGATTTTAATTTCTCGAGCCTTGAGAAACACGGCACTTCCATCAGTAACTGATTAAGGCCAGTTTAACATAATCAGACTTGTTGCAAAAGACTGCTTTGCCTTATATTTATATATCACAGACTTCCTATGTGCTTCATGTTAGCCCTCTCTCATGTATTGTTCTGAGAAAGCATACAGTTCAGTAATAGCCAAAACACACAACCAAGATGGCATGGACGCTGATATGATCAGTAAGTTAGGGAATTTGTCATAAAGAGTTACGATTTTATTTACCTATCATTTACTTGTGCATCAATACGCACAATTCTTAAATGCATTCTTTTGCATTCAATTTATATTTTATATTTTCAAGTTTGGCGTTGATAGTAAAGCTGCTCCCTGGAGTATTCTGAGCTCCCCAGAGGCTGAAAACAGAGGAGGAGGTTTTGAACACAGTTGTAACAGCTTTTGAAACGTAGCTCAACTGGCTGTGAGGCACCGTGGGCTTCCTCTCGACAGGTCAACCTGCCAAGAAACACGCTTTAAGAGGAAAAACAAGTCTGTTTTAAAAAGAGTAAATGTAAATGTCTGCCCGAGAAGCAGTGATCCCTGGAGATGTGTTAAAACAAGGGCGAGGACTAAACTGATGACAACTCCATCCACACGATCTACACCGTGGAGAGGAAAAGCAATACAGGCTTAGTTTTAAGAGCTGCTCTCTTGACAGTGTTAATGACAGTGTTATCCGACTGGTGAAATCATGAAGGAGAAGAGGCCAAGCAGCATGTTTTGCTCTCAGGAGTGGGAGTTGTGTTTGGGCAAAAACACATTTTGGTCATCATTTTCTTTTATTTATTCTTGTTGTTTTAGTATCCCTTGCTGTCGTCAAATATGATCACTTAAAATTCAACAATTTGTCACAAGATCTTTGTTCCAAAAGGTTGAACATCACCACTAAAACCACATATCTATATTTACCTTTCTTTCACATTACATTTTAATTATTGATAATAAGTCAGCATATTATTTTGATGTAATGTCGAAATGCAATTTTGCCGATACCAGTATGAAAATGTGGTAAATCAAACACGAACAGAGATAGTCTTTCATTCAGAAAAGCCAAACATGACACACACGTTGTATGTCGCCCTCCTTTTTTGTACGGTATATATGGTGAAGGCCAGTAGTCCAATATATGCCTGCAGTGTCAAGTTACCGGGCAGCCAGAGTTCTTTGGCTACTCACCAGACATAGAGCTGTAAATCAGAAGCAGTCAGCATATTACTGAAGCATGGCGCGTGGTTAGAGGCTGGCTGCAGGTGTGTGTTCTCAAACACGAGAGACGGAGGGAGAGAGAAATGGTAAAAAAAAGCCAGAGAAGAACTGAGAATGTATGTGGTAGACATGGTTACTTCCCTCAACTGTGCAGGTGCCGAATCGTATTGTTGGGAGACAACAACTGCCCAACAGCCAATCTCATCGTGTGTATATATATATATATATATATGTTTATATATATATGTTTATATATATATATATATTATATATGTTTATATATATATATATATATATATATATATATATATATATATATATATATATATATATATATACATAGATACAGTATATAAGAGAGAAATTAAATGCATACATATATTCTCACAATGATCAGAACAAGGGCCTCTTCAAAACGTGGACGCTCTTTGGTTTGTGTTGTTTTTCCCAATTGATTAGGATGCCAGGATGCACGGTCTATATATGTGTTTTTCTGTGTGTGTATGTGTGGGAACGAGTCCCAAAGGGTACATCATGCACTATGTTGCACACTGTTTCATCCCTTATTGTATGTGACTCAAACACTGCTCTTCCCGTCCGTGTTTATGCATCCCTCCCTCTTGATCGAAGCAAACACAGCCTCATTAGACACAGCATCAACACATTCGCGCAAAAACACACACACATGCAAACATACAAGTAGTATACATAATGAACACGGAGACTTAGAGTAGGACAACATCCTCCTTCTCTCTGGGTTTAGAAGGTGAGGTTTGTTCCAAAAAAAAATTCCCAGCTAGAATTAAAAGCCACTGAGTAAAATTAGATACTGCTATCGTGAAAATGTAAATGGCAATTCCAGTGTGTATTTGTATTGCAATGGACACTGCTTATGGGAATGTTAATACAGATAGGTACACACTGATGCTCACGCACATCCACACATCCATGAGAGTTTCACATGTACAAGCGATTACCACTGCATCTGCTTGTATTTTATAGATTTGCAAGTATACAGGCAGGTTGTGTTTTCTTAACTTTATCTGAGACATCTGAGACGTGAAAAAGAAAAAAATCTACACCACCAGTATCCATGAACCCACTGGGTATAAGGAACGGGTGGGGGAGAGTTTGAAGAGACTGTCAAGGTGAACAGGTGAAAGAGAAAAGCTAGCGTTGCCTGCCACCTCTCCGCCCTTTGTTGCCCCCCCCCATCCCTGCATCACCTCGCCTCGGGGGGTTGAACAACTGCTCTTGAAGGGGGGGCAAGTGTTCTCTCTGTTCTTTCTCAGTGCCTCTGGGTGTACTACCGACTCTCACTACCCTGGCGATCTCCTGCTGCCTCACACTCTCAGACATTCACACACACGGAGACACACACACACATACACACACACACACACACACACGTACGAGCACACAAGCGCGCTGCAGCATCCGAACCATCTTCACTCTCTGCTCCCTCTCATCATCCTATGTGGGGCTCTTTGTAGCTGCTGTGCCTGAGCTTGGTGAGGAAAATAGGGAGAACAAAGCGAGGGAAAAGGGGGGGGGGTGAAAAAAAAAAAAAAAGAGGACTGAAGTAGCGGTGGATGAAAAGGAGGAGGGAGGAGATGAATGAGAGCGAGAGCGATGGAAGGAGATAATGTTCCCATCGCATCGGGAGTGTCGCCTGTTGTTGCTCGCAGAACATGGGTCGGCGAGCGTTTGTGTGCTACAGTTTGATTTGGGGGTTGTCCCCAGCTGCACACGGAGACAGCAGTACGTAGACGTGGCAGAGACTCTAATTAGACGGGCCTAAGTGTGCTGAACTCAGGGAGAACCCCGGAGCGCGAGCAAACGCTGCTCAGCCCCCCTGCAAACAGAGCGGGAGGAGACCCCCAGCAGTAATTACAACGTTTCACAAACCAAGCAAGACAACTCCAGGAAGTTTTCAATCAGAAAAATCCTCTTAAAATCGCTGGGGAGCTGAAGAGGAGTTGCATTTCATTAGCCCTCACCATAGGGTCCTTTTAAAGAAGTGGGGATTAAGCTTTGACTGGGGGAGGTCATCCTGTTGCATCTGACATAATGGCATACCATCTACTGGGATTCAGCATTGTTGGCAAAAATAGGTTAGACACAGTATCTCCAGGGAAAACTGCAACATCTCAATAAGGGTGAAATACAACTATAGTGAAGGAATTTGGGTGGCATGGAATTAACACTGGAACGATTTTTGGGACTTTGATGAATTTATTCTAATAGTTAAGATTTCCATTAGGTGCAGTAATATAATTTAAATGAGAAGATTAACAATTTCATGGCATGCTATTGATGCTCTTTTGAATGAATGTTCAGAGCATGGTCAGTAAATGGCTTGTGACATCGTGTCAATAAGTAGATCGGAGGGCATCCATTATCCTTCTATGAATCGTTAGCTTTTTACTTCTGCCAATTGTATTTATATTTTAAAATGAGAAAGTTTGTTTCCATTTGTGAACATTATCTTGCTGAAAAAAACATTAGAGTACCATGAATATTTGTTTGCCACAGAGTTCATTTACTACAATAATCCAAAATCACATAGTGTTTTTGTACCAGGGCGATGCTGATTTCCAAGTTGGCCTACACAAATACATCATCACTGCAACTCTCTATATTCACACTAATTTCATGAAGACAGTTGCCATCAGTTGGACTATATACAATGGGTGGGCGACACGCTTTCTGCACTCCCATGGGGGGCTTCTCTCTCTTTCTCACTCTTTTTTTCAGTCGTGGTGAGGAATCTGATGCAGATGTGTTGCATCAGATTGACTTCCTTCTCTGCTTAGGCAGACATTACTACACTATATCTTTAAATGGCAAATAGCTGTTTACTGCTATATTAATTCTCACAGTGTTGGATATGATTCCTTAACATTGCCAAATAGAGCATCTGGCCTTGGCAAAGCTCCACCGCTTACTGAGTGCCCTTGTAGTTCTTTCTTTTAAACCTCTACGCTCCCTGGAGAGCCGAGATATATGTATCTTATATTGACAGTATGCTGGATGCAAGCGAGAGTGCCTGAAGTTTGTTTAAATTAGCCTATGTCACAGTACCATGATGGTACGGAACACGGGTGTCAGGTTTACAGCATGTCTGCATTTTTGTTTTGTATTCGAAGGTAAGAATGGCAAAACTAGCTCAGACGATACCATCCAAGAGAAGTCAGGACTGATGAGGTTAAAGAGTTACCTCAGCCACCTCAACCTTGCTGCTTTAAACACTTCAGTAGATGTTCTGACTAGACTTCCAACAGGTTAACACGAGCATCGACCTTTATTGGAAAAGCTTGGCCTTTAGCTGTTGTGGCCGACGCTAAGAAATATGAATGAAAAAGAAATCCTCCATTTGTAGATGGTTGTAAAGTTTTATAAATTTATATTGTTAATTTTACATACACATTTAGAAGCTAAATGATTTGGATAAATGGCATAATCTGTGTTATGAAAATAAATGTGTCACTAAGGACCCAATGTGTGTAGGAATGTTTGAAAAATATTGTTACGGGTTAAATATTGTTACAAATACTGTCTGTATTCTGATTGCAGAGGTCAAACTGTAATATAAGTTACATTAGTGTAAGTTCTACAATATATGTAATGCACTCTGTAATTCATAAACACAATGGGGGATGATGTCTTTATATGGTGTATGTTACTGCTCTGTAAGTGTGTGTGTTTTTGTGTGTGTGACAAAAACATCCGCAGCCAAGGTGTGAAGGCCCTCTCACCTGTCTCAAGACAGAAGCATGCCAAACCTGCACACCCTCACACATAGACACACAGATGCATATTCATTTTGTGTCATGTGTCACGGAAAAACAGATGTGCAAGAAACAACGCTGCATCAATTATCCCACCAAGTTCACTCAGTAAATTAGAAAGGGTTAATTATGTCGTTCCTATTTTTCTAGCCTGTGTATCTTTTCACTTTTTTCGTTTTTTGGCATGGGTGGTGGCAGTTGTCATGAAGTGCATGTAAAACCATCTGCGCAGGTTCAAATGTCTAATCTATGCTTTTCCTGTTGGGATTAGCCAAGGATGCTGTGGTCCGGCTGTCACAAAGTATTAAGGAGGAAAAAAGAGAGGAACAGGAGCAATATGGGACATCTACAACTTTACTGCCAGACCAAATTCGCCAAATATACATGAAAAGTTCCGAAGATACGTAACACAACCTCAAATAGTGAGTTGCAGTTTCAGCTCACAGCTGTGACATTATTATACTAAACATATTTATTTATAATTCTTATATAAACTTAAATCATGTACTTTAGTGACAAATGCTCAAATAACCATCTTTTGCACATACATTTTCTGTATATTATTTGCGAACATCTGAAACATGAATATATATTAGCTTTATCTGCTCTTCCTCACTAAACCCACATGCTTTTACTTTACCGCAGAGATGGTAATTACAATCACGCTAAATAGGCTTGAACCGTATCAAAAAATAATTAATATCAAATTTATTTGGGTTATCCATTGCTAAAACACATCTTCTTTTGCATGCTAATGCCACATATTTTGAAACATTCCTGCAATTCAATTACTTGGGAATATCATTAAAGGCAACAAATTTACAGTTTAATTGGTGTGGACTATTTAAGTCGCTCCAGAGCTACAGAATCCCCTTCCTCTATAAGTGGATTAATTAATTTGAATCAATAAAGTCTCTTAGTCGGGTTGCTCTACTCCACCAAAAAATAACTAACTCCAAACAAAGCCTTATCAGCGGCCAAGGTCCAAGCTCTTGCTTTTCAGCTCGAGAAGGAAGTTTTGTTGAGACAATTACCAGCAGATGATTTCCCCTCCGTTTTTTGCTCTTTCAGCTCTCTAAATCTGTGCAGAATATTAATTTGTTGAGCTTCTTTTTGATGCATGTTTTGTTTTGTGATATTGCTTTTATACAAGCAGCTCTTTGTATTTACTCTATGGTGAATATGTTGTGGACACATTTAGTATCAATAATCTTTAAAACTAGAGCTTTAACGTTCATCAATGTATCGCTATGTGTATTTTTAGATGTGAGACATCATCCAAAAATGACCAAAAGAATAAATAATAATAATCACACTGTGGGCTAATAACCCCCTCGGTGTCCAGTGCAGGGTATGTCCAGGCCGTTGTTATGTGATGCTTAGTTTTCAGTAAGCACAGCATCACAGAGAGACAATGTGTACTCAGGAGCACACCCTGCATCTCTTATCTCCCTTAATGTATGAGCCACGGACCAGTAGATCAACAACAGTAGCTCCAGACTACAAACAGCACCTCCCTTCTTCTCTCCCTGTATATGATAATGTTGTGCATGTTGTAATGCTACTATGTAATTATTGCATGATTCATAAAATTCAAACTTAGTAACCTTTTTGTTTCTTAAAACATTTGATGTTCCAGTATGGTTGGTGATGGTAAACCAGAACTAAACATTCTAAAACCTGCAATGTTACCTCTTTGCAAACACTAAACTATTTTTTTTTTCTAATAGGGACATCATTATTTCTTTCTGGTGAGTTTATTATGGATGGCCTCAATGAACAACTCAAAAACGTGTTTTAGGAAGGGGAGAAAGGGAAGCGGATGGAGCAACTGCCACAAGTCAAAAGCTATGTTCAAAATCTACTTTACTGAAACATTTTCACAACTTTTTTATTGGATGAGAAATAGAATTTATCTTGCTTCTTAGTTGAATTGTAAGTAAAGCGAAAGGATGAAAACACAGTCACCACTTGACAGGTTTTGTGCTTAACAGCAGGAGACTGAGTTGCTCGATGAGTCACTATGACTACCCTGCAATGTAAAATTCATTTAAAGAACAATATTCTGCCTCCACATGTTAGTGTTGAACATTAGTTTTGCAGTTTTAGTGTCATTTTACATTATTGGAAAAGCATAAAAGTGCTGCGCTACGCCGTAACACATAAAACAGCTCCATTGGATTACTTCACATTTCTGTGTGCTCATGTTCATGGTTCATTTGGTTTTTACTTTCAATTAAGGATTAAGAAGAGCTGTCTTGAAACATTAAGATTATTTATGTGATTTGTGTCTACTTTCCCTCCTGGTTTCATAGAGGAAAGCCCAGTTTAGTTTTGATACTCGCATCAGAGTGAGTCTGAAAATAGTGTTGACAGATGACTTATTCATAAACAGTCAGAGGGTGTTTTGCAGATTGTGAGAACAAAATGTTCATCACTGCACTCATCCAGTGTGTTTTCTGAATAGACAGTAAACAACGCAATCTCATATTAGTGTATATATAAATTATATCCACAGTATATGTATTCGTGCCCACGCTATGTCTGTTTTCCCTCCCCCTCTCTTTCTCACTCCTTCCTTCAGCCACAGTGAGGAATCTGATGCAGAGGTGTTGCATTTCTGTTGGTGTAAGTGTCTGTCAGAAGTCCAGTTGGGAAAATGTGAACGGCTACACTTGTCCTCAAACAGAAAGCCGTTCAACACGGAAGACTAATGACAGGAGACATTATTTATCAGATAACCCAAGCCTCCATGTGTTTGGGATCTGAGGACAGCAGTTCTGTGAGAGAAAATAAACATACGCTTGTGCAAAATGCCCCTCGCAAGGTTTGTCTCTCGCCGTCTCTCGTTTGTTGGCCATAGATGCATTTTATAAATCCTGTTTTTTTTTCCCTTAATTTATTCCTTGTCACTCAGCAATATTAAACTGCCAATGAGAAATAAGGAACAACACCAAATATAACATGGAGCATTGGTTTCAACTACTCCAAACAGATGGATACAAAGGGACTGTTTTCTGATGCGGGGGCCATGCGTTTGCCTTATTAAATTGTCACATCTGTGTTGTAAAGCTGCAGCCAAACCTGCTCCCTGGAATGTAATCAAGCTCTTAATGAAACGGAGATCAGAGGGAGACAATGAAAGAACAAATATCAGTGGATGTCCTCCACGTTCAGAAAGGTACACAGACCCCACTGAATGCAAGAGAGAAAATAAACAAGTTTACAAGAGGCAGATATTACATTTAAGGTAAACATGTCTGTAGTTATAGTAGCTGGCAAATCAGCCAAATGGAGAGTATCCTTAAAAATGTTTTAAACTCTGATTAGTTTCAAAAAATGGAATTATACAATTGCAAGTTATACAAATGTAATTGTGAACAGAAGAATATATATGTTGATATATTTGACATGCCAGATGAATGTAGATGGCAGTTTACATATATGGTATGTAACTTATCTCATTTTTCTCTCTCTCTCTCTCTCTCTCTCTCTCTCTCAAAACACACAGTGAGTGACGCGCCGCTGTGTCCTAGTCTCAGTAAAAATGTCAAAATGTCACCATTTTTGGGGGGAAAAGATTGATGTAACCACTTCCAAAATTCACAACATGTTTTGAACTATATTTGTTGACGTTTAGCTTTCAATAAACTACATTTTCACAGCGGTCAAACACTGTTTACTGTTCTGGACGCACGCACCCATGCGGCAGTCTAGCAACATAAAAACAATAACACAAAATCAGACTTATACAAGCATGTTTTTTGTATAGACTACAGCAATGCAATGAAGCGTAAAGGAAGCTAGAGAAAAAGAGAGAGAAAGACTAAATGTAGCTCACAATTCATGACAGTCGTTGCTTAATTGTTCTGTTTGTTATCTTGGACACATGTGGACCATTACTGTGGCCAACTGAACAATGAATTATGTCATATTGCCTTAGCACAATGCATATATATATATATATATATATATATATATATATATGTATATGTATATTATATTACATATTTATTTCATAAAAAGTGTTTGAAATTGGAATTAAACCGTTTGTGTATTTCTCCATTCCAACTTTTAGAGAAGATGAATTTGTCTTTATATGCCGGCCTTGGCTCTGGCTCACTCTGAGAGCTGATGGATTGGATCAAGTATTTGAGTCAAAACCAAGGACACATGTTCCATTTCATCAGATCTTTCAGATCTATTCTAATGAGTAAGAAACCATAAGCCAAAGCTGTTTAATTTGCCAACAGGACTTAAGCATCACATTTGCTCTTAATAAAACTGCATTAACTAATGTGTGTGTGTGTGTGTGTGTGTGTGTGTGTGTGTGTGTGTCTTTGGAACTTACTGTGGTCTCTTATTTCTGTCCTTAGTGGAGCATATAATTATGTTATTCCCACTGATTGAATTTTAATTCCTCTTCCTGAAAGTTTTTTGCAGGTAACTTCTAGTCATAAGAGACTTTTGTTTGTATACCTATTTGCTGTGAATATACATAGAAGATGTTGTCAATTGAAATGCTTACATTTAGAAAAGGAGTGAATGTGGCTATAAAGATCTGATCATGCGGTGTATTTTTTATTTTTTAAAGAAAAAAGATTTCCGTTCTGGAAAAAAAAGAAGAAAGAAAGTAAGCAGGCGGTGCCCTGAACCCATTCACTGTCTTTTCAGGTGCATTTTATTTCAGTTAGGAGAGTGGTGCACAGTTGGGCACTTTAACCTAAAACCCTAATGGGTGACGAGGTGGTATTCCACATCCATCTACTCAGAACAGCACTGACATAAACTGAGCTCAACCAAGAGCTGCCCTTTCAAATTGCTTTTACCACTCAGTAGCTCTACACAAAGCGAGTAAGTTCTGGACTTGTGAAATGGCAGAAAATGAAGAATCAGAGCTACTGCAAGCACAAGTAATCAAGTACTAAGGTCTGAATAGCTAGTCAATTTATGTAATGCTAAATCACCCTTAAACACAATAAGAAATTACCGTTTTACATTCTGTCACTATTTTTCATCCTGAGCCTTACAGCAGGCACATTTGTATTTCTGCTTTGCCTTTATTGTATAACGAAGTACATGGTTGTCAACAGAGAGAAAACAACCACTAGTACTTCCAATGTTGACAGCGAAAATCCAGCCGGATGTGAGCATAATCCAGCAGCAGTGCAAGGACATATGGAAGATGGAGAGACATGCCTCTCTATCTTGGTGGATCCATCTGTCAGTCTTTGCCGGTGCTTTGCTGCTTTCTCTGGCACATTTGACAGCCCCACGCTTTGGCTAGATTAGAAAATTATACAAAAAGGGTGGAAAGGTGTAATTGAAGATGGCAAAAAGGGCTGATTGGGAGACACTTAAATGATTATTCACCAGTGTTCAACATGGAGGGCGTGTACATGTAGCACAGGACGCAGAGAGACACACTTTGAAATGCTCCTGACGGGTGGATGACAAGTCTCGCTCTCCCTTTCTTTCTGTGAACCTATGCAAAACGTGTCAGTGTATGTACAGGATGTGTGTGTGTGTTTGTACTCACTGTGTGTGGATTTGTGTGTCTCTTTGCAGGTTGTGTGAATGTGCGTGTGATTTGTCTGGTGGGCATGTGCATAAGCCCCGCAGTGCTCCTTACTCAGAGCCACCACAAGGCACAGAGGTTTACATCAGACAGCTTATTAGAGCACCGTGACAGCATCTAATGGAAGAAACAAGACACCTTTTAATGAAGATGCTTATTTAAGAAATATCACACTCTGCTCTGAAATATACATATAAAATATGAATATGATTCAGACAGAGATGAAACAGTGGAAGACATGACCTGCCACAGGGATACTGTATACTGTACATGAAATATCAACAATTGCTTTTTAAAAAAAAATCCTTTCTGTTTTTCTTAACCAAGTTACAACTTCCACTCCATTGCATGCGTGGCAGTCATACAATATGCCACAATGAAACGACTGACATGTCACTTTTTCCCCTGACATAGTCAGAGGTTTTCTATCTATGTGGTCTGAGTCAGAGTTGTGTTCTGTCATGTTAAATGCAGTTGACAGAGGAGCCAGGCAACACCCTAAACCTCTGGCCTGAGACTGCACTCCCTTTGGTCTGCTGTGCGCTGCAGGCTGTGGCTGTTTCACTGCACTCTCTCATGCATTTAACATCAGCGGTCAGAGAGCTGCGGCCGCTTTATTCCGCCATTTGAAGCGTGGCCGAACTAAAAGTTGATGATAGTTTAACCTGCAGCCAATCAATAAACATTGTGTTGTGACTCCTGTGACGTGTTGACTCATGTTACATATTTCTTTCAACTCGAAACCTATGGACACGCCTTCTGCCCACGACAAAATATAATTATGGCGGCATGGCGCACTTTGCTGCTGCTTGGTGTGTTTCCAGCGTTGCACTCCTTTGTCTTCATAATCTCAAAGGTATAGCCAAGTTTGAATATACCGTAGACTACCGTATCATCTTCCACTTCACCAGATATCACTGCACACATGACAAATACTGACAGTAGCTTCTTGAAATTGGCATTACTGGAAACATTGTAAGACATGTGGAAGACAAGAAGAGATATTGTATCATGCCTCATCCTGTCTTAATAACATTCAAATGGGACACTTAAAATTTACAGTTGAAAATTACGACTAAATTTGTATTTTCTACACACACACACACACACGCACACACACACACAATCAAACTTGTATGTTGTGTATGATATAAAATGGGCATTTCATACTTTAGACCACTGGACCCTAAAGCCATGCTGTACCCTTGACCCCAAACGTACCCAGGTCATTACTGTAATTTCTGTATGTTATGTCAACCCAACAAATAGATATTTACACAGATAACATTTCAGAAATTCTTTTCAGACTGAGGTTGATTTTCACATTAAATCCCAAAATGTAATTAGCTCCGAGGTTCCTGAACTTGACCTGCAATAGTTTGTTACACAGTACTATCTGAGAAGCTTTCATCGGAAACTGTTTGGAAAAGGGCAGGCGCTTTCAAAATATTTCTTGGCAGATGATTGGATGAACCATCTGTCAATCAAACTCTTGCAGTGGCAAAGTTGGAAGAAGAGCGAACACATCTTTTCTATCAAGAAAAGCCTTCAGTTCCGTTCAGTTCTGATATAATTGATGCTATTGCAGCATCTAGGCTAACCCCTTTAGGAGCCTCAGGTCAACTGAGAATGTGTCATCTACGCCAAACTACATAAAACTCACGTTAAAGCAAAACCACAAAGACCTCTGACATTTGAGCTGTTTTGATAACAAAGCAGCAATATATACAACGATTAATAGAATTAATACAAAATCTTATTCTTATAAAAATGAGCCATCAACGTGATATATCACTTCCAAAAAACATCGAAACAAAAAGTTGAAAAGCATTAATGTCTGCATTTTCTGCAAAGTGTGTAATAAGGAGAAATGAAGAGAGCGAATGATTTCCCTCCCATTAGAGGGTGTCAATAACCCATGAAGTATAGACAGGCATGGTACACGCACAGACATCCCCAATGGTTTAGTTAAGCACATAGACATTCATTATGGACATTAAATTGTTTTTTTTCACAATGTCTTATAATTATACTATAATTTTCACAGCACAAGAGATTTTTAATGTGAAAAATGTGTGATTTGAAGATATCAAAAATATTTGTTATCTCTCATTACACAATACTCTAGTTTATGAGTGATTATATATCATTCTCTTAAATTATAATCATATATTATATTATTCTATAGTTTATGATTTAAAGCAGGAGGGGGAGTTTTGTGTTATGAGATAATACATTTATTTTTACAATTACTAGCAAAACATAACAAATATATTGTATATCGGTAATTACTACCTTTTCTCTTATTTTAAATTGATTTACCTATTTTGCAAAACCCTTTGTAGCCTGAATACTTGTGTATTTTACTATGTGTATCACACTATCCGACAGCGGGTGTTATTTTAGTTATTATACAAACATTGTAAATGCATTAACATCACAAACATATCTGGTATTAGTAAATGCAATGCTCTGATTCAACCAGCTAAGGATCAACTCCTTATGCGTTGATTCTATATATAGCTTTACTTTGAAAAATATACTAATAGGCAATTTCTTGCTTGGCATCCATTCAAAGGAAGTCAGGATCATATACTGAGTTAATATGGCATTATTGAATATGGCACAGCTTGTTTAGTTGGGTTCAAATGGCATCACAAGTTCATCACTGTCTCCGTTCTTATTGGCTTTCAAGTCAAAGCATCTGCCATGGAGGTTTACTCAGGGGTGAAAACACTCAAATATGAGGAAAAAATGAGAGATAAAGCATTGAGATTTAATTGAATGATGTAGTTGCACTGTGTCCAACGTCGGTGATTAAAACTTAATGCATGAATATTAATAATTTTTGATGTTGTGAGGTTTGGTCCAATCCACTTGTGAAAGTGTATTAGATATGGCTAATCAAGAAGTCATCCTATTTTTGCCCTTTCTTACCCTATTGTTAATATCTTTGACGTTTCCGACATTTCAATTGGACCGCCCGTCATTTAAAATATGGTGCCGTAGGCCATTGTTTGAATCACAGTATGGGAAGAAAAGAGGAGAGGAACGCTTCTGCTGCCACTCACGATCTTCTTGTGAGTTCCGAAGGCACCATATTATATACCTTTCATTATTTTTACTAGATTTATATACAGCAGGTATTTATTTCACATTCAATTAAAAACTATGCATAGTGTGTGTGATTTATATTCTGAATGCTCGATAGTAATCACAGAACTCACATTTATTTCCTGTGTAACTGTCCTTTAGGAAAAATGTCAGAGTGGACTTACAGAAGGAACAGTGTGGGATAAAGAGTTAGCCATGGCACCAGTCATAATCCACCCTTCAAAAGAGCCAGATGGAGAGGGTAAAGTTTCACTCAAAATATTGTTTTTGGATTGTGGTGTGGACTCGCTCTCTCACTCTCGCGTTCTCTCGGTCTCTCTATGTCCTTGTCTCTCTCAATCTGTCTCTCTTGTACTCTCCAGCTCCCTTCCAAACCCTCCTCCTGCTGTGTTTTATCAGATCCTGTCACAGGGGGCTTCTTATAAAACCAACAGA
Organism: Cyclopterus lumpus; assembly: GCF_009769545.1. Taxonomy (NCBI): domain Eukaryota; kingdom Metazoa; phylum Chordata; class Actinopteri; order Perciformes; family Cyclopteridae; genus Cyclopterus; species Cyclopterus lumpus. The sequence continues at coordinate 14,416,749 of NC_046974.1, read as the reverse complement.
CCTCATCAGGATAGACCTCCAGAGGACCAGTTCGACCAGTCTACCCTTGTTAATCCACTGCGTTCCGAGTTGGGTTTAGGCCTCAGCTGGTATTAACCAGGCATATCAAATGTTGAGTGCCAATTCAAAGTCAACGCTTCGAATCTGTTTCATGAAGAGTGATTTGCGATGAAAAACGCTCATGGACCTGAGCAGTGGTCCTAAATCAGCAGTCCTAACCTGAGACGCTTGATAAACATACAGCCCCTGGGTTTGTGTCTGGGCTGGTGGGGCTGCGGGGCAGAAAGGTATGTGCTTAGTGGTGATTGTGCGCCGTGGCCTCCCCTCATTCTCGGAGGCCGAACACACACAGAGCGACCTTGTGTGGAGCAGAGGGCTGGGCAGACACGCTGAAGTCAGCTCAAGTCATTCAGTGCTTTGTCAGCAAAAAAAAAAGAAATTATCCTTCTGGATTACACACAGATAAATATACACCAATAAATCATTACTTCTACCATGGTATTCTTCACTGTTATCATTTCAAAATATTATAATATATACGCGCATGTACTCTTACAAGTGATTCTCTTAATCATCAGCTCAAAGCCACACTCTAGGGCTGCCCCGGCCCACTGTAGAGTTGTAGAAACACTCGTAAATCCACCCAGAGTTACATAAACCTGTCAGTGGGTACATTACAATAATTACTTTAATTTTCTGCTGGTGATTTAATTATAAAGCAACGGGAAAAAAGGGAGAAACTAAAACAGAGTGAAAGGAGTTTTCAGAGGAGAGGCCATGCCACGTTTCCTGTTGAGCGCCTGTCACCTCTCAGCTGACAGGACACTTTGTGTTGCCCCACTGGCGAAGCCCACAGTGTTGTGAGCCACAGCACGGACACACGGCCTCACCCCTACACACTAATTTGGGCAAGAACACACATATGTACACTAATGAGTGAATTCCATACTTGAACATAAGCTACACAAAATCCTTACACCTGACCAAACAGAGTGTCGGTGGGCTGGCTAGTCGTCGTTTGATTAGGAAAGTACAGTCAGTATACTCTTAAAGTTTACTGACTGTACTTTAGCCTTGCTGGTTCTTGTGGTCGACAGTGTGCTACAGACTGCCATGCTGCTCGCTGTTTTTCCCCTCCTTGAACCTGCCACTCTCATAAAAAGACAACCAGGCTTTAGTCTTCTGTCTCTTTACATAGTCCCCTCCACAAGCCCCATTAAAAGGGAGACAGAGCTAAACATTCCCTCTCACTGGCAAGGCAGCAGAGTATTTAGTCAAAATACACAAGTCAATAAAAATGAACGCAGCATAATGTTGATGTGCGGGAACATGCAACTTATTGTGTATTATTATTATTCAAACTCTGTTGTATCAAAAGCAATAATGTTGCTTTGTGTGTTCAGCACAGATCACGTCACCATATTAAAGCTTTGATCAAGACACTGAATCCCTCCCTCATCGAGGGATGTCATAATTAAATGAACTCCCACCGACATCCATCAACCACTCCCCACCCAAAAAGATCACTGAATTCCTGGCCATGAGGTCATCACAAACACCAGACTGGGCAGACACTGATCCCTCAATGTATAGGTGCAGGTAGTCACAGCGACAGACATTTCCAAAAATAAAGCGATTAGTTGATTACCTGTGCCCAGAAACATGTAAACAATACAACCGGATCAATACAAAATATATTTCACTGTCAGAAGAGTGTGAATAGCGATCATCAAGGGAACACCACTGTTTTATCTTCTCTCACTGTGTTTTTCTTCTGTTGGATGCATTCTGGGAAAATACCAATCTATATTTTACTCATCTTTCCCCGACATTATCAATCTGCACATTCGAAAATTGGTCGATTTAAGACGGATATATGATATGATAATTTGGGTTCATGATTCACTGTCATTATCATTATATTTTGGCATCAGGTATAAAACCCTGACTGAAAGATACTTAAAAAAAAAAAAAATACAAGTACCCCTGTGCCAACCCTACAGTATTCTGATGTGAAACGGTCACAGAAGATATTACGATTTAAGCTTGTTGATATGTACATTCTGCTGAATGTATCAATTAGATGGAGAAATGGCTTTGAGTTAGTTCAGGATGCCAGCAGCTTAGGGAAACTCAAAACTTTTCTCTTTGAATGGAGATATGAGATTTGTATCAGGTATTAATGAAAAACTGACATTCCCTGGCTATTGTGGTCCTTTGAAAGACTGCCGGTGGATTTTAGTCATAGATGTACTTAGTTAAATGAGCTTATAATTACCAAATTATAGGTGTATACTATTGCACCTGGTATTTTGACGTTTGACAAGATGCTATCAATGCCAGTTAATCTCTTCCGTTGGGTAATTTATTTACGATTGACATAGATTACACTGATTATGGTTATGAGAGGGGTAATGGTATTTGTACAGCAGAGTTTGTTTAGTATGTTTTGCAGCTGAGATATCCTACGTCATCAAATTAAAGAATAATAACCTTTTAAATGAGCTCCTAATCTGCGATTGCCCATAATACAGGTTTTAGAGATCTGGCCCATTTAATATGGTACAGTGTGTTTTCTGTCAAATGTTGACAGAAAGGTTAAAGAAACACATTGAAAGTGTATGTAAAGTGTGCATACTTATTTAGCTCCTTCTGTAACAGCTCTGTTTCAAAAGAAGAATGTCGTCTGTACAGTTGAGAGATGTGGATGTGTGAAGGGGGAGAAAGGGGGAGGGTGTCTTTTTTTGCCACTGTGAAGATGGCAACATTCTTAAGGGGGCAATCATCGAGGGCATATATGCCTGTGCTGAAAAAGGTCTGGTGTGTATGTGTGTGCGTGTGTGTGTGAGTGTGTGTGTGTGCTTGTAAGGGAATGGGGTTGGAGGGGGAATTGGGTGTCACCGATCCCTCGGAAGGCTAAATTTATCGAAGAGTGATGGGGGCAGGTGGATTCAACAGGGACAGTGGGGTCGGGGGGATGGTTATGGGGGGCTGGTTGGAAAGAACCAGACCCGGTTTCAGTCAGTTCAGACAGAGATCGGGGGCAAACACACAACCCAAATCGGGGGATTCTATTCAAAGCCAGCTGGTCTGGCTTCATCACATGCAGGACATTGATTTCAGGCAATTTGCGGTTATTTATTTATTTGTTTAGTCAACTATGTCTTTTATTTGTCTTTGTTTTTTGTTTTTTACTTTTGAACTCTTTGATTGAGCTGGGTCTTAGCTGGTGCTGTGGGGTTTAACTTCCTGGGGAAGCAGAGAAACCGCACAGGTGAGTTTTCACAGTACAACTATTCCCTTTCTTTCCCCGTCTCCTCTGGATCTCTTTCTGGTGGTGGAAAGCTTGTCTCTGTCAGGATTTAAAACCATGCTCCGCACAGTGGGTCATGACATGTTTAACAGATTAAGCCATAATTTTGATATTTGAGCTGCTCAATTTGAACTGAAATTTATTTTAATGTGCTGTTGCCTAATTGTTTCATTATAGCCTTGCTGGATTCAGTGAATGATGCCTTTGTCATGTTGCCCAATACAGAAAAGCCTGTACCAGTATGAACAAGGCCAAAAGATACACTTAATCGGTGTTAACTTTGAACTATTCCTGATCTTGACAAAGTCAAAAGACACCGGAGAAGCTGAGGGAGGAGTCAGGTCCCAGCTGTCGCCAATCACCTCTGTAGAGCACTTGGCGAATCACTTATTGAAGCTCCTGAAAGTGTATGTGTTTGAGTTTTAAAAGTCTACACTTTTATTTCTCTCAGGCAAAACAAATGGTTTCAGTCGCTAAAGTGGAACTTTATATTGTGTTTCTGTGCTAATTCTTCACAGTCAGTTTAGGTTACTGGTACTTATAAGGGTAATTGCTTAGAACATCTCATTGCACAATCTGGAATTATCAGCGAGAGAAAAGAGCATGACCTTAACATGCTGTTTGCTTTAGAAATGACTCACTCCCTCAAGGTAGCTACCTAAGTGGCAACTACACACTTCAGTGGCAATGTGTCACACCGTTCTGTGTTTAAGTAAGACATGTTGGGCAAACTTTAGAAACAAAGGAGAAAACTTTTGTCATATTAAATGAACTGAGTGGGGTTTATTCCCAACCAAATGGAATTGGACACGGTCTCTACATTAGGGCACTTGTCCCAAAACAACCAAATGGAATTTCATACTAAAGTAAAGGCTTTGTTTGATTTTAATGAGTGGTGAAAGACTCTGTTGGACATTTTCCTTCAACATTTGATTTCACTGCAGCTTTTGGGTAGAATGAAAGGAGAAATAATATTGTTCCTGAATTTGATATGCTTGTACTTTGAGTGAATTAAATTTTTTTTTTTTGGTTTTGCATCCCATAGCTTTATTGTGCAATCTGCTACCACAACTAAAACAAATATAAATGCAAACATTTTCATTCCACCCTCTCCGAGCAAACCATACTGTAACAAGCTAAAATCGAGGAAAGGAAAAGATAAAAATAAGTGTGTATATATATATATAAAACAAAATATATAAGTTGTCCCTTATTTCATACCTGACCTCTTGCTATTAACCCAAAAAAGCAGGACCTGAGAAACTTTGACCCAGTTTACAGGAACTGTTCAGTCCTCGCTTATTAGCCTTTCTGCCACAGAATTCCGCGGCTTTGATGGTCAGCGGAGTTGAGGAAACGCGTTGTTATCTTTCTCTGTAGGGTGGCGAGCGCTCTTACGCAGTTGCCTCTCTGCCTTTGAAACTCTCCACATCCTGTCGCTTCACCTTCACACTCTGCTGTTAGTTTCATTGTTGCTGTTCATTATGATATGTAAGGGGATGTTTGTTCATCTCCACTGGTAACGTCTGATGTCTAGATTAAATCAAATGTTATTCATAAATGAATGGGAGAGTTACGACTAGCAGAGAAGCAATTTGCAGTTTGATTACTCTGTAACAGCCGCTGACAGGAAGCATAGCAGTAGATAGAAGTTAGTTTCCATGGTTATTTAGTGGGCACCACTGATACGGATGGTTTTGAGTTACCTAAGTATGTTACTATAGAAAGTGCATTTCATTTGTAAAACAAATTATCACTGAAACCAAGACCTAATACACATATGGAAGCAGTTTGAATTGTGATGTGTTCCACTGTTGTGGCTAACATGGCATCGTAAGGTTTTCTCTTATTATTCAATCTCTTCTTTTGTCTTTATTATTTCTTTTTGGAACATTTCCAGCAGTGGCCCAGCCTGTTGGATAAAAAACTCTCTTTCCCTCTACCCCCCTGAGCACTGTTGAGGCTAGAAAACCCTATGACGCTCTGCCGTCACTATACAACGCCCGTGTGCCGGGCCGCCCAAATCTACAAAACACGAGTGCTGGCGCGAGGCAGCTTCTTTGATCTACAGCTAATCTCACTTGCCTGCCTCCCCTCTGATCATGTCTGAATAAGAATGAGTTGGGGGTGATCCTGGAGGCAAAAAGAGCTTAAAACGCTGCCGTTCGTCTGCCGAGCTCCACCGGTTAACGCGGGACTCCGCTGATGGTCGCTAGGCCTCGCTTATGCATCAGAGCCGGGAAACCCTCATTTAGACACACATTACTCCACTTGCTTTTCTTCACAGTGAGATGCTATCAGCTGCTTGTTGAGAGTGTGGGAGAAGTTGCATAGCCATGCTGAGTGATCTTTAATTGGCTGGGGAATTGGCTGAGGTCAACAGCTGCAGGAGGGACTTCTGCTGTGTCATGGTTATTATGGGAATTGGAAACAGTGATGACTGTCAGCTTTTGTGCTAAAGCTGAATGTACTACGTCATATACAGGTTAGGCCTTTGTTAGTCTAATACATTATCAGTAAAAAAGAGATCAAATGATGACCTACGCAGATCCTATGCTAAATCCTGAAATGAAAAGTCAAGTCGTCTAAAATCCCCATCCCTCCTGGAGTGGCAGTTAAAGAACTATACGTCGATCAAATATATTGTAATCGCTTTCCAAAACAACCTGTATTCTGATCTGGTATCTATTCGCCTTTCTAAACGCACATCATAAAATATCTTCATATGACTGTTTTGTGATCAGCCACCACTAAGGTAAGGATTTTTGTCGTGTTTGGTCACAGAACATACTTGGTTAAAGTTCGGGAAATAGGGTGGTTTGATTTTTAAAAGAACGCTGTTTGATTGCTTAAGTTTGGAGAACCATCGTGGTCATGGTTAAAAAAAAGGTCTCAAACTCAACTTACCTGGGGGCCGCTGGAGGTAGAGTCTGGGTTTCAAGTATTCCAAAAAAAAGTACAACTGATCCAATCTTATCAATCTTTATTAATAACTAGAATAACAATTCAGAACATGAACGGGTTCTTCAGAACATGAACGAACATGAACTGTTCTTCAGAACATGAACGGTTCTTCAGAACATGAACGAACATGAACTGTTCTTCAGAACATGAACGGTTCTTCAGAACATGAACGAACATGAACTGTTCTTCAGAACATGAACGGTTGAACGGGCTCTTGCACATCGAAGGAGAAGGTCAGCAAACATCTGTGCTGGCTCCGAGTCTGACTGCCAGGAACCTCGGTGTGACACTCGACAGTCAACTCTCTCTGACTGCCGACATTACCGCAATAACACGCTCCTGTAGGTACACGCTGTACAACATCAGGAGAATACGACCCCATTCTCATTCAGAAAGTGGCACAGGTTCTGGTCCAGGCTCTGGTCATCTCACGGCTAGACTATTGCAACTCCCTCCTGGCAGGTCTACCTGCTAATGCCATTCGACCTCTACAGCTCATCCAGAATGCAGCTGCTCGACTGGTCTTCAACCTCCCGAAATTTACCCACACTACTCCGCTCCTCCGCGACCTTCACTGGTTACCGGTGGCCGCCCGCATCCGCTTCAAAACATTGGTACTTGCGTACCGTGCTGGTAACAGATCGGGTCCGGTCTACATCCAGGACATGGTCAAACCGTACACCCCAGCCCGTTCACTTCGCTCGGCTTCTGCCAATCGGCTTGTAGCTCCTTCACTTCGAGCTAAACACTCAACAAAATCACGACTGTTTGCTGTGCTGGCTCCTCATTGGTGGAACGAGCTCCCCATTGACATCAGGACAGCAGAAAGTCTCTACACCTTCCGTCGCAAAATAAAAACACATCTTTTTCGACTATACCTTGAATAGGGAGGGTAGAGCCGTAGTAGCACTTAAATGTCCCTTACCGAAAGCACTTTGTTGTTTAGCACTTTAGTAGCACTTAAATGGCACTTACGGATAGTACTCTGTAGTTTAACGTTATTGAAGAAATTGTACTTGCTTGATTCTTGTTGTTCTGAGTTTGGACTCATGGTTTAATGCACTTATTGTAAGTCGCTTTGGATAAAAGCGTCAGCTAAATGAAATGTAATGTAATGTAATGTAATCTGAAAAGTGTCTCTGTGTATATTGAAGTCTGCAAACCTGTGATCAAATAAATCCTGTAGCTTTACATCGGCATCAGCATACTTCTCACCACTGAATGTTGTGCATATATTAGTCGGCTGTAGTTCAGTGGGGAGAGTCCCGTAACCACAAGGTCCCCGGTTCGATCCCCGCTCTCCCCATAGTTTCATGTTGAAGTGTCCTTGAGCAAGACACTGAACCCCCGGGCGCTTCACTGCAGCCCACTGCTCCTTAATAACTAAGAATGGGTCAAATGCAGAGAAGACTTTACCCACAGGGATCAATAAAGGTTATATTATTATTATTATTAGTGCGTTACATGCTGGGAAATGGCAGAGGTTTGTTTCCATAACACACGTTGTGTGGAGAATGCTCTGACGTTGTCATAGCAGCACTAACAAGCTGCCCCTGGCCTTGTAACTTCTTGTTCTGTACATTCAGCTCCTGTGTGACGTCAACAAGAAAAGCTCAGTCCATGAGCCATTTGGGATCACAGCACAGGACCGCCCGTTCTACGGAGGGGGTTTCGCGGACTTCAATCCGATGAAAGTGTCCGAAAATCTAACGCTGTATTTACGCCATGCACGCCGAATTATGGGCAGCTGGATGTCCCGTACTTCGGCTGGAGAAAGCGTAACCGTAAACTACTTTCGGATGCGGTATTTCTGCATTGACCGACCGTTCTCTTGTTTCGCGGACTTCAATCAAATGAAAGTGTCCGAAAATCGTGCGTGTGAGAAAAACGCGCAGGCCACACTAACACTAAACTTTTATGTCAAGTAGGGGGCCTCAAAATATTGGCCTGCGGGCCACGAGTTTGAGACCCATGGTCTAAACCAATAGGTCAGGTAATCGGAAACATTGAACAAACTACCAGGCTGTCATGTTTCTGCTGAGCAATATGTTAACCAAATTTGAATATAAAAAAAGATATAATTTAAGTTCACACTTTTTGATGCGTATCATTTACACATTTTCATGTTGTTCATGGAAATTGGGATCTATTCCATTTCTGAATATTTAACACTGATTCAGACACAGCTTTTTTACCACTTCAGGAATGACCGGTGGGAACATCTTGTATAACAGACACACAGAAAACTATCATTGGCGTCTCCCCTTTATGCCCACAATAAGAGAAAGGGCAGCAGGAACAATGAAATAACTGTGCCTGTGTTGGAGCATTTCATAAGGAATTACTTTCCAACCATTCCACCACAAAGGAGGAAAAATCATTAGCAGTAAATGAGTTTATTTTTTTCCCTCGCATGAAGCAATCTAGTGCAGACAAAGACAACTTTGAGCCTGTGATATACAGAAGGTCCAGCAATTACAGTTGCAAGAGAAGAAGACACAGGAAGAGGAGGGGAGGGAGGAGTTTCAGTAGGAATATAATTTAAAAAATAAGAAAATTTAAATAATAATATTTGAAATGGTTTACATGGGATAATTGGTACGGATATTTAATCACTTTGCTTAAATGTTTGCTTAAATGTTCTCTCTGAATGAAAATGTTATTGTGCTACTTACTACCCACTGAATAAGAATAATGTAGGGTTGAAAAAAAAATTGTGGTTAAACATTGCATGGAGACCTCCAATTAACCCATGCAGTAAACTAGTTTATTCTGTGCTGAGAAAGATGCAGAGCTCCCCTGCAGGCAGCACAGTTTATTACACAGCAGTGCCTGAATGCACCTCTGCAGGCAAAATGTGCTTTTCATATGTAGCAGGTGGTGAACTGATGGCACCTGTCATGTATATGACATTCAGGATATTAAAGCATTTTGATTGTAAAGTCCGAAAGTAGTTTTGACAGTTTAATCAAGATATTTCATCTGCAGATATCCAGTTAGAATAATCAAATAATTTATGTCAACAGATGCTTTTACTTCTAAATATCAAAATGTCATTTGGATTTTTGTCTTGCGCAAACAATGTATTATCAAACATTAAACTAAAGTGATGAAATAGTCGAAATGGTTGTTACATTTTTAAGTTTTCATATATCCATCAGTGTAAATCTTCTCGGTACGTGCCACTGCATGTGTGTGAGTGTGTGTATCTATGTGTGTGTCCGTATATCTACATATTCACATATACAAGGTAGTATACAAAGTGAAGAAGCAACAGGTCTGATCAACAGCTCGGCCAGCGGCACTGTGTCTCCGCCAGTCAGTGCAGTCACAGGACCATGGGGCTTTTCCTATGATGTAACTGGAGCATCAGGCAGAACAAAGGGAGAGCTTGTTGTTCAGCTTGTGCCTCATCCATAATGCATAAAAGGTGTACAGACAGAATACTGTTGGTTAAACACGACACATGCAAATCACCAGCGCCGTCTCTCCTTTAACACTGCTCAGTAAGGGGTCGTTACATGTCTATTACAGTTTCAGAGGCCTTCTGACTTTGTTATTATTGCATTCAAGTCAGTTCTGTATATGGTTGGATCCAACAGGGCGCTGTTCTGAACCTGAACTGTACGGACAAGGAAATATATGAAATGGTACACTGAATGTACTGCTGGCCAGTGAGTTAATGGCCAAACCACACAGAAAAACCATGTTATTGAAAATAAGACTGTGGCTTCACTGAAGAATGAGTCATGCCATTATAGAACACAGCAGCTAATGAAACATAGACATAACCTTTTTTTGTCCTTTCCTTTTTTTCTTACTTATAAAACTACAATAATTGCATCTGACCAAAGCTGTAACAGTTAATTACTGAGGGGGATTTAAATATATGAGATGTGCGATCATGTAGTGTGAATTCTTTACTTTTTTTAAAAAAGTGAACCTGATGAAAATAAAATAAATGACTATTTAATAAGTGATTTGAAGAGTTTGGAATGACTTCAATTTCCATAGTAACTTATCTACATACCATATCCAAATATATTATATTTACATATACAAATCTTTTGAAAGGTAATTGCCACAGAGTGCTAATACCGTATATATGGTCTTGACTCAAAAACTGCATTATTTCAGAATGATCAAGGTAATATTGCTTGCAATCTAAAATTAGGAAGGCGAAGATCACATTACAAAGATTAATTTGAGTGTACAAATAAATAATTCTCTGAATTTCTTTGTTTTATATATTTTGTTATATGAGGACATTTGATTTCAGTTAATTAAAACAGATCTTCTCACCTTTGCTCCCCTAATTATACTGTACAGTGGTACAATTCATGCAACTATAATTACTGATGATATTGCCCTCTGAGTTTCATTATAAACCTTATTAATATGGATCTGCGAATCCTGTGTAATATAACGCTGACTTGTACTGAGACCATAAGTGCGTATTGGTAGGGAAATGTCTCACATCTCTCCGACTAAGTGTGAGATTACTTCCAAAGAAGGTATGTTTTTCCTGAGAACAGAACCCAGATGTTCAGGCTGTCCTGTACAATATGAATGTCATTAACACTCAAACATTCTTGGAGAATATTAGATAAGTTATTCTCTCAAACACACATAACATGATTTATCAGGCTGATAATGGCCTTTAATAATATGGATATTGCTCAGTAGGTGTCATTAAGTGCTGATATAACATTTTATAAATGCACTATTTATTTTAACTTTGTATTTACTTAATTGTGTATTTCTTCAGGCTTCTGTCATTTGCCCCAGTATTTCCTACAACAAAGAACACTTACTTTATTGAAAGATGTTCCTGTTAATAATAATGGTTATTCATATATATTCATTAATAAAATCCCAATCAAATATCTGCGTGATTTATTAAGGCTTCAGTCTTAAAATATTGTTATTGAGACTGTCCCTCAAACAACCATAAAGGTCTACCCTAAAGTCATGCACACGCACACACAAACACACACAGACGTGAAGCAGTAAGATCTATAGATCCGCAGCTGAGCCTGTGAGTTAAATTGGCCTGCAGGTCTTTCTGTTACCCCTGTGAAGCTTGGTCGTCACATCATGTCGCATCAATCTACTGTCAAAACACCAAACGTCTCTCAAATTCATTAGGGAGCGAACGCAGGGAAAATGACTGAAAGCAGTAAATACCAAATAAAGCTTGAAGCATCCTCAGACATATCTGATATACAACAAGTACTGTGTGTGTCTTCTAGTGCTTCTGTAATAAGCACTGAGCTAATTCTCAGGAGCAGTGAGGCAGAGTGCTTGACAGCATCATCTACTGTGACAGGCAGATTGTGTTTTCACGTGAGCGTGATCGACAACAGATTGCACTGAGCCCGGGCTGTTCCTGTTTGCCCTGGAAATGTGTTAGTGTTTATCTTTTGCTTGAGAGAGGCATTCCTTTCTTTCTCCCTCGGTTACAAAAAAGCGCACACGTTTTCCGGCGAGCTGTTTTGCATGTGTGTGACATAGTCTGTGAAGTGACTGCCAGCAGAGGCTTAAGAAACAATCCAAGCAAGATCAATATCAGCAAACCGCACTTATGTGTTTGACTTAACATGCAGTCGCAGTTTCCCCTCTTCTCTTTTCATACGCAGTCAATGCCAAACCTTGCAAAATTGCATTTACCCAAAAGCCTAAAGTGTCTGTGTATACACACTATGACATATTTGAAATTACATAATTGTATTGGCAAACTGTTGATTTTTTCTCCACACACACACACACACACACACGTACACACACGCACACACACGCACACACACACACAGACACGCACACACACACACCGATCAACACACATCATAACACAAGTTCAGGATTGCATGTTCCAAGTGTAGGAGGGAGGGACACTAGCTGATGAGTCGAGCAGGGAAAGTTTCAGATAGCAAGAGACTAATAATGTAGTTTGCTTTAATTTAGGAGAAACATAATTTGGCTCAAGATAATCTACAATATTTTACCTCGAGCACGCTCTGCTTGTTTGATCACACTTATTCTGTTGCTAACTCTAAATTCATCAGATTCATCAGCTGTAAAGGGCATAATGTGACACACTGTGAATGACATATTATGATGGAACAATAAACTGGCTCTAATGCTCTGAGTTTCTACCATATTACTAGATTTAGCCGCAGACTGTCACTTTGTAGTCTCAAGAGCAAAATATACAGTCGGTCTTTCCTACTTTGCATTAAATGTGTGAGCATAGAAGGAGGCTGTACGTATGCCTTCACTATAAGTTTATCCCTGTAGACAAGTTAGACAGTCATTTATGAATATGCATGAGCCAGTGTTTGCCTCGTTTAATGATTTTTCACCATTCAAATATATTCAATCCACCTCCCCCCATTTATTTCTCTGTACTTCACATGGACATTAAACACACACACACACATATATATATATATATATATATATATATATATATATATATATATATATATATATATATATATATAGTTAACATGGATTCTGTTACTTCTCCTCCCAGGTGCCAAGCAAAGACAATCGCAAGCACTGTGAACACTGAAAGAACCTCTCTTGATGAATTGCTGACAGGCAGCACAGAAATCTACGAGACTGAGGGCACGCAAGACGGCTGACGAAGGAATATTGAACGTGGTAAGTCCGATCATCCGGGCACCCATAGGTTCCCATATGTCAGTGACATGTTAAAGCAATTGCCAGCAGCAAGTACTATCTGAACGGAGAAACTTGTCTACTCAGGGTGTCAATTCTGTATGCGTCATACAGGCTGATATGTGAGTATATTGATATCTGCCATGTTGCATTTATGAACCTACTGTGTCTAACAGACTACACATTATTGATTATTATGGAGGTCTGGGGGGGCAGAGGAAATGCTATTAAAGATTAAAGGGTCAGGTGATCTGAAGGTGGTATCTCGAGTCATCAGACACCAGCGGCTTCGGTTACAGGCTGTAATGTCCGCCCGTCAAGCAGATTAGCCAGCTTGATTTATTTATTAACTGATTTCATGTCCCGCCATTTCTTACCCTGACTGGGTGACTGGCTGCATCATACGTGGCTTATGCTTCACAGGTGAACTTCTAAAGAAGGGAAAGATTAGGATGCTGCTTGGTGTCCACTTACACTTCACTCAGTCTGTAGTGACAGTCATATGCAGCAAAGCTGTAAGCTCATTGGGAAAATGCTTTGCTATGTGTCTGTATTTAGACAAAAAAATTAGACGAAAAACGATTAGCAACTGTATGTAAAACTTCAACTATCCAAAAAGACTACTTGAAACTGACTTCAATGTGTTGATAAGAAACCAGGAGTATTTTCTTTTTTTGAGGGTGGATTGATGACAACTCACAAGTGAGAACTGATGGTGTATGGGAGTATAACAGGCTCCATTCAAGACAACCACTCTTTAAACTGATATCGCGCCCGTATAATGTGAGTATAATAGAACGTAAGTATAACAAGGCCTATCTGGGATACATCTCTGTATAGACTGCCTGTCTGGACCTTATCTGAAGTGGCAAACTTGCTGTTCTAATTGTTATCTTCACACTAATAGAGTGGATGTTTTGAAATAATTTGGTTGGATGGATAAAGGCTTGGTAATTCCCCCATGCTTACTGTCTGTGTCAGGGCTTATCTGAAGGAGATAGCTGGGTCCTGGAAAATGATTGGCAGCGTGCTGGAGGTGGAAAGTTTGTAGAGACTCAGACAGGAGGCAGCATTCATGTTGCACAGACATGGAATAAATATGTTGAGAACTGAATGATTGTATTATTTGGGGTTTACTGAACAAGATATACAAGTTGAATATACTTTAATTGCAAGAAGCACAATTAAGTTCTCCTAGAGGATGAGATTCGTTCGTATAGAGATTTGCCTTTTTCTGTCTTGTTCTGCATGAAACAACATGCCATAACTAAAACATCAACTTTGGTAGTTGGATTTAGCTTTAAATCGACTAAAGATGCTTAACGTGCTCTCCGTCGGTTCATTAGTTAAGCACACATCCCCCATCATCTTCCTCTAGTGGTCCTCCCTGAGCAGTTAATTGTCCGTCCACTCTATCGGGGCTGGCGCGATAATAAAGCATTAAGAGCCGTGCCTCTTTCATTAAAGTAGAGTTGGGAAATGTGAGCCCGCCCTCTTTCAGGAGTAAAAAAAAAAAAAAGAAGAAGGAAAAAAAAAAAATCGATTATTTCTCGTCGCACTGGGAGAGGAGAGGTTTTGGGAAAAGACTCGGTCTGGATTGTGGGAATGAACAGAAAGAGCCTCTCTACATCACCATCAAGATCCAGACCTCCAGCACCACCTCCACCATCACCGCTCCACAGGGTCCCTCTCCGCTCACCGGCACCGCGCAGAGAGACCAGGCGAAGCGTCCTCGCCGCCTGCTGAGCAGACACTGTCCGATCAGAGAGGGAGGGAGGGAGAGGGAGGGAGAGAGAGAGAGAGAGAGAGAGAGAGAGAGAGAGAGAGAGAGCGAGAGAGAGAGAGTAGTTGTCTCTGACATTATAGAGACTCCTACCACGTACTGTAGATTACTTTTTTTCCTCGCGGCGACGTCCTCAGCTAAGTTGCGCTCCTGGATTTTAAGTGCGTCTTGGCTAAGTCCGTCCCCATCCAGCAGCAGCTCCCACCGTCCTGTCAGTCGGCCGGACCAGACAACCGGCGGACCGCTTGTTGTATCTTTCACTTCACCCGGACAAGATTCCATGCGAAATAAAGTAAGTAACCGCGCTCACACTCACTCGCAACTATCCACAAGACACGTCGTCGCCTCGCACAATCCGCATTTGCAGTCTTTCGCAGAGAAACTTGAGGCTCTATTTTGATGCGCGCTTCCTCCTCAACTAAGTACAGTTACATACGTCTATTGATTTGTTGGGAGCCCGATCGACTTAAGCCGGTGACAGCTATGTCATATAATTACAGGCTGACATCAAATAGCTGTTTATGGTCTATTAGGAGCGAGTCGTGTTTTAGGTAGTGTTACTGTTGTCTCGACCTTGTGTAGCTTTCTCATGTTCACATGCAGGCGCGCAGCCGCGAAGCCACATCCACTGAATGCGCTGCCCTCCTTAATACTAATATAATATCACCCGGTGGGTTCTTCTCTTCTGCGCTATAGTGGGGTGGAGGACATGCAAAGTTACTCTCTTAGTGTAAACTGTCGTGCGTAATCTACCTGAGGTATACAATTTGATAAAATAAAATTATGAGAAACTTTCTTTCAATGACAATTGAAGTTTTTACTTCTTTTACTACAGGTAATTAGCTTAAAGAAACATAATGAAAGAAAACTCACTGCACATAAGATGGCCATATATACTGAGTGAATATGTTATCATTTACCAGTGGTTTACAAGGACTAAACTGTGGTGCACTAATGATCACAATAATCACATTAAATAAGAATAACCCATACCTAGGCAACTTTCATAAATATATCAGAACAGACTGAATTGTGTAAACATTTCCAAACTACAAAACAAGAGAACACAGTTTGCTAGACTTCTTTGAGCCGTAATTCATCCACTAGAACTGTGAATCAGGGTTTAAAAAAAGGATTGGAGGGTTCAGTTATTATAATTTTTTTTCTGTGACTGAGATTGTTTAGATTTATTTCACTACATTGAGAATGATATAATTATTCAGTGAGTGTAGTTCAGTTTCGTGGCTCAATTGAACCTGTTGCAGTGAGAGGATTAATAATGACACCATAATTACCTGTGGCAACTTTCACAGGTTGCAGCTTTAGAAAACCAATTGGATGTATTTGTGATGTACTTAATTAAAGTATGGATATAAAGCCCATTGATGAAACTTGCAGAATAACTAATGATGGTGATGAAATTTAAAATTACACATTTCATTTAAATTTAAACCGATTTTGGAACTGATTGGGCTGTGTGCATTTAACTCATATTCATTATTATAAGCATACATGTTAATATCTATACTTATATGCTTTTGAATCTGTTAAAAAGTTAAACAGCAATTATACAGACATCAATAACTTTCCCTTTTTTATGTAGAGATATATTCTATTTTTCAAAATGAATAAATCTGATATGATATTCAGAGCACATTTGATATATAAGAACTATTATATTTAAAATTTCCTAAAGGGTATAGAACCTTTTTAAAGTGATAAAGTATTTATGTCTACTAGCGTATCAACCTAATGTGTGACTGTGAAAAGTGTGTGCATACACTATGTAACTTACATTTAAAAAAATTATACAGCCTATATAAAGTATGTGCAACACGTGAGGTACATTTTTTACATTAAAAAACGGCACTTTTCTCTGCATTGTCCCATCACTTTTTATAATCATGTATGATGAGTTTTTTACTTGTGTAAAAATATATAAATGTGTATTAGTCTATAAAACATGTTTTACGCATGGCCTTCCTTTTTGCCCATCGTCAATGAAGTTGTTCTGTGTGGCCTGTCTGGCCTGTTGCTCTCTTGGGATTTAGCGTTAGGTTAATCCGCTCAGTGGAAGGTGAGCGCTCGCATGTGGACCCACGATTACACACAGAGGACTCTGTCAGCCAAGCTCTGTAATCTCAGAGACCCTATGTACAAACACACACACATGCACGCACGTATGCAGTCGCACACAGATTCACACAAATGCCGAAGCAAAAGCATAAAAGTATGGTCTGCCTCCTTTCTCTCTCTCTGTCTTTCTGTTACACACGCACACATACACACACTCACACACACACGGTCACAGACACACACGGTCACACACACACGGTCACACACATGCACACACCGACACCCACACTGACTGGCCCGTGCTGCTTTTGTTTCTCTTCTTCTTTTAAGACCTCTCCTTCATGACAAATCATTTGAGATTTTGGCGCCGCTGATTCACAAAACCAACACTGACAACAAACTCTTACCCCTTCACACAGAGAGGGATTAGAAGGTCACGTGTCTATGTGATTGGCTAGAGCATTGAGCCGATTGTCAGGGCACTTTGCTGTACACCAGGGGCTCAGTAGAGCTTTAGTTAAGTGAAGGGAACGGACACATTGTGTGCCATGGTCAGGGTTTTGCCATGTGCTTTTAAAATGCTCAGACAAAATCAGCATAGATGGGATGGGCTGCTGCTTGCGTCCTTAATCATAAATGTCCAGTATAATTCCTTTTTTTTTTAAAGTAGTAAAGTATACCACTGTGCTGCCTCAGAGCATCGACATGTAATGCTGTACAGCAGGCACATTTCAAGATTCCCTCCTTCTATGAAAACATTATTCTTAATGGAAACATCAGAAGCATTTATGTTTAAGCAAATAATTTAATGGCCCCTTTTGCTATGCTTTAAAGTTTTCTTTTCACTAATGGTTTCAAATATTTTGAAAAGGGTTTGCAGAGTTTGCTCAGTTAAACATCAGTAAAACACTCATTTGCAGATTGCAGGTTGGCAAGATCTGCAGGTAGATATTGAAGTACTGTAATTGGACTTCATGCCCTTTGGCTCAAATAAGAAGGTAATATAAGAGCCAATTGTGGAAAATCATATTTACCTCATATATAAGGAGCATATAATATCTTAAACTGTCAAGAGACATCCCTGTATATCCTATAAATAAGGAAGCATACTTAACGTTCTTTCAAATGAATGTAACAGAGAACGCCAACAAGCTAGACGTCAACGAATAAAGTTAACCTCTCCTTATAGTAAATTTATCTGACACAAATCCTGTGGACATGTTAAGCCATTTGATTAGAACAACATATTTTCTTTCCTGGTTATAAGCAGATAAAAATACCTCCGTTTTATAATAATTCAAGAGCTTGTGGTATTCTTGTTTATTGCACAAGGCAGGTGTTCCCTCTTTTGCTACGTCTTTTTCATAACTTTTAATAGTACAAATGAAACGTGTCGGGCTCAACCCCAACATGTGTTTATTTACTGATTTTGAACAGACCTCCTTTCTTTGTCCTAACTGTTGTGCATATTAGAAATGTTTACCCAAATGTTTCTGTGCCTTTGGAGCACCATCTGTATGACTTCATAAGAGCTGCAATTACTCGTGAAACTTATAAAGTAATAATCTAAAGTAAATAACACAGTCCTTGAATGGTTTATGGTGGATTGAATGCATATATTTGAATATGTCCTGTTTCTTGCATAATGATGCAAAGTCTCATTTCTGTCTCTATCTAGTAATTAACGGTGACGTTCAGCAACTTTCTCTGTACGCTGTAAGTGGATGGGGGTGTATGGGGTTTGTTCACTGGGGTGTTAAAGATCACAGAGGAATATATCAGCCTTTGATGTTTAATTGTATTGTAAAACACACTTTAGAATATCTCTGCATAAAGTAGTCTTCTGGCTGTGCTGTGCTTTGTGTTTTCTGTTTCTTTGTGTGTTTGTCTGTCAGTATGTGCTGTGTGTCTGGGAGGTTTGTGCGCGTTTAAGTTTGTGTCTCGTCTCTGTCTGTTTGCGCGTTGGAATGTTTGTGCTTTTGTGTTTTCTTTTTGTGTTTTTTTTTTTGTCTTGAGTTTTGTGAGGTTGTCGCTGGTGTATATTCAAATGAAAATGTGTGTATTTCTTTTTCTCCTTTATTCTCACACTGAAGAGGGTAGGATTTGATGTCTGAGATGATGGAGCAGTCTGAAAAACAGTGTCAGTGTGAGGGCTGAGAAGGCAAACTGAGAAGACAGATGTGCAGAAAGACAGAGAAAGAAACACACAGAGATAAAACATAGATAGAAATGTATTTGAGCTGAGGTGACTTAAGAGCAGAGCGACAGAATATTTGGCCTCTGATCAGGTATTCTTCATTAAAGAGTGATGCTTTCGTGATGTCACGCTTAACACCGTGATGAACTGGATGTCCTGCCTTCTTCTTCCTGTTTCCTGTTTCCTCCCCGGCCTGTTGGTCTTCATGGCAGCAGCTGCCTGCTGGGTGGTCTTTGCTCAGTAGTGCTGACCACACAATCGTATCGTCAGCTGCAGCCCACCTAAAGAGTCACCCAAAACACCTCACCATACTTGAGGCCTGCTCCCTGAAATATTTGGACAGGGAGAGCGTCCTGGGAGGAGGAAGGCAGGAGGAGTACAGTGAGCGGAGGACTTCGAATGATAAGACATAGAGAAACATTTAGAGTAGAACAGAGGTTGGATTTCATTATCTAAACATGTGATGGTTCGGATCAGGATAAATCCCTCAGCATCAAGACTTAAATTGGAAGATGAGAGTCAAATGAACACGTTTATAAATTGGTTCATTGACTTCCCCACCAAACACATACTTTAGTTGCCTTCCTGTGAGATGTGTAATCTTCATTCAGTAGCAGTGTGGGGGACAGAATCCAGGCAGCCTCGTCTGCGATACCACATACATACAGTGCATATCTGTAATAGCTGCTCGAAACACGTGTGGAATTAGCCGGGAATCCTTTTGAGTGAGTTTGAGTGGTTAGTTTGAGGCAGACCTATTTGCTGTCCATGTGCATAAATCTGGCGACAGAAGGCATGTTCCATCATATAACATAGTACCTGACCTGTGAATGTCGAGGGGCAAGAGTCCCCCCGCCCCTCTTCAGCATCTCCCTTCAGAATTTTTTTGGGGGAAACGTGTTCCAGTGGCTGTAATTTATCTTTGTCACGACTGCAACATAGCCGAGTCATTCTGCAACACAGTCCAGTGCGACGCACAGAGGTAGCTCTGTGCCTTGGCCCCACACAAGCTCACATCCATCTGAAACCTCTGCCACAATCTGCGCCGCCGCCGCCGCCACTGCTCCCCATCTGAGCTGCTGCAGAGCTTCACATTGCCATTGCGTATTTTTTAGCAGATCTTGTGTTCACGCTAGATTCAGAGGAATAAGGACTTGGATTTTACCAAGTCAGGCTTTTGTGTGATGTTGCTCTTGTAATAAAAACACTCACACTAAATTGACGCTAATAGGCAGCGCGATTGATAAGTCTATCTCTTTTTTCTGCTCTAAGGAAGAATATTAAAGTCTTAAATGCAATGCTTATTTTTCATTTTAGAGTCTCAGTCTTCTGGGCAAATTCTTTAACATCAGGAGGTTTGCTGAACAACTCCGTGGGGGCCGTGCTGTTGAAAATGCTGTTAACACCGTCTTAAGTCGAGAAACGGCTATATAAGAATACACGCTCAGTGCTCTCCCTCTTCTGCACAGCATTAACCAGGCGGTGTTCTGCCAAAGTCCACACCAGTGTTCCTTTCCACTGTCATCTGTGCCATTCCCACACCAAAGGCCAGCCTGTAAAAGAATGCGCAGCACCGGACTGTTTTGAACACTTATATTACTCAGATGAGGAGAAAAAAGGTCAGGACAAAGAAAAGAAGGGGGGCTGTTACATGGAGAAATTTGAAATAGAGAAAAATGTATTGTGCTCAAACTTCTCAGCGAAAGTGTATCTGTAATAACACACAATAGCATACAGCAATATGAAGTGCCCCTAGGGTGGAGACTGGTGAAGCCCCCCCAACACCTTTTTTTTTTCTCTCCCTCTCTCGCAAATCTTTTTTTTTGTACTTTCTTTTTTCCCGGCTCCTTCTGCCATGTGATGTATGGCTTTTTCCTACAGTGGCTCTTCCAAAGTGCAGCTCGTGATGTCATTAATTTTATTCATACTTTATGGATGCTCTGTCTGGAGAAGAAAAAAAACGAGAGAGAAAGGAGAAGATCGAGAGAAAAAGAGCCGCCTATAGAGGCAGAGTGAGAGAGAAAGAGAGAGAGAGAGAGGCAAAGAGATGGAGTTGCGGAAGGAGATTTTCAGTGCAGTTGCATGTATAATGAATGAGGGGGCACTTTGTTTGAAACTCCAGCCCGGCGCTTCACTTCAAGGTTTGCTGGGCAGAGTGGGGCCTTGTGATCTCACACCAGCCACTCTCTTTATCCTGCCAATAGATGCTTTCACCTGGCACTGTCGTTTCGACCCAGTGGAAAAACAAATAACCTTGTCTGTGTGTGTATAAGAGAAACACAGAGAGAGAGAGAGAGAGAGAGAGAGAGAGAGAGAGAGAGAGCACTGACAATGGAGCAAGGGGTTGGGTGGAGAGGGTGAGGAGCGGGTGAGAGAGGAAAGAGGTGAGTTTGTATAACAGTGGCAGTGCAATGACGCCCAGACGATACTGAGGAGAATACTGGCACCCAGCCCACACTTCCTAAATAGTGCTCTCTACAGAAATAGCTCAGCCTTGATATTGACTTTTGTCTGGAGTGTGTGTGTGTGTGTGTGTGTGTGTTTGTGTGGGGGTGTGTGGGGGTGGGTGTGTGTGTTTGTTTGTGTGTGTGTGTATATTCATGCTCGATAGGAGGACAGTGATGGTTCCGTTGTCTAGTGAGGCGTTTTTCATTTCATTGGTATCTGTTGTTAATGCTTGTACAGTGTTGGTGGGCATTCTTTTACGCTTCTGGTGTGTGCGTTTGTGTGTCAAGAAAAGGAGCGAGCCACCTATTATTATTTGCGATAAAAATGGCCTCCGTCTTATTTTTGGCCCAGTGCTGGACTCATGGCTTTATAAATAGCTGAGGAAGTGCGGGGGATACCTGTCGTGGCTCCAGCCTCCCTCTAGCAGAGTCCCGGATCCTCCACGTCACATCCATCCACCGCCGGCCCACTCTGGGCTTCAGCAGAGCAGCCCCCTCAGGGTCGAGCAAACAGGATGGGACTCAAATCGAGGGTGTGAGAAAATCAGTCTCTGTAGTAAAACACAAAAGGACTTACAGTCGAGCGTAAGCAGCCTGGCTGCCACTGTCAGATTTAGCAAAGTACGGATAAAAAAAGAAAAATTACAAGTTAATTTCTTATCACCAACACTGAGCAGTGTATAAGAAGAATGCCAAGATGGCAACACAATAGATAGTCTTAAAAATGAGATGTGTGTTTTTTTGACACTTGTAAGGTCATAGGGTGGTTTTCTCTCGACTCCGCCATCTGTATGCCGAGGTGTCTTGTTAATTTAATTTCAGCATCTCAGGCATATGCCATGTGAACAGCACTGAGAGTGTTAACTTTCTCTCTTTGCGCCGATGTACACTGTTTTCCTCACATTTTGCTCTCACTTTCATACGGGAGGAGCCGGCTCCGCATTATTGAGGGTATAATCAGTGTTTTGGTACGACGGAGCGCGCAATAAAGACAAAATGTGTGAGGAAACTTATCCTTTACTGCCAATGATGTTTGAGGGTATACATAATTGACTAATCATTGTCTTTTCGATTATGAAAAGGTTCAGACCATCCAAGGTCAAACTCATAGTTAATATCTCAATTATGTGGGTGGCTAACAGTCTTGTTGCTTATTCCTCTTATCCTGTACTGGGCATCCTATTCCTCCATTGAACCATCTAATTATTTGGTCTTGAATCCACATTATAACCCTGGGAGTCTCTTTTATCTGTTTAGCTGTCATCCAGCACAAGTGGATTCTGTCTTGTAGAAAGTGGAAATTCAGTGCATGTTAAGCCTGTAATTCTGTTAAACATGAGCACCATCCCTGCTGCATCCTAGACCGAGATATTGTCACCCTCTAAATGAGTGGCACTCTACATCTTGCCCCCTCATAACAGGGGCCCAATAATCACATTAGGAATGGAACAGAAAGAGAGAAATAGAGAGAAGGAGAAATCTCTGAAGAGCTTTACTGCCCTTGGTGGACTGTCTCTTCACACGGTAAAAGAGAAATCATTCCCCTTTTTTTCCGAATGTGCTTTTTTCCCTCTTTCTCTGTGAAGGGAATTGTGCTGCCTGTTATTAATGTGCTTTTGACAGCTTAATTTGATAAGCGGGCTACTTGTTAAAGAAGCCTTGGATTGTTCTCATAGAAAGAACAGGCTTTTCTTCCCTCCCATGTTCTTCAAAATGCTGCCGCACATTCTGTCGATGACCCAGTTCTGAGAGATGGTCGAAAAACAAGGAAGAGCAGTGCAAAATCCACAGGGAAAAGAAAGGAGAGGAGGCAAGAGGGTAGCGGGAGAGAGAAAGAGTCAGAAGGGATACTATAAGTAAGAAAGGCACTTGTGGGAAGTTAACTCAAAATGCTTTTCTTTCTTCTCTCTCCCTCTTGCCGCCTCCTCACTCTTCTCCTACCTTCCTGCGTGCCTCTCCCCTGTAGCCTAATCGGTGGAGAAACGCTCGGAACGATAACGGGGATTAACTTCCCCTGCTCGCCAGCACCCCTTGGTTAAGTACACGTGTAATGAGTTGTTTATTTGGGATAATGCACAGTAGGTGCAGCAGAAGCCCAGAGCAGCCCTCACCTCCTTCCTCCTCAGCTTATATTGACACACACACACACAACCACACACACACACACACACACACACACACATAAATCTGCACATCAAGTAAATGTATAACACATGCAGTAACACAGCAGCATATGCGGTGTGAACATTGACGTGCACAGGTATGTGCAAATACATACATTCACACACTCAACCCGCTCAAGAACACACCCACTCATACAAATTCCCACACACAGCTGTGATGCAGGTCACTTTCTGTGCAGGGTTGTATGGAGGGAGAAAAAAAGGGGGGGTGGGAGGGGGGTAGCGTTCTCAGGCCTTCTTTGGGTCATAAGGCCAGGGGACTTTTCTCAGGGTGAAGAAATTTAATGATATGAGAAAAAGAGAAGGGAAAAGGGATATGTTGTGCCCGCTAGTCTGTGCGCGTGTCCGGTGATCTTGTGAGCACGCACGCAAAGTTTGTGCGTATGTGTGTATGTACATGAAGTGGAAAAAGCTGTTGCCTTGTGGAGGGGACGTGCTCTGCTATCATTAGCCTGGGGGGAGGGAGTAGGAAGGGGCAAGCGAGGTTATGTGAACGGTGCAGCTGTGCTCGCAGCAGAGGGATTTGAGTGGAGGGGGGAACTCCAGGCAGCCAGGTCCTTCACTGAACCACCAGCTCGCAAACACAGAGGAGAAGAGAAGAGAAAAATTCAACCAAGCAGCGGGCCTTGTGAACCAAACACAACTCTCCGCCGCCCCCTCTGTCCGCCATCCCTCCATCCCCCACTCCTTCACTCCTCCACTCCTCCGCTCCTCCACTCTAGCCCTTTACTTTCCCAAACAGGAAAAATAAATAAATAACGATTGATGCTTGATGGCAAGGATAAGAGTGCAAGAAAGAGGAAGAGGAGGAAAAAAGAAACAGTCATGATTTATATATAGTGACTGAGAGTAAGAGTATGCTTTTCTGTCGGCCATTTGTGGTCAATTTTCATCTCTGATTTCTCAAAATTATAATATTTAACATAACAATAATAATAATAATAATTATTATTATTGTTATTACCATTATTATTTTCATATAACTGTATTAGTATTGAGAACTGTTGGTGAAATTTGGTGCCTTCTTTTTGTTTGGGGGGGATTTCCCCACGACTTTCAAAATCACTCAAATTTGTTTAAAGCTTTCTCCCTGCCTCTCTTATTTTTTCCCGCTGAAAGAGTCTGAGCCCACGTAGCGAAGGATGGTGCGGCAGACGAAGACCCAAACTTGCTTGTCAGCCTGTGTGATCAGTAGCGGTAGAGAGACAAGGCAGAGGTGGCTGAGAGACGACAGAACATAGAATGGCATCGGCGTGCACTGCTAATGCATTCAGCCTGCCACCATATCCAACAACAAGGGAAAATATCACACAACTCACTTCACAAGATGTTCCTACAACAACAACATCAACAATAACAGACACATAAATGCACACATACGCGCAGACACACAGTCTCGCACAGACGTGCACACATGCATAAATA
Source organism: Cyclopterus lumpus (assembly GCF_009769545.1). NCBI lineage: Eukaryota > Metazoa > Chordata > Actinopteri > Perciformes > Cyclopteridae > Cyclopterus > Cyclopterus lumpus. The sequence continues at coordinate 14,391,677 of NC_046974.1, read as the reverse complement.
ACCACACAGCATGTTAAAAACCAACCATGAGGAACAAGAATTTGAAGGAAAACAAACAAGTCAGAATGTAAGCAACTTGTCTGAGACTTTGTGACAGAAAAATAAATGAACATTTTTAAAAACACCTTTTTGTTTCATGAGAAAGGGAGATAAATTGCGGTGGTGCACCAGGCATTCACATTTTGGAATAAAAAAAAACCAACAACAACAAAAAAGAAAAAAGAAAAAAAGTTCCTGGTGAGCAGTGGGCTAAAAATAGAGCGTGGCCAAACAGCAGTAGTGCTCTGGCAAGAGGGTCATCTCCGTGTGATACAGTGGCCTTCACTGGAGCCACATATTGAGAGCAGAGGCACTCTGCCAAAGCATGTAGCTTCACAGCAGTAATTTAATATTTGTTTGTCTCTATTATTTAATTCCCCATCTCTCTCCTTCTGCCTCTCTCCATTGCTTATGGGGGTTAAGTAACAGTAAGCACTATCAGATTACTGGGTCTGAGGTCTCTTTCAAACCTCTCTTTGCCATTTTGATTTTTTGCAGCTGTGCAGACTCTTTAATCATACACTATCTTTTTTCACTCCCCCCTCCCTCCCTTCTTCACGACGTCCCTCCTCCCTTAACATATGTTAATTGGCTGCTTTCTGTGACAAATTACGAGCTCTTGCTTTGATGAGGTTGGGTTGTGATGGTGCTGGGAGTGGAGTATAGTGAAACTGCCAGACCCTCGCCAGTTCCCTTTAACCACTCCAAAAAGGAGAGCGGCACCCAGCCGATGACTAATGAGAGGCTTGGACTGGGTCTGGCCCGGCTCTGGCCTTGGTGGGGCCACTCCCCTATATAGAGGCTGATCTGTAGGTACCATATGCCGCCACATGCCCTCCACTCTCCATACAACCATTATCCCCATGTAGCCCACCACCAGCTCTCCCCTGGGAACTGTAAAGCACTTTGAGAGTAGTTCAGACTACGTACTGATAAAACCCTTTTCTATGTACACTTTTTAATCATAGAGATTGGAAAGGTTTTCAATTAATTTAACTTTTTTTATTTAATTTACTTTAATTGTATGTTTGACTTGAAACAGAGCATGGGAGTAACATTAATTATAGATGCAATGCACACAACTTGTGTCTCAAGTTTACATTGTGTGTGTGCGTGTGGCTGAGTTTGTGTGTCTGTGGTGAAGGGACAGTGCCTGGAAACATTATACCAGCCTCGCTTAAACAAACACGAACAGTGGAACAATCTCTGTTTAATGATGCGCATCGTCAACAGGAAAACAATGCTCACCAATAATCAGCATAATCAGCTTGCGGTAACCAGAAAAAAAAGAGCCTGAATCACCTCAATCATCCTGGTAGAGTTTTTTTAAGTGTTGGTGGGGTGGGGCGGTGTCAAATTCGGACTCTGTCTCTCTTTCTCAGTCTCTCTCTACCTCAGTCTCTCCTCATTTCAGTATCTCTCTTTCTCAGTCACAGTCCCTTTCTCCCCCTACTCCACGATCTAGGTTACTCGGTTTCCTAGCAGAGCACAGGGACCGGAGGAAGAAAAAAAAAAAAAACCAGAAGGTCGAATCTATGAAGGACATCCTTGTTGAAGTGTGCAACCTTCTACTTCTCTGCAAATTACCCACATGCTGTGCATACACTCAAAGCAGTGCTGTGGCTCTCACTTCAGCTCAGCAAGGCTGCGACCATGACACCTACTGCTGTTGGAGTGTCACCGTTACAAGGAGAGGCAGAGTTCTTTCTTGTTAACTGTAATTTGTATACATCTTTTTTTAAAGATTAATTTGTAAGACATGTACGGAGCCAAGCCAAATGTATGCGGCCAGTGCAATATAAAGCGATACTAATTTTGATAAGTGCCTGTTTTATGGATTTTCCGTACATAAGTTGAAGCCCTAAGCACACTGAACTCAAGGCTTAAGAGTTGATAATAAGAGGAGATTGCCAGCAGCTTCAGTATTTGCTTGTTACAGTCACAACTTCAAAAATAAGCCCTCCACGTAATAGTTTCATTGTGGAATCCAAATGTGCTGATGAAGCGAGACAAGCAAAAATAGTAAATTCCACAACCCATTGAGCTGCCTGCCCCCACATGCTGACTTAGTTACAACAAAAAGACTGCAAAAAAAGAGGAAATCATTTAATTTATTTATTTCCATCGGCAAATATTCAAAACAGATAATGTATCATAAGCATACATGCATTTTCATATCCACCAAGTTGAAATACACGCACATGCACACACACACACACACACACACACACACACACACACACACACACACACACACACACACACACACACACACACATGCAGGCTCCAAAGGGTGACAAAACAAAGCTGGTGAAGAAAAGGGAAGTGTGCAGGCACCTCGTGGTTGCATGAGGGTTAGCCATGTTAGCAATAGCCTGCGGGTCTTAATTGAGGCCAGGAGGGAGCATTTAATAATTGCTGTCAGAAGATCAGATTTAATTCTCCTCTCTTCACAGCCACCACTGCTGTAGGGTAGAGTGAAACAAATTGTCATCAGAGATTCCTAAATGAACAAAGCTTTTAATTAGGGTGATTAGAATGCTGTGGCAAAGAGAGGGAGTAAAGGGGTGGGAGTGATGAAATCATCAGCAGATCGTCTTTAACATTGATGTCTGGAGTTGGTACAGTATGGGGTGAGGCAGAGGCTGCAGCACGGACACACCACAACTGGGAAGTTTGCTGTGCTTGAAGCTAAGTAAGCGTGGGCCATGCAGCAACAAGCCCGCAGCCTCTATTTCAGCCCTCTGACACAAACACACACACACACACATACACGCGCTCTCTGCCCTTCTCCCCCACTGAGGAACACTGCTAACATCCTGAGACATTGTCATACTCGGCAGGGAACATAATTGGGTGAATATGTCAGTGCTTTGTGTTCTTAGTGACATGACTCCCGGCTGTTCCTGTGGGGGCTGGGTACACGCATTGAAGGGTTTATACTGTTCATTACAGAGTTGTTTTTTTTGCCCTTGTTTTGTGAACATAATAGATAAGCAGGGAATTATCTGTGCACCTAGACGCACTCTTGCGCGAGTGTGTGATCATTCATGTACGCGTGTGTCCATTTTCTGTTCCCATCCCTTCAGTCTCAGCAGTTGCTCACACCTGGGTCCTGCGGCACATGGGGCAACATGTGAACTGAGACGTTCACTCTCACTGGAAAGCGTGACCTACGGAAGAGCTTATTAAATTACTTTTCAATGACTGGAAAGAGGGACAGAGAGGAAGAAGCGAAAGAAATTGTGGCAGTGTTGATCAAGTGAAACTTAAGTGAAGTTATTTGCATATTTGCGTCTCACCACAATCTGCACCACTTCCATATTTAAAACCATTTCAATACCACTCTTTCTTACACTGCGGCTCTACTCCAATCTGTTTCCTCCTCATACCGTGTCACCGTTATTAAGTTTATTCTTGTTTTTCTCTATCATCTTTTCTATCTCTACTTTATACTTGAATGCATTCATCGCCCCACCTTATGCTCATGCCACGGAAAGACTGAATGCACTAAATGGTGATTCATTCCAGCCTTTCCGGGGCCTCTCCAAGTTGTGGCTTGCCTATACTTCTGCTTTTTTTTTCTCTTCTCCTTTTTTCTGATACCATTTTTCCAGCTTGGCACAAGGGTATGTGTGTGGCAAGTTTGTCATTGCTGTCCTCTAAGTGTATTTGTGTATCAGTCATGGCTATAAGCCACGGTCACAACACAAAGCTGCTGACAATCGACTGGGAATGTCTTTTTAACCACAACAGCTTTACCCTTCCTCCCAATCCCTGTCTGTCTAGCTTCGGCTGGCTTCATATGTGCCCTCTTGCTCGTCTGCCATTGGCCTAGCAGCTGCGGCTTTACAGCCCTTGGCCTCCTTTCAAAAAGGGGGGTTGACGCATTGTGTCAAGTCATTTTGTCCTTGGGGAAGTCAGCAATGGGCTATGGAGAGATGGCTCTCACCTGTCTCCATACTGGCTCTGACGGATGGCTACCTGCCTCCATTGCGGCTCTGATGGCCCAAGGCCCCTGTTTGCTGGTGCTGAGTGAGACGTGCAGCTGCCCAAACGAAGGGCAGGCTCCGTTCTCCTCTCCCTCCTTTTCTACTCATTACTACCTTACACTTTGCCAATACAGTACAATACTCTTCATAAACAATAAAATCCTAAAAATATATGCATAAATTAATCATTATATTTAACAGAAAGTGTTTGTCATCAGCAACGGGAAATTAAATAGACAATATCTTGTGCTGCATTCAGTCACTAGATTTTAAATGCCACAAAGACCAAGTTAGGTACAAATATTCAAATGCTGAACAACTACATTGAATAAAGCTATTGGACTGTTTAAATTCACAATAAAGACATGAATCAGACATCAAACGTTAATCCATTTCAGTTGGACTGCTGTTGCGAAGCAAAGCTTGTGCAGCGAAGATGCTGAATTAATTGGTCGTAAAAATGATGAAACCGCTTTTGTTAATGCTGATATTTTGATCTCATTACGTGCCACTCCAAATCACAGGGACGTATTTACCCAAAATATGCTTCATACAGAGTTCAGTATTTTCAAAAGTTTATATAATGTACGTAAAAACTGTACGTAAACTATTTTGTGAGGTTTTTTACTTAAAATGTTTCAACCCAGTTTCCAAGTCAGTGTTGTCACAATATGTTCTGATGCCTCATTGAAAAAGTTTAATTTAATTAAGACTTCTCTAAGTATATGACCACATTTTAGGGAAGTCAAAGTAAGGCCTAAAGTATTTAATATTCAGAGAGCATTTTGCTTCTGTTTATTTGCACATCATCTGCTGTTTTGGATTCCCAATTTCTGCTCTCTTAACAGAGTGATTTGGGAAGGAAGCACCTTTAGCACCTTTGATTGTCTGTGCCTGCTGATGTCACATCCTTCCGCTGAAGTGTCTGTGTGTGTGTGTTTCCTGTCTTTCTGTTGTTCGAGACCCTGGGACAGAGCTGTTGGATTGAAGGATAAGAGAGGAAAGTACTGTGTAGTCTCATTAGTATGAAAATCAATTAAGTTTAAAGTTAAAGTATGAAGTTTTCAGTTGAGAAATTTGTTGAACTGTGGTTGGCCAGACATTTAGAGCTCATCTTGTAGGACTTCAGCTGCTACTTAAAACAATATACTTTGTTCAATAATGTCAATCACACTTATGAGTGCTTGACAGAGTGTATAAAACTTGTGCCAACCACAGGCTATCGGCTCACTTTCCTCCTCATCAATAGACAGGTGTCTCAGTTCTAAGGCGCATAGAGATTGAAAATAGAATACATGTAAAACCGTCTCTGTCTCACTAATGATCCAACTAAATCATGAGCTAATAGAGAGAGACAGGTGAAGACATATCCTCTAACACACACACATACTACATCGTCTCAAATTCAAGTTTAGCTCGAACACTCACTGGAAAATGAAAAAAAGGAATGAACACATTACAAGATGATCCGCCACTATCACTCTAATCCCCAGATGTACATGTTGCTAATCTCTTTAGCCGCTAACATGTTAAATTAGCCCTAATATCTGCCGAGATTCAGAGCCATAGAGGCCCACCTACGCGTGGGCTACCGCCCAGGTTTAGGTCACTCTTCTCCCTCGGCACTCCAAAAGGATACAGACATTAAAGTGGGGGGTGGGGGTGGTGGGGGCTGAGGGAAGTAGCAGTGATAGCCATTCGTCACCCTGCCTATCTCGCTCTGACAGATGGGGAGTGCAGCGTGCCACATAGAGGAGTCACTGCCTGTAATGACATTAGAGGCACAATGAGACCTGATACACATTTCTTTTCCATTCCCATCCTGCCTGGCCATCGACTCGCTCCTTTGCTTGATCCTTCCCCTCCTCTCATTTCTGCTGGTACGTCTCTATCCATCCTGACAGGAGATAAAGTGCTATGTACCACTATTTCCAAATAAAGCACAAACACACATAAATGAGCTCACAAACACATTTACACTGGCACGGCGTATATAACAACATTAAAAAACCCAAAGACGAATCCTCTAAAAATCGACACATCTGAAATAAAAAACGTTAATGTTCTCGAGGAAAAGAAAACCATGACAGAAATGTTGAAGCAAAAATGAAGCACTGTGAGTGTGTACTGGCATTCAGATTGTATTTGGAAAACTATATTAAAGTGCTTTTTTCATCCTCTTCTTCAAGGAAATGGGAGTTTATTTAAAAAGAGAGAGCGTTTATTTAATGTACCATACACCTCCTAAAAGGTTTACTTACTGCAGTGTAATATGTTATTTCAAATCCTCACAACCACATTTCCTAGGAGGATAGGGGATACTGGCGATGCATATATATATATATATATATATATATATATATATATATATATATATATATATTTTTTTTTTTCTTTTCTTCTTTTCAGGACACATGCTATTACCAAATGTGTTGCAGATGTACCATGAGCCGAGGCTGTGCTGCCGAGGTGGGGTTTCTTGGAAAAACATCGCCAATCCTGTCATGATAAATCGCCTTCCCCAATTTGCTATACCATGTGTAGAATTAGGATTCCAGAACATCGGCATCAGCAACATTTTACACACGCTGCATTTACAAGAGTGCCAGTTTCACGTGAACATTTCCTCACCAATTCAATTCTGAGAAAATAATCTGATGGCAAAATGTTTCTTCTTGGAACTAGAGTTCATGTGCAAGTTCCTCTCATTCACAAACAAAACTATACAGCTGTCTTTAAAAGTGACAAATTAGTCCTGAGCATGAGTCAAGGTAAAGTTCCTCTTTTTGTCGCCTCCCCTTGATTCAAAGGAGTCGTCTTCAGCGTCTGTCCTCAGTAACAAAGCCACATTAACAAGCACCCTACAGACCGTCTATTAGAATGTGAAAAGGCACCATGTGCTGTATATTAGTTTTTAGTGACTAAACACTTGGGAGAGAGGCGACCTAGAATCAAGCCTTGTGGAGCACTGAGTGTATGTGTTCTCATCGTCCTCTCAGCTCCACTTGTGAGACTCAGAGAGAGAGAGAGAGAGAATGCTCATTAGATCTATGTGCTGAATCGCTGCTCCCTCTCCATCGCCATCTCTTCCATCCTCCCCCAACCTTCATCTCTCTCTCTCTCTCTCTCTCTCTTTCTCTCTTTCTCTCTCTTTTTCCTTCTCTCTCTCTCTCTCTCTCTCTCTCTGTCCGTCTGCTTAACAGATGGGAGGGTCGTGGGTACAGCTCTTCCCCTCCCCCTGGAGAGGCCTGGTGCCTGTTCAAAAGATCCCTCTTTGTGCTTCACTCCATTTCCCTCTCTTCTCTCTTTTTCTCTGTTTTTCTTCTCTCCACTCTCCTTCTCTTTCATTGTCACCTCTCCAACTCAAAGCACAGAGAGTTGGGACCCAGGGTATAAAACAAGCAGAGGAGCAACCGTTGCCCTTCTGTCTGCTTGGTGCGAGCGTGCTCTCTGACCCTAGCAGTCACTCGCTCCAGCCTTCTTCCAGCTACCGAGCAAGTGTGAATGCAGGCATACCATTAGTCAGACTCCACAGAGAAGATAAAGGCACCATTTAGTGTATTTGTCATTTTTCACAGCTTATTCCCTCTTTCCCTACGCCGTACTTCGGGATTAGCCAAGTGGCTTAATGTGTACGAGCGTGTTAGTTCTTTCTTCTGTCTCATTCTGTATGTTCTCATTTATCCTCTTGTTTCTTTCTCACCCTATTTGCCCTCTCAAGGTCAGGTGTCAGTGTCAGTCCCCCGTGAAAAAATCCTGCTGAGGATAACTGCCCTGTGCCACCGTCCTCACCAAGCAGTGCTTGCTTCCTGTATTTCCCTCCATTCCGCTGTCTTGGCGTCATAAAGCTAAATTGGATCGAGTGATTCAGTGGTAATCTGTTAAATTAACCAATGCTTTATCCACTATGAGGGAATAAGAGGGATGGGAGCCCGATGAGGAGGTGGGCTCTCACTTCTTATCCAGAAGCTGCCTGGCACTCATATGGGACGGAGGCAGGTGTGAGGAAAAGTGAGGGGTGTTGGAGGGAGAGGAGGGAGATGGGGACAGAGGAAAGGGGAAGTTAGATCGTTGTGTAGGAGGAGGAAGAGGAGGCAAGAGTGAGAAGGGACGGGGAAGGAGGGGGTGGCTGAGTCGGGGAGGCGCCAACACGGGGCTAAGCGACAGCAGAACCTCACCTCAGGGAGCGTTAGCTGGTGCTGGGAGCCAAAAGCAGGGATTAAATGTTCAGGACACGGACTTAGTCTTAGCCTTAATGTTACGTAAGGTCTATGGTGTTGCCCCAGTGGTTGTTGACATTGAGAGGTTCAGCTCTGCTCTGTGTGCTGTGGGAGGAACGAGGAGGAGGTGAAGCCAGGAGGCAGGGATCATGTAGGTAACGCCTCCTCGTTTGGAGCGATGCCCGGGCTGGGTAGTGTTGAGCACAATGACTAGGAGGGGATGATGCTGTCAGCCTGTGATTGAAGTACGCCAACTTGATTGATATCCTTGTCTGGCTGCCAAGCGCCTTAGTGTTGGCTTGTAATCCCAGTTTGTCTGACAATCTTCCTTTTTTGTTTTCTTCCAGAGGGCAGCTCTTTGTTTTTCTGTCTATGGATGGGTGTGTTTGCGCAGAGCAATGATAAAATGTTTTGGATAGCCTCTTCAGAGCTGCCACTGAGTTATTTTAGATCTTGTTATTATTATGATGGTGCAGTCCGGCTGTTGTCCTAACTGCCAAATGATGCATCTATGTTTGCATCTCATTTCTTCCATAAAGTGGGCGTATTCCAAACCATCAACCCGGGAGGTTTTTTGTCATGTATTTCATCATTGTTCAGATTGTATTGTCTCACTTGTTGTCCATTTGTGTGTGATGGAAGTTTTCCACAAATAATCTTATAACATAAAAAATAATCAAAGTGATGTTATTCCTTAAATACATTTACTAAAGCATTCATATGGACTCCAAATCGTCCACATCATCATAGTTAGTCCTAACTAAACTAAACGACAGGTCTTGAAGGAACCAAGCAGGTAGTACACAGCCTATGTATTCTGTTGCAAATGAAAAGATCTACAGTTATGTACTACTGCTACAGGCCACCGTCTGTCTCTTGAAGACACCGCATCCCTGGATGTCACTATTACGCTCTTTCATTATCAACGTCCTACTCTCGAGCACAAAGAGGTCAAGTGCATAGCAATGTGCTGTGCTCACCTGAGGGGTTTAGAGCTATCCTGTGCTTTCTCATGCATGTTACTCAATAAATACATGGATTCAGGTTATGGGGAGACAGAAACAGGAAAGCAGTGGAAAGGAAGTGCATTACAATCTGCATGTATGTGTGTGAGAGTGTGCAAATGAGAGAATATGAGAGATTGAGGAAGAGAGCAAGGTTGTATGAGAGAAGAGAGAGAGAGAGTGATGGAGAGAGAGACTGAGACTGACATGTCTTTTGGTGAAGCAGTGTCGTCTTCCACATCAACGTCTGATGCTTGTGCTGCCAGGTGCCGGAAATCTGGTTCAGAAAGGAGAGAAGAGAGAAGAAGGGGAAAGTAGAGAAAAAAAGGCAGGGTAGATGGAGGATTCTTTTTTTAATTTTTTTTTATGTGACGGCGCTGACAGCTCCCCTGCATTGCACTGAGCTTAAATAATAGGATGCTCATTTGCATAACGAGGGACGTTATCACCTCTACTGTCAAAAGAAAACACAACAACAGTTCTTCTGCTCCTCCCTGAGATAGATTGGGTTGGCCTACTTTAGCACTCTGGAGAGATGCACTGGAGCTCTGGCTTAGCCAAGCTCAGACAAGAACGCACACACACACACACACACACACACATACACACACACACACACATGTGCACGCACACATGGACACACAGTCACTCACTCACGCAAACTTTTTGGAGCGCAGCTTTTTTCCTCACACATGCAGTCCAGTTCATCAGCTGCTGGCCTTCACTCCTTGAGCACGGGCAAACACGCACTTCGCCGTGCGCACACAGACAAACACGCGAGTGCATTTATTAAAATGCTCTCACTGAAATGTCTCCAGCTGGATTCATGTTGGAATTTTCTTTGATTTCTGTCTCTAAGAAACATCCTTCTACCGTGTTTCAAAAGATCTCTTGCCACTTTTCGTCTTCATGTTTTTTTTTTTGGCTTTGTTTTGCCAAGATGTGGCAAGAGTGATGCTCTATGTTTTACATCTGTATTCTATCCTGCGACTCATGTCTGCCATTTTGGAGATGAGCTGCAGATAGAGCAGAAAAAGCTGTGTCTGGCAGTTCCACTGTCAATACAGTGCAGTTCGTGGGAAGAAACAAAATGTATTTCTCAGTCTGGAGGTAATGTTACAGTGTTGGTGATTAGAGCGTTTAAGTTAGCGGCACTTCCAAAACACTGTCAAACTCTCTGTGAACGAAGCGAGATCCTGACAGCGCTGTCTCTTCTCATAGTCGGTGCCTGGGAAAAAAATGCAAAAACTGATTTGCATGATATCGACAGTGAAAAACACAGCCGTTCTCACAACATTGTTGACAGATTCTTTGTCTTTCTTCACCCTCCCTTGTGGCTGCCGTGATGCCACTTTTATTATTTTTTTTTCTCTCAGTATTTTGCCATATTTCATTTCATTTAATGCTTATCCTCTGCTCTCCTCCCCCTCCCCATTTATTTCTTGCAGGTACGGATGCTGGAATCTTTGAGTTGATTGGAACAAATAGAAAGCAGAAAAAAGACAGAGAAAGGAAGAGCAGGAGTGTGAGGAGAAAGAAGAAGAAAGAGGAGAGAGAAGAAAGCAGAAAGTTCTTTAGAAAGAGGAGAGAAAGAAAGAGACGGGGACGATGGGGAGGAAAAAGATTCAGATCACGCGGATTATGGATGAACGCAACAGACAGGTAAGTCCCTGGGGGAGGGGAGGATGGATGAGTATGAGGGTGAAAAACGGGAGGGGAGGAGAATGGAGGAAGGAGAAACACCCTACACCCCACATAGCCCTCAACAATGAAGGTCTTCAGGGAGTCTGGGCAATATGTGAACTGGGCGACAGAGTGGTGTATTCAGAGATAGCTCAGTTATTGCTTTGGGTGGAAGAGTTCCATTGGGTTATAGTGGCAGGTTTGTTTTCGCCACAATCTTAACAAACCAATGTGAGGGCACCAGGAAGACCATATCAAAAAGGGATTTGCATGAGAACATTTGTAATTCTCCAAAAACATTCTGCATATCACGCTCTGAGGGCTGAGGCCTACACACAACTAACTGTAGAACCCTCCACACACCCAGTTTAGCTCACTGGCAGTGGAATATTACCGGGAAGAGGGTGGTAGCACCGGAGAAAACATAAACAAACAACCAAACAGAGCTGGGATGGTCTGTAGTGACACACTGGAGTGGGCCAACAGGGTGGAGATGAAGAGCAGCCTAGTAGGCCAACAATATCTTTTCTTGAGCTAAATCAGTAACACTAAGCCTGCTGTAGCTTTCCTCTGCATAGCACAGTTTTTAAACCAGCGATACTTTACAGACGAAACCTATAACGAACCTTGCAACAATGGAATATCTGGCAAGACACTTTTTTTTAACTACAGCTGGCATTACTTGAGAGAGAGAGACATAATAAATTGTGGACGGCGTGATTCAAGCAGACACTGCCTCTGTGGCAGGAAATAGATAGAGACAGAGCTCTCTCACTGCCCTCCAGGCCCACAATTGATCACTTCCTGTGGCACGACTGACCACTGACACTTTGTCAGCATCCTGGCAGCCCAATTGGATCCATACGCTGCTAACGTGGCCCCTGGATCACAGGTCAAACAGGCACACATAACTTGTATGAACACACAGACCCACTTCATTTGCTTTTGCCTCTTTATCGTCTGACATCCACAAGAATAGTCCTCAACAGTTTCTCACAGTGTGCTTTATCAAACGTGGCCATTTGCAGCAAGACTAAAGTGACATAAAAAGGTTTAAGGAATCGATTGGGCAATACTGCAGGAGTAATTGAAGTAGATTGCGACCCCTGTCATGACTGGTCTCAATGAGTGTGATGTGTAAGTAGCAAGAGGATACTTAGGGGAGAGTGAGGATGTGAAGTGAACCTGTCTCCTCTCGAAAACAGGATGCCTTAAGAGTCATAGCTGCAGCACAAGAAGGAAAGAGTGATAAAGATACTTCAGCAGAAAGATTTAATAAATATGCACGGAGGTGTGGCAGTATGCACCCATGTTCTCTGTATTCTGATTTATGTATGTATGTATGTTATTGAGAGATAGGCAGACAGAGAGACAAGAGCAAGGAGGAGGTCACAGAGTTTCAGATGAGGACTAAAGATATCGTGTTGCTGCAGCACCCACACCTCCTCCTTACTGTTATCTCAGCCCTTCGCTCTCATCCCACCTTACACTGGGCCCGCCAGTTGTACCAGGCACTCCGGCTCCTGCGGATAAGGAGGGAAAGAGGGAGACAGGAAGGACACCTGAGGGGAATCGATGCCTGAGATATCCGGGCTTTACTTACAGAGAGAGGAGGAGGGAGAGAGGGTTCAGGGAAAGGAAAATCAATATGTCACTGTATTTTGTTGTTTTGATCTCTGATATGATAGATTACTTATTTAGTTGTTTGTTTTAGTCGAACAGCAAGTCTTACTGATATGATGTCATCCAGTCATGTGCAAGCATGCTGAGCATATGGCATTTAGTGTCATTCAACCTACGGCCTAAATAAATGACATCACTGCATTTCGTAGAAGCGGACATCACAAGACAGAGACAACTTAAATTTTCTTTAAAAAAAAAAGAAAGAAAAACGGAAGCTTTGGCTTTGCATATTTTCACTTCCTTTTTGAAGAAATTTATCAGAGCCCAAGCCAAATAAACACCAGAGGATTTATTGTTTTATGTCTGAAAAGGTTTCCTTTCAGACTTACAAAATATATTCTGCGGTCTTCTGCATTTAATGTATTGATGAATTATTTGACCCATAAAGTTGTATTAAATAGAACATGGTACACCAACTGTTCACTCCAAAATAGCAATATAAATAAACAATAAACAAAACATTGTTAGCATTTCCCCTAAATCTTAAATGTTCATACTGCAGTCCTCTTTCGAGCGGCGCCACTCTGTGTGGCTGTCAACACTACCATGCCACCTCCAGGGCTACAGTGCCTCCCGAACCCCTGCCCTCCCTGCAGCGGCAGTATGATAGGAGGCAAAAAGCCTGACTCTCTCTCTGGGCGGCCACTTTGGGCTGCAACCCTCAGGCCCAGAAACACTTCCCCAGAGCAGGGACAGAAGGGCCAGGCCTCCCTGGCGTTGACTGGCTGCCCGGAGCTCTGGACAGTGGGCAGCAGTGTGGAGCCCTGGCTCCAAGCCCCCTGACCACTCAGACCCTCTCCCAGCCTCGGGCACATGAAAGAGCCCCCTGTGCCATAAACTCATGGGCTGCACACAGAGAGCATACTCTCTTGCCTCAGCTAGCACGTACACAGACACACACACACAGACACACACACACACACACACACACACAAAGATAGACACACACACCTGCAGTTCAAGATGCATGCACAGGTATTTTTGTGCACACACTATAGATTTGAGACATTCAGATTACACACTCAAACACATTAGATGGTGTATTTGGTGTCAGGTTTATGCAGCTTAGACCCATGATGCTTGTAAACATATGTACACATCTAAAACGTGACTATCTCTCTGTGGATCAACTAATTTGCTGCAATTGGCTCTAATTAGTGTTACCTCTTCAGCCAGTACACTCAGTAGGCTTAATTTAGGATGACTTGTTTGTACAAATCTGTGTGTGTGTGTGTGTGTGGGGGGGGGGGGGGGGGGGGGGGGGGCATGCATTTTTCAAGGGGGAAGGGACCCAGGGCCAAAGGTTAAACATGGGGGTGGTCATCATTGACCGAAAGTAAAACAGGAGGATCTCCCAACTCCCACAAACAGCAGTCACACTAACATATACTTGGCTGGAACAGATAGTAAAAATAAAAAAAATACATGTGTTCCTGCATATAGCGCTTCTCTTCCATCACCATGTTAACTGCAGCTGAAATAAGGGGTCTTTTTATTGCCGCGACAACGCATTCTTTTCTCCAATCAACAGCACTGGGGTGAGAAAATGTGCAAGCAAAATTAACAGCAGGAAATTAATGAGGCCCACAGGGTAGCTCCTCACCCCTGCACCCCTAGCTCTAATTCCTTGTTTCCCACCTTCTACCATCTTCTTCTTTTACCCCAGCGGGTAGCACACCTCTCTGTCATATGTTCGGCGCTTCGAGACCTCACCTGAAAAGGGTTCACTAAGCTCTCACCTTCTTTCCGCTGTATTGTTGTATACTTTTGCCTTCTTAACTTATGTCTTGTGCTTCTCGCTCACATGTTTATTGCATGGCTCTCTCATCCGACCTCTTTAACTTTCATTGTGTCTTGATAGCTGCTCTATCTTTCTCTCTGATCTTTCCTTTGCCTGCTATTAGTATAGTATATGTTATGTTATCATTTTGAAAGTAAACATTAGTTTATATATTGGCTATAAACAATCATGACATTTTATGAAATATTCAAAATTCATAAATATGAGTAACAATCTGATTATAAAAGTATATTTGTTGCACATACCGACTGTAGACTGGCCATTCATTTAATGCTTTAAATTACTTGCTCATTTACATTTTCTTGTTTTACTACTGGAAGCTAATTCTGAGTAGTGTTTTTTATAAGAAAGTGAAAACCTGCAGCAGAAATCACTAAAACAATTTGATTTGCGGGTACATGATTTTCCTTAAGTATACATTACATTACATGTCATTTAGCTGACGCTTTTATCCAAAGTGACTTACAATCATGTTACATTCATACACTGTAGAACAGCTACAGGGAACAATTCAGGGTTAAGTGTCTTGCTCAAGGACACATCGACTAGGGCGGGGATTGAACCCCCAACCCCCTGATTGAAAGATGGACCTGCTAACCACTGACCCACAGTCGTATACAGTGTCAGATGTAGTGCCACGACAAAAGTTCATCCACCTCAAATGAATGACAACAGTTATTTTTGTCATTCCGGCCCCTAACTTGGGCCTTGCATTGTCACATCCAATTTTTTTTGTCAGTGGACCTTTCCAGTTGTGGTTTTTCAGCATAAACAGGAGCATACAGAGAAGGAGCCTAGCCAGCTATTACAGTGCTGTCCTGAAATGTAATTACAAGTTTTGGTAAGAAGAACAACATGTATTTTAAGACAACTATAACTAAAATAGGCATAATTAAGACAGCGCTCAATCAGTTCCACAGTTCCACAGGTCAACTCAAAGTGGACACTTTCGATTCAGACACTGAAAGAAGAAATGTTTGGAGTCTGCTGCCTCCTGTTCCTACTGTATAATGAAAGTGCATGAAAAAGGATGATAAGTGGGGTTTTAGAAGAGCAGAGCATATATTAGTGGTGGGACAAAGGCTCTTTTGTCGTAATGCCCCTTTTAACAGCTTCTTTGGCTGTGAAACAGAGTTCAGGCTCAGGTCCTGGGCTCCTCTTATTCCTTTTGCGTAAGCCCGTGTCTTCCTGCTTGGCCCCTGACAATGGGATAAGTGTTTGTCTCAAGACAAATCGTGCTGCTCCATAGCTGACTGACATCTATGTGTGTGTGTGCTTGCGTGTGTGTGTCCCCGCACAGCCATGTTTGGTTTGCTAACCAGCAGTTGTTGGTGCCTTTCTCCCCACTCCTCCTCTTCCTCCACCTCCTCCTCCCCCAGGGAAGCAGGCAGGAGGTGGGAAGCAGAAGCGAAGCCATTGTGAAGGGGAAGCCACTGGCCTCTTCCTGTTATGAGAGGAAATGCATACAAATGTGCTTCCTGTGCGTCCGCCCCCTCTCTTCTCCCTCCCCTCTTTCTCTCTCACCCATGTGGCATAGAATCAGCCACTATCCCTCCTTTCTTTCCGTCCCTCTGTTTATCCTGGGCGTTTTTCTCCTTTCATGCCAGAGAAAATGTGACAAGTCAATTGTGCAGGGCAGAGCCGATTATTTTATTTTCATAATTTCTTATATATTGGTTATTTTCCAATGGTATCATACTTTCATTTACATTTAAACAAACCTGTAGAAAGAAGAAAAACAACAAAAGAAGAAAGAAAAGCTAAATGATTTTGAAAAGAAAATGTCTGAATCTCTCTTGGGGAGGAGGTCGGAGTGTTCATTATGGACAGAGGGCCCATTATGTGCTAAATGTAGTTGAGACTTATGTAGCACGTATAAAGAAGTATCCGTGTACATACTAAGTAGATATGATTTGTCAGAGGAGGTGTTTTTGTCACAAAGGATCGAAAATTCTGAAGGAAAATGTGGTAATATCGCTTCCACAAGGTTTTCCATAACAGAGTAATCTCTTATGGTGTCACATGATGCTATTATTTAATCTTTACCACAACTATTTTTTAAATTTTTTTTCCTACAACATTTTCCTGTGTGTGTGCTTGTGAAGATAGGTTTCACACCCTGGTTACCAATTTGCTGTGAAAAGACACAGTTGGGTTCACACTCACACACTGGACCATTTTAACAGTTCCAAATGTGCTGTAATGTAATTCTCTCTGTTATTAACACAGTGGTGTGTCTAACAGCACCCACCGAAAAAGACACAAAGACTACACCCACTCTGACATAGGGCAGGCTTACCATGTTTTGAGTTTAACAACAAGGACAGAAACCTCATTCAGAGAAAACTAAAAAGTCCAACGTAATCCAAAGTATGAATTAGAAATAAGATATAAACGGTGATGAATAAAAATGTTATATACCAACATGGTGAAACTTTTAATGGTCTTCCATCCATTTAATGCGCTGCATCCAAACTAAGTTAAATATCATGATCATTTACTATATCATGAACATAGTCTATACCTTTTTCTCTTTCTCAATTCTTCTGTCATAAACATGTTTCTGCTAAGAAAGGCCAATATATGCACATGTTTGTAGATCAGCTGTGTCATTCATAGCATGTGTTATTAGCCACTCAGCAGGCGCTCCTGGAATAAAGGTCCAGCAAACTAGTTTACAGCTGCTGCTTGGGAAGAAGGCACCAGCTTGAATATTGGTGGGTTGAACGGGTCACATGACGGCATCATGTGAGGGCATGAAGTCACGACAGTTACCTCAAGCAGTGAGCAGTGTGGTGTTGTTAAAGTCACTCAATGTGAGAAGTAAAATATGTGGGGAATATACGCACAGTTCCAAACATAACTTTGATTGGATTCTGTTTTAAAGTTTTGACATTTTGAAATGAGACTTAGCGGATAAGTGTCGTCCACTTAAAACAAACACTGCTGGGTTTGTGTGTGTGTATGTGTGTGTGGGGGAGGGGTTGTGCAGTTGTTTGCAAGTGGTCCAGTAATATGTGAACAATCGGTTGAGACTAGCAGCTCTGGACATCTGGGACACACACCCGGCCCACTGTGTGCGCCACGTGCCACCTTCTGAAACATTAATGGCCCCAGTAGAGTGTGTGACTGAGTGAGTGGGTGATAACGGAGCTGGGCCGGCAGCTAGCTGTGTCCTGCGTTTGCCCTGGTGCCCCTTGCATGAAAACACCAGGGGAAGACAACACTCTACATGTCCTTTTCCCGAATAGTCTGCTTTGACCTTCTGTCCTACAGTCCTGTCATTTTATTCACTCGCTCGGCTACACTTTGTACTGTAGCTCTGCGGTTGCACCCTTTAGGGTGCGCATATTTCAATGTTGGACCATTCAGCTTGGAGTGGGTTGGATATGACAATTAATTTTATTGTCACAAGAGGCCTTTTGATCGTACGGCGCTAAGAATGTGGGTTGTTTTTTTCTTCATATTTCCGTATGACCGCGTAAATGTCAGCCTGGTATTTAGAGCCCAGGGGAATGTTCTGCTGATGTCGTCGGTGAATCAGATGTGTGTTTGTGTTGAGGTACAGAAGCTGACATAGCACACACCGCTTTGTGAGGAGTTAGAATGCCGTCCCTGTTTCTCTGGTTTCAGCCTCTGCTGTCTCACACATAGCTCGGCGTGACATGACGACATCACTGGAAAACTTTACCTGGTTTAGAATACGGCAGTTCATGCAAGGTTTTATCCACTCGCATTCAAGAGGGAGAAAGACAGGGTGGCGGTGAGAGATAGTGTGATATTCAGTTTCCCTGGTGCATCCTGGAAGATATTATTTCAGGAAATCTGAAACTATCTATCACTATCCATTCAATCCTATCTCCTTTTTCAGACCTCAGAGTAGTAAAGAGAAAATGTGAAGGGCAGCGCATGATAGATTTATGCCGCAAATCATGCATTACCCTGATTTACCACACATGGAGGTCTCTACTTTAAAGCTGTTCTTTGTAAAGGTTTTTATAGTCTATGGTTATAGCCTTTATAACTATGTTTTACTGAGTGTTGGGAGGTTTTCATTCTGTGGTGTTTGGCCCACTTCAGTGTCAGAAGAGAATAGACAAACATGCAGTTAATCAACTGAGATCATTAGCTACCAGCTGGGCACAGCTTTGGCAGTATTTCCTTTTGTAAAAGAAAAAAGCGTTGTCAATACAGATCTCCAATGTAAATAATACACACAGTCACAGAAGGAAATTAAAGAAAGTTGAATACAAAAACCAAGCGTTGCTCAGACAAGGAAGCTGGCAGTGGCACATTTTCTCATTTTCCCATACAGCCGAAGAGCTTGCACACATGGCTTGGAAAAGAAACCAGGTGCAGCTCACTGGAATTAACTCACTTTCACTGCTCTAGTTTTGATCCAAACAATAGAGGAATAGAGGCTGTTCTATTTTGACAATGTGGGCACTTGTATGTGTGTGTGGTTACCAGTCTTACCAGCACACATACACATACATGCATATACACACATACCCAGAGAGAGAATGAGAGAGAAAAGGCCCTATTAGAGAAGACACATTAAGTTGAGTGTATTGTCATTATTTGAGCTCTCACAAATGGTTTCAAGCGCAGTGAGGGAACCTATCCGTTATTTATATCAATGGCTTGTTATTCACTATGAGAGGCGGTTAATTGGGCAACAAAACAACTGCACGATATATGTTAATGTCACTGTGAGAAAATAAATAGTATGCCTCAGCTATTTTTTTTTAGATGAAAATAGTTACAGGTACGTGTATTTATTTGTGTCAAAGCGGGAATGAGAGAGCGAGCACATTCGGGCCATGAGAAAGAGACTATTTAACGTGACATGTGTTGCATGATGAACCTCTGTGCGCTTTGATGTACAAGCAATAACCGTTATCTGTCTGAGACTGAGTATTTTCAGTTCCTTAAATACAAACCCAGCTTCTTTTGTCTTCTTCTTTTTTCCTGGTATCGTCGATGGACAGTTACAGTCAGGGAGCATTGAACCATCAGCAGACTCCACTTACCGTTAATTCACTGTCCCTGAGAATTACTAATTTGAAAGAGGAAACATTAGGTCTTATTTGTATTTTAATTGTATTTTATTTATTGTCTCATTAGAAAGCGAATAATGTGAGAATGTTTTTATTTTTTTATATATATAATTAAATCGTGACTACATTTGAGACATATTGATTGATTTGATTACAGGTGAATCAAATTCAGTTCAGTGACAATAGATGTGGGAACATAAATCTTCGCACAGTGAAAATATTTTTTGTGTATCTCCTTCTTTTCCCCAGGTGACATTTACAAAGCGAAAGTTTGGCCTGATGAAGAAGGCGTATGAGCTGAGCGTGCTGTGTGACTGTGAGATCGCCCTGATCATCTTCAACAGCACCAACAAGCTGTTCCAGTATGCCAGCACAGACATGGACAAGGTCCTGCTTAAATACACCGAGTACAATGAGCCCCATGAGAGCAGGACCAACTCCGACATTGTGGAGGTAAGAAGATGCAGACGACACACATTAATGCACTCGGACTCGCACGCACAGACACATGCACACATGCACTCTCATGCAAACACACAGAAACGCACAAGCTGACAGATGGTTACAGCATTTGTGACTCATTCAGCAACCCATACTTCTCTCTTTTTGTCTTCACACCTAACATAGTGTAAGAAATAATTGCTCCCATGGTTTGTCAGTCTTCCACAAGGGTTCAGTCCCAATATCAATAAAACATTTTTTTAAAGCAATTTTAACACTCTATGTTGTTAATTTCATGAGAATATGTTTATTTAAATTGCCTTCTTGTATTGTGTGGACTTTGTAACCAAAACATGTTAGCCTATCATTGATCTGGACCTTTCAGACAGTCCCCTGTGACATGCAATCACCAACCCTCGGTGTCTTGTCACCATTGATGTGCCTCTTAGACGAGGATGTTGATCTGACTTGCTTTGGACACATGTCGCTTGTATGGCTCAAGGCGATGTTGAACAGTGCTGTCAGGCCAGCCGGTAGGCAGGTAGATAAAGCAGGAAATGACGCTGGCACCCTCCAGGATCGTTAAACTCCCAACGTGAACCTGTCATGCAACATTCACACTGTAGCTTTGGCAAAACCGGCGAGCCACACACACACAGACATGCATGCAGGGTTTATCCCTTTCTCTTGTGCACACACATTTACACTCACACCGTGCTTGCTGATTAAACTGTTCCACAAAGTATTGTTGAATGAATTACATTTGTTCAACTATATGAAAATAAAACATACAGTGCATTCAGTATTCTTTGTCTGCTTGATACATTAATTCTTTATTGCAATGTGATGCTTACAATGTGTTAAATTCTCCAAACTCCTGATTAACTGGGAGTTTGTTTTTTACTGTAGGCATTGGTAATAAATAACAAAACTAAGAATATATAACATATGTACGATTCTGGCAGCTAAGAGTGTCCAAATGTATCCCCATGTTTTTATTTTGTATGCATAATCAGTTTGTAATGCAATAGGCACCTGATGGTAGCACAATGTTAATTTGTTTTGGTGTCTTGATCACAATTCATGCACGACAGTCTGCTATTCTAAACCCATGATTTAAAAAGACCGAAAGAAAAGTGGAGACCCAGTGAGATATAATAAATGTATACTCTAAGCACGCTCACACCTATGGAGCTGGCTGTCCAGTCTAACACAGGATCAAACAGCATGGGACATGTTTTTATCTTCATTCATTAGGGTGTTGCTGTGCTTGTCGCCCGCCCACGGGTGGACAGGCCCACCGGGAACAGTCCTGCTATTCCAGATGGCACTCGGCACCTGACTATAAACCTTTTGAATTTGCACATTCATATTAAATGTATTTTTCTTTAGAAAAGATTTAGTCTTAGATTAGTCCCATTCTTTGTATAATTACCTCTTCCTTCCTATCATATTTGGAGGTTAAAAACAGCATCAATGTATTTATTGCTTTTGTTCCATCACCATTTGCATTTGTTGCAGTCAAATATGTAGTGTGTTAATGTAACTCATACATCAAGGGATAGAGCACTCAACATACTTTTAACCTTAATGACAAAAGATCGGACTGGGTGCATTATCATAAACAATACAAATGAATCCACTGGAGACAGCATAACAGCTTATTATGTTCTGCAATGCAGTATGTGTTCTTATTCCCACCCTATAGTTCATATTATTGAGCCTTTTTTTAATTGTTAATGTGGATAAGGCTATAACGTATAACGTATAAAGCTGTAGATTATTTTTCAAAACATGAAATCAGTTTTGCAATATTAAAACATGCAATAATCAATAACGCTGTCTACATCTATTTTCAGAAATCCATATGATTAGCCACAGTTTGTACAAAATGAATCGTATCAAAGTATATCAGTAGAGATACAACATAATTCTCTGTGCATCATATAATTGACATTAACCTATCTTGCTACCACTCTACCTGTAAGGACTGCTATATGTTATGCAGCAAGCCCTTCAGCAACTGTGTAGTCAGTGTATTACCCTGCCCCAGCTGAAGAGAGTTGTCACATGTTTCAGCAAGTGCCCGTGACGAGAGCTCCCTGCTTTGAAGCTCTCTCTTTAACAGTGTTTCCATTAGAGAGCAGAGGATGGCTAACGTGTAAACAGCCGTGTCAGGGGAAGACGCTAAAGAGCCTAGTGGGGGCGAGTGCCGTGGCGCACTACCTACACTGTGATCCCTGGAGGACGCGGAACAACTCACAGCGGTAGAAATCGATCAGAAGAGGCCTTCAGCCTCGGCTGCGGCGTGCTAACGGGATTGGCCACAGGGCTGACACTAGCACGTTTAGCATGGGTGGGAGGAGGGTGTGTGCAGCGGGAGGGTGAGCGAGGGCAACAATGGGGGGCAGGGGGGTTGGATCTCTCCCGCTGAGCCTTGTGTGCCGCTGCTAGGCTACGTCACAGGTCCAGGAACATGGGTGGATGTTGAGTTTGGGGGGGAGACGGGAGTAAAGCGGACTTCCTGTTGAGATGGCAGGATGATGAGGAGGAGGTCAAGAAACGTGAGGGGGTCTGGATTCAGAGGTCGAGATTAAATCTAGGTCCCCACCCCCCAGAAATGAATACTAAGGCCTTAAATGTGACATTTGATATGTGACATATTTAATTTCAAATTTGTAGAAAGCTCTTGTCTTTAGAAGTATACAAACGGTATGCATCTCTTTCCCTCTGTTACTGCTGTGCCTGAAGGTGTAGTGGGAGGAGAGGCAGAGGTAGGGGAGCGGAGCTCAGAGTGTGGGCGGATGGCATAGAGGCCTGCTACATTAGCAATAAAGCTCTATGTAATTAGCATGTCTTTGGTTGATAATTAGCGTTGTTCAGAGAGTGGCACTGAGAGCGTTGCACAGCCTCTCCAGCTACAGCATGTTTACAAGAGGCTGGAGGGATTTTTTCTATCTCGCCCTCTCTTTCATTGAACATACATAATCTCTGAGAGTTTTTTTCTATATTAGGTTGAATCTATGGATGGGTCAATGGGTGAAAACCGAAATAGGGGATTGAAAGAAAGAGAGATAGAGAGAGGTGTGGTAAAGAAGGGCCTGATGACTCAGGCTCAGCTGGAAATGACACTTCCACAAATATCTGTGAAAGCAAAAGACCAAGAAACCAAAGCGGTAAAGTGGTAAAACAAAAATAGCATTGCTGATCCAAATGGCGACAAGTATTGTTACATTTACAATGAATGGCCCATAAAAACCTGTAATAATTACTTAAAAACTTTTTTTTAAAGCTCATTACAAGCCACACATATCATGCAGGATACATTGGCATCTAAACTTGCAGAGTCTCCCCCTTAGAGACTGTAATAAAACATGTACTACACGCTGTTATCAGCTGTTACATAAACAAGCGAGGAGGTCCTCTTAATTAATGCTAATTGTTCAAAGACATGTAAGCTCATCGAGGCTCTTGTAGCTTGATGAAAGCAAACACAGAGACGGATCCTCCCATCATTGGATGTCCGAACGGGGTTCAAATGTGTTGTCCTGGCAGGTCTACAGTACACTCTGACTCTGGCTCCAGATAAAACAGTCAAACAAGCAGATAGATTTCCCATACTTTGTGTCTGCCAAGCTGGTTTCCTGGACATGCGAACAACATTAGAGGAGAAATGGGAAGCCGTGTTGGGAAATGACAAGAGAAAAGATCCATCTCTCCTTTTTTTATACCTGCTTAAGAACAACCACTTTCACCTCTTATTTGTGATTTATTATGCCGGTGCGAAGCTTGTTAATTGCGTTAGCAAATAAAAGAGTCCTTTCTTCCAATGAAGGCAGATCAAGCCAAAACCTAAGCAGCGCTGGCTGGCTCTTGCTTTGATTTAACAGCCCCAAATCCAAATACACATTTGGGCTGTGCCAAATCCCTGTTCCACAATGTGTTTGTTTACCCCTCTGTTGAAACAAAGAACACAGGTTTGTGAAACAACCTAAAGCGTTTAGTGAGCAGCTATGCCCCCTGAATGTCTGGATATACCTGAGGGCTATAATGCTTTTATACTTGTGTGTACTGTATTTGCACATGCACAAAAGTGTGATTGGCCTGTGTACGCGTGTGCTCGCAATGACTGCACTGCATGGGTGTATGCATGTGTACATACACATGGACAATTGGCTCGAACCCTGCAGAGTTGACGCCATTGTGATGACCTCAGCCTGCACAGCACACGCTGATGCCTGTATCACATGGAATGGCACATGCCTCTTGGTGCTGAGCTGACCTGCCTACCTGCCAGAGGAAAGGCTGTTGGCCAATCCCATTTCCAGCAGATTAACCTAATCTAAAAGTTCAGCTCACCCTGTAATCTTAAACAGCAGCAGCGGGGACCTGCCTCACCACCCATGCTAAACTAATTTCTCTCCCTTCTTTTCTCCTGCTTGCTCCCTCTGTCCTCACCTAGGAGGAAACTATTGAATGAGAGGGGGAAGGGGAGGGACAGAGGGATGGATGAGTGCGAGAAGGGAAGGAGGGAGGGAAAGAGGGATGGGGGGAGGAAGGCTGGTAATTATTTCCAAAGGTCATTCTGTTAATGACTACCCGCTTGGCTAATGAGATTCAGCAAAGCTTCCTCACCATGTTTCACCCTGCGTATGTTTCACCCGTGTGCCGAGATGTGTGAGAAGCACAGGTGTGATTTCAGCCCAGTGACAGTCCACTGAAGGGAGGGAGGGAGGAAGAGGAAAGTAAGAGGGAGTGGGGGTTGGCGTGGAAATGAAGAAACATAAAGAGAAAGTAAATCAAGCAGGTACGTCTGGAAGATGGCACAAAGAAAATGAGTAATTTAGCATATCCACACTTTACTTCTGTTTACTGCAAGCAATGTTACAATTAGCAATACAAACTGATTTCTCCTCACATTTTAAACACCTCAGAGACTAATTTGGCGGATTTCACTGTCACATACAAAAATGCCAGTCTTTATTGATTCAAACATCTTTTTCTCTGCTTTCTCATAATATTCTCTCAAGTCAACATGACATGTGATCTCCCTCTCTGAAGTGCCAGTGTGCTCAAGTTCTCATGCCTCGGTCTTGTGAAAATATGTTCCAGCATGTGTGCTATTCCATGTGCTTATTTGGTTTCTAAACAGCATGGAGAACATTAGCCTTAAGGAGTTTGGGTGTCAAACAGCCTACTGAATGACTTCTTCTCATGGCTCTCAAACACTGTATAATTACTCTGTCTTGAATGCCTTCACTAATTTATCCTGTGAGACTTTGACATGTGTCAGCATCCAAGAGAAATAAGGGAGTCATATCATTATCTCCTGTCTTACAGTTGTCCACAGTCATTTAGTGTGGAGTCATTTTGAGGATTTAAGGATAGGGTACATGTGGTGCGACATGGGGTGGAGGTAAGGGGTGGGGTTGTCACAGAGATCAGAGTGCCTCAGTGTTTACTAGTGACGGGGAGATCGGCAACATGGCTTCTTTTTCCTGGTGCGCTGAGGATTAAGGTCTGAAGCTTCTTTGACTGACAAAGTCAATTAACCTTATGACATTGGAAAGCTCACAGTATCAGTTTGTTAAAACAAAGACTGTGTACAAGCGCATCCCAAAAAGAAAATGCTAGTTAGTAATATGCCAGGGTTGAGAATCACAAGTTGAAGAAAGGTTAAGAGGAATTCTTTAAATATTAATAACTTTTCACACACCTCTACCATCAGATCATACTTTATATTTACAGTGGATCATCACTGGCTCTGGAAGTATTTCCCAGACTTACAAGCCAGTTTGAAGGTTGGTGGGAAAAAATAAACAAGCTACCACATATTTTAAATATATGTGAAACACTTTTCGTTGTTCAAAGTGTGAAGAATATCACAAGCAGGGTCATGCCTTTGACCTTGTACTACTTTACCCGTTTAAACACGTATATGTCTTCTTCGGTTTGGACTTGAGGCTTTCAGATAAACAATTGTTCATTATAATGCATGGAAAAGGGTGGGAAGACAAAAAGTAGAAAGTAAAAAAAAAGTCACTCCATTTCCTTCACACTTGAAACTTAGTTCGTTAGATGGTCAAAATAAAGCGCCACCCCCAAACAACCACAACCATCACGCTCTTATTTGATGTATTCTTTTTAAATGCCTCAAAAAGTGGTACTGGTCTAAAAATAGTGTGTGGTGAAGCTAAAAATAGTCGCCTAGCTGGCGGTCCTTGCTGGGAGAGGGTAGAAGAATAGGCATGGAATCACTCTCTCGCTCTCTCTTTCACTCCCCCCTCGTGTTTGAAAAAGGGTGGGTGGGGGGTTGTTTTTGAAACAGAGGAGTGAGTAAGCGAAGTGTTTGAGTATCCATTCAGCCTCCGTCTCTCTTTCTGAGTACCGACCATGAAGAGTTGCCCTCGGCGACCACATGCATAAGGCCATAGATCTGAGACCCTGCTGTGCCTATAAACATTTGATCCCCCCGGATAAAGAAGTCCTATTATTCAATTCACTTGTTTTTCTACCCCCACACTTTACCAAACAGAGGCTTCCTGTCTGGTTGTTTTTGAAAACTTTATTTATTACAGAGAAAATACATTCCTGGAAAGTTATCTGTGTCCATAGAATGAGGTGCATTTTAATCAGCAGGTCTGCCTGTGATATCAGAAACAAACCCTGAGAGGAGTTCAACCTCACATAACCAAGCCAATCTCCTCACAAAGCTGAACATTGCCTGTCATAAGTTTCAGGCTGGCACACTACAACACATCTGTCTGCGGCGCCAGCCTCAGACATAAAGCGAGCAAGTTTACTGAGTTCCTATTTTATAGACGATATGCCTCATCCACTTCTAAAGAGTGGCTAAAAGCAAGATGACAGATAATGCATATAATCTACACGCTCAGCATTTTATTCCACATCAGAGGTCCTCTGCACAGAAAAGCAGAACCTCAGACAAGAAACTAAGTAGCACTTGGATTTCTGTCAGAGGTGTTTTTTTAAAGTCAATATACTGAAGCGGAAGTCTGAGGTAGGCACACAACAACAAGAAGAGGTTTTAAAAATAGACTGTTTGAAATGTGCCAATATGTTGGTCCCTGTGGTGTGGAGCGGTGAAAAGGCAGGCCACTTCTGAGGCCACACTGCCAAAGGGAAAGCTTTTCCATTACACAGCCCAAAACAATTCACGCCTGCCATTAAGATGAAATGATGCCTTGTTCTTTGAAACTATTTGTGGAAAATTCAGAATAATGAAGATCTATTTTTATAGATGGCATTCCCTGCCCTGCCTAGAGCTCCCCCCCTGGCCTCAGCCCCTCCCCTACCCTGCCATGATTATGGCTTTGGACAGGGTGTGGAAACTCAAGGTCACAGTATAGAGGTCAACCGGCTGGTCATTGTTACTTAAGGCCTCCCTCAGGCTCCCTTTTCCTGCTGTGGTACCACACGATAAGAGACAGAGAGACAAAAGACGATAAGTGACGATTGGTGGGGGGGACAAGTACGGAATAGAGGGTCGCTTGAGCCACAATAACAGAGTCATTTTGCTGAAGCTATTACACTAGAACTATCTAATGGAGATTTAAAGAATGTAATTGAAGGCTTTATTGACATCACATGTCACAGTGTAGTCACATACTGACGTGTGAAGAACTGAAATAAACGGCTCATATGACGTTACAGTATATTAAGCAAGTCTAAGAGTGTTTTCCACATACAATTTAGCCTTAGCGAATCGATTTTTCATGTTGAATCAGAAATACATGTAGAAACATTCTCATTTATGTCATTCATTTGAATAGAGACAAATTATGCATCTGTAGTGTAGACAGGATGGAAGATGGGTAGGTTGAGGGTGCAGACATAAGTGCCCTCTTTATCCAGTTTCACTGAGCTGGCATTGTGTCTCATAATTTTACAGTGTAGTGACTATAGTGTGAATGACCACTTTGTTCCCATGGCCGGGATGCTGCTGTAGCAAACAGTGTTGGATTCTGACATGTGCTTAGTGTTTGTCTATTCCATATGGGAAACACTGCACCATCTGGTATTGTGCTATGTACTAGCTAGCTAACACTGTCTGTCTGTGAGTGAGCTGTCGTCTGCAGTGGGCTCCTCTTAATGGCGATTTTAGCACATGCACCATCGCAATGCCACAGTTTGGAGAAAATGTGAAGGAACCTTGTTGCTCACAGGACCCTTTCTGTCTCTCTCATTTACTCGTAACACTCCTCTCAAATGTGTGCTCTATTTCTCACTCCCTTTTTAATGGTTAGTCAACCTAGTAATCCCTAGACAGCTAGTCATTACAATACACAGTTAGCAGCGTTATTACTGAACACACGACCACTTTGCCAGGGATGATGGATCGCAGGCGCCAGCCTTTGATTCCTGATTATAGTGTAGCAGGGCACCAGGAGTAAGGGGCTTCAAAGCCACCAAGTCATTGATGCATAGTTTTTCAAACGTCGCCTCAACCAGTGAATCGGGATGCACAGATGATGACTGAAAAAAAACACAGGCAGGGACAGGCTGGGATTTGGGGGTCCCATTCCTCTGATTGGTAACCTACAAAATCCCCCCCCCCGAATGGTCACTCACACACATACACACACTCACACACACCATGTAGCCATCATCCATGGGCATGCCCCTCGACATGGTCCTGGCATGTTCAAACCACGCTTCATGAAACTGTGGCCTTCTTGCCTTTGGTCTGCCATCTGCTTCCCAATAAACTAAGCCAGCCTGATCCCTCTGATGTTGCCTCCACTATGAAAAGCAGAGAGAAAGAAAGAGTGAGCGAGAGAGACAGAGAGCGTGAGGTCGAGAGACAAAAACGAGAGCAAGTCAGAATGAGCCAGACAGACAGAAAAAGAAATAGAAATAAAGAGAATGAGAGCACATCTCAAACTATTACCCAATCTGTGCCGCCAGGAAGGCCACCCTGAGTGGGCTTAATGTGCAGTGGTGCTGGGGACGGGGGGGGTCTTAATCTACAGCAGGTCCACTTCTGACAACCTCCATCTTGTTATTGTGAGGGAAGGACAACTTTTCTCCCCACTGCCTCACCCTTACTGACACTGAGCCACATTGCTCTTTGCCAATCTAATCTGACAAAATTGAGTTTGCTCCCTGTTATCGCGTGGTTTTCCAAATATTTCCCTTTTTTGCCACATTTTTACCCTAAAACGGTCATAATCTAAATTGTGGGGTTGTTATAGTGTAAAGACCAGTCAAAGGATGTGTACACTAGATTTGTTATGGTTACACCTCTCGTAAACCCATTCAGAAATTCATATTTAAATAGTGTACTCCTTAGCTTTAGATGACATTTTCTTGAAGATTATTTCGGAGCCCTTTTAGATTTCCTTGTAATTCACTTTTGATTCCTAAACCAGCTGCAGAACAATCTGTGGCACATGCTGTAGGTGCCCCCTGTGGTCACACTCAACCTACACAAATGCTCACATATTCTGAAGGCAGGTCTGTATGAGTTGCACACAGTCATGTTTTCAAGGAGTGTCTCTGATAGTCAGAGTGACTTTTCTCAACATTGTGACAAACAGAGGCTGAGACCCTGCTAGGCAAAGCTGTTTATTCCCAGTACAATTTTATTATATTTTAACAGCACATCAAACATGATTATCCACAATTGGCACAGTTAATAATGCTTTCATATTGTGCTCATCTGTCAGCAACTTGTTTTCCATCGCCTGCTGGAATATTCTGCAAACCATAAACTGCTGCATTTATTGGGGGAAAGTCTTTGTGCTTTGTGTTACTATACTATCTTCTTTTATAAGTCTTGGTTTTGCTTACAATAGTATGTGTATTCTAAAAACCATACAGTGCTGGCAAAGATATAAAAGGCCTATTATAACTGGCTGTTTTTGTAGAGTTTTTTTTTTCGCTGAAGCTGTCAGCCATTGAAGACATTGAGAAACATTCACTGGCCTGGTTGTCGCCGATAGCCATAAACACAATATTGAATGTGTCGTACCCTTCAGCCACTGCCAAGATAACTGGGGAGGGGAATGGTCAGCAATGAGGCTCTTTCCAAACACAACCCATCAACTAGCCCAAGTCTATCAGAAATAAAGCTGTACCCGTCAAGCCAACAATGTTTTGACTCAGCTTATGTTGAGATGTGATAGTGCTGCAGAAAATGAGGGAAAGAGGACAGAGGTAGGGAGACAGAGACAGACTGCGCAGCAGACTGAGACAGAACGATGGGGGCAGAAAGATGGATAGCGAGGGTGAGCAGGGTGGCAGAATGCCGAGCAGACGGATCCTGGTATGGCAGGAGCTCTGGGCAGGCGTCAGCTGTCCCTCGTAGACCCCCTGGGGCCACCCTGAATTCACACCCAAATACACTCCACAGATTTTCTCAAGAGCTACAGTACATGGAGTTATTACCCACACCCTAAACTATGAAAGGAATATACGGCTGGACTTTTTTCCGGCAAATTAAAACATCAGAGAACTCAAATCTTTGACAGATGTACTCACACCAAGCAATATAAAATATGATTCAGTTCCCTTGTAGCTCACACCTGCCTCTGATTATTTCAACCCTGACCTGGCCGCCTAACTTAGCCTTGCTCACTGTAGTCCTCTCGCCCATCTTAGCCCAGCCCAGTCAAGGCCAGCCTAGCTGACGAGCTGAAGGGTACCGATGAGACGGGTGTCTAAAAATGTAGGACGCCGTGTCTATGCTGTGCCTGCTTCACACAGGCCTTGTGACAAGTCGAGCCATGAGGGAGCTTCATGAAGAAGGAGTTTAATTAGGAGCAAGCCTCCAAAGGGGCCACAGAGAAATGGCTCGACTTGTCACAGCCAAGCAAGCATACACAGCTTTTTTTCAGTCCCTCCTTTCTGTAATACTTTTTCTCCTTCCTCTTATTTTCTCACATTTACTCTACTCACTCTCTGTAGCATGCCCGGTGACTGTTCACGTTGTCGGAGTTTGTAGCCGTATTGCGTTTTTCTCTCTCTTACTTATCTCTTTCTCCATCAGTCTCTCTCTTATGAACTGGTTTCTCACTTCATTGCATATCCACATTTTTTCTTTTGTTAAACTGTACAGAAAAATATATATATGAACTGACATATATGATATATTAATTAATTAACAGTAAAAATGTGTACTTTTGTAATCGGTAGAAATACAATTGCCATACACTTGAACAATGCTCTATGAGAACGCTCTGGCTTTTATGCCAGCAGTCATTTTGTAAGAATAAAATAATGAGCATTTCTTTATGAAACAGAAAATCCCAGTTACTTGTGAAATTGAATAATTTGAATATGAGAATGATCATTTGGGGAAATATTTTGTGCATAGAATTCTTGGCACAAGTGAACTGCACCAAAGTGTTTTTTGCTTAATCCTCATCTTATTAGCATATTCCCCAAAGACTCTATTTTCATGCCAGCTCTTCATACCCACACTAATTTCTTTCAATATAAGGGGAGCAGCTCATTTTCCAATGATCATTATTCTCTCCGTCATTTTTAAATGTATGTCTTTGATGTGTCTTATATAGTGATGATGTCACCAAATAAGAGACTCAAAGCCTTGTTTGGGGCAGCAGTCGATGACTCTGTGGCGCAGAGCCATGAAACACATAACAAATTCAGGGCACAGATTAAGCAATGGGCTATTAGAGAAGGACATATAGGATGACGTGAGTAGGGTGGCGAGCTGGAGAGCCGAAGAGTGAGAGGCCCTTCTATGGCTATATGAGCACTCCAGCGGATCTGATTGGTTGTTGGGTTGTGTGTCAGCCTTTGGCAACAGGTGTGATGTCTTTAAACAGGTGGGCATAACTGGGATGAGTGGCATTCCGTCCTTGTACTGCACCCTCAATGTGCTGAGCCCTGATGGAAAGCTTAGCCTGGGCCACATGCTTCAAAGTCATATAACACCCATGCCCTGCACCCAATCAACACCCAACGCAACTATTGCCCAACCCTCCGTCAGACCACCAGCTCAGTCGCCCCATTTGGGTGTCACCTTTACCCCAGCCCTCATCCTCCTCCCCCAGCAATGCCCCACTGCTATTCTTCCAAGAATGGAAGTGAATCTCTCATGCACTCAGTGCTGGCGGCGGTAGGTGGTGGAAATCTGTGCAAGTAGGAAGAAAAGTTTTTTTTCTTCCTTGCATGCATTCTCATGTGAACAGAAAAAGGCCACTGGTTCAGCTCTTGTCAGTTCGATATGATGCATCGCCAAGTCCAGAATGAAACTACACCAAAGAAATAGCAAAAGTTTTACATCTCACGCCTTTGCCAAAAAAGACAGCATGCTAAACCTTTGCAACCCCTTTGTTCTTTTGACTCATCCACCTCTGATGGAGCAAGAGTGCCTGATTCACTGTGGGCCTGTTAGAAGTCAGATCTCCTGCACCGCCTCGGTTGATTTGTTTGGTGTGATTTCCTGAAGACTGTCAAAGATGTGAGAGATGCTTTCAAATTCTGAATTCCAGATTTCCACTCTGGGGGCCAAGTGAGAATTCAGAGAGAGAAGAGGAGAGCCAGCAAATGTTGACACGCTTACAGTAGCTGCCTCGCCACGAGACGCCTCAGGAATCAAACAGTTATCACACACACAAAAGAAGCCCTCTAAGTTCACTAAAACCACACTCAAAACAGGCCTTTGTTGTGCTGACATGAGAGATGACTGGATTGTTATTTGTTTTCCAAGCA
Source organism: Cyclopterus lumpus (assembly GCF_009769545.1). Classification (NCBI taxonomy): domain Eukaryota; kingdom Metazoa; phylum Chordata; class Actinopteri; order Perciformes; family Cyclopteridae; genus Cyclopterus; species Cyclopterus lumpus. The sequence continues at coordinate 14,359,052 of NC_046974.1, read as the reverse complement.
GACAGATCGCTCCCTGTCACTTCGGCTGCTGGTTGTGATGGAGGAGCTAGCACTCGTATCTCCTCCGTGAGTGAGTACTGACGGAGACAAACAAATGAGAGGAAGAAGTTCACTGAGATTAACTTATCTTAGCGTCTATCTTCCTCCTTGTTCCTGCTCAGTCTCTCTGTCTTTTTTTCTTGACGCTAACACCCACTCTCACACACCCACACATGCACACACATGCACACACATACACAGACTGGTTCCCCTCGTTCCCCTCCCACACACACACACACACACACACTCACACCAGCAGACACATACACACACTACAACATATATAGAGAGTGAGACAGACACACACACACTTGATCAGCATCAAATACAGGGTGTGCTAAAGTAAATTTAATTACGTCTGTCTGATATGGAGCTTCAGATGAAAGTAGGAGAGCGCAGTGTGAAGCGATGACTGCACAGACAGGAGCAGGCCCGTGATATTCCTCCTGTAGACTAATCTCCCTTTATTAAAGCCAGGAGGAGAGAGGGAAGGGGGGTGGAAGGAGAGTGAAAGCGGGCTGGAGAGGAGGGGGGTGCCTTTGATGAGATCTCTAACTGTCAGCTACTGTACTTTTCTTCTCTTCCGCTCTGTCTTTGTCTTTTTTTACGAGGCGAATGAACACAGCACCTATCGGTACATGCCCACTTGCTTAAACAAACATACCCTCGTGCTATCACACACAGTAATGTCCTCTGAAACTTATCCCTGTTGTTATGGTTGTCAACAATATCTAAAAAAGGACACAGGCAGCTCTCTCCCTCTTACGCTCCCTTTGTCTGTGTCTCTCTTGCACTCAGAGGGAGTGGTGAGCGAGGGGAGTGTGTGCTTTTCTGCCCGTCTGCTGTTTTCCGGCCACTCTAATGGGGGCAGGTGGCCATCAGGTGGCCAAAACAGAAACTGCCACTTTTAATAGCATATATACCACAGTCACGAACTCAAGTCACTCAATTGCATTTTAATTATATTTCATGAAACACCGATGATTATGGTTTTAAAATGTGTTTTACTTGACAACGTTTTCTTTTCCTGTGTATTTATGAGGTTTCAAGGTCCCATGATTTGTCATTGGTTGAAGAGCTTGATCACTTGTTATGTCTCGTTATTGGATGCGATTAAATCCGTTGTGCCATTTTAATGTTTTGCTGCATGTTTTTCTTGTTCACAAAGCAGCCAATGTATCCTTGTGTCACCCCATGTTAAATGGAGCGTGCCAAAAATGATCAATTTCTTTTGGCGAACAATTTCTCAGAAACAGAAACAATTTTTCATAGAGAAAATCAATTCATTTGAAATAAATCAATATTATAGAACAGTTTAATAATTGGTCTTTTGGCAGGATCGATTCTAAAGGGTACCTCTTCACAGGTCATCACCATTTGTTCCTTCCAAGCTGTTTACCTGGGTCATGTTTCCTATCCCAACGCCCTTCAACTATGTTGTGCAACTGCTCTGTTTGCAGACATTGAGAAAGAAGGGCCTAAACGGCTGTGACAGCCCTGACCCCGACGCAGACGACTCGGTCGGCCACAGCCCCGAGTCCGAGGACAAGTACAGGAAAATAAACGAGGACATTGATCTGATGATCAGCAGACAGAGACTGTGTGTAAGTACTTCTCGTTAGAACCTTCCTCTCACCTTTCTTTCCTCTCTTTTCCTTTTTTTCCCCCTCTGCTTTCTGTCGCTTCGTCCTTGTTTTTGTCGTCCGTTCCAACCACCCATCTCTCCGTCCCTTCATTTATGTCTGTCTCCCTCCGTCTCTATGGTTGTGGGACCTGGCAGGCATTAAGCAAGAAGGAGAACAAAGGCGGCGAAAGCCCGGAGCTCGAGTCTGCTCTCATCCTCACCCCACGCACTGAGGAGAAATACAAACAGATTAACGAGGAGTTTGATCACATGATTCAAACTCATAGGATACCTGTAAGTACTGGGTTGACGCTACGCCGCATCCTCAGCAGTCTAACAAAATGCTGAGTTGCCAGTAACTCTTGAGCTAACCCAGCTAACCACCATTGTTTGCCACTAGACTAAATACACAAAGTGAGAGTGAGACAAGACTGAATTGATATTGTATACTTACAGTAAAAAGAATTACAGCTCTTTGATTTTGCTTGATTACAGTTGAGGAACGGTCCTCTAATTTGACACAACTGTAACCATAACGAGCAGGCATTTTCGTTGCATAATTGTAGACTTTCTCTCGTGACAAATTTTAACCTTACTGGGTTCCCTCCTTGAACCCGTTACCCATAATGCCTTGCCTGACTCTCAGGGGAGGTGTGGTCTGCATGTGCTTTTCCTGCACCAAAACACAGCGCTCAGTCACCCTTAACAACAAGGACAGGCATTGTGGCAATGAAACAGCAGCAGACATTCAGAAACTCTTAAGCGTATCTCCGTACCTCACAAAACTCAATTATCTCTACTCCTTGCTGGAATAATTAAAGGCAAAGTCTTCTGTAGCCTGACAACATATCTGTTAATAGACGTCAAAACAACATTAAAGGCTGCTCTCTATGTAAACTGAGTCTGCCTTACAGTCAGGAGGCACCATACTGGAATGGTTATTGCTGTAGCCTTACAAAGAAAGAGCTAATTCCATGGTAGATCATTTAGAGAAGAACAGTAGTGTCTAAGCCACGTGGAGCAGAGGGAGATGTGGTTAGAAGCAAGGCAGGGGTTGGTGAGCTGGGATGGCGTGGCGGTGTAGGGTGGGTTTGGGATCGGAGTTGGGTGGGGATGGGGTGTAACAGCAGGGTGGTGGTGTTTGGGGGGGGCTCTGGAGACAACAAGTGGCAGTTCAGTGTGTGGTCAGGGTGGCTGCCAAGCACTGGGCCTCTGGATTGCAGGGGACTGTTGAGGGGACTGTGAGGGGAGGCGAGGAGGAAGATGAGTGAAAACAGGAAGGATGGCACCAGTTAAAGGACAGCTTACAGACGGGGCTTACACCCAGCGAAGGGATGTGTGCACACGCAAATGTGCACACATTGAGACAGCTTCCCCACTCTAAGATAACACTGCATAGGGAAGTCTTGAGGTATAAAAACTCCAACAAGGAATCTGAGATGGAAGAAATTACTGAAAATATAACATAACCAGAGGCCGCCCCTCACTTATAGAAGGAAGCTTCCACAGCTTTTGGCTAGCCGACGCTTATGTGAAGTTGCAGTAAAAGCGAAACGTTTAGAGGCCCGCAATGAAATAATATTTGTCCTGCAAAAAGAACCAGACAAAGCATTTCAAAGGCACATATCCCACTTCCACGTAAGCCAGGCTGATGATCCCCCTGATGCGTTCCCTACATGGCTCTGAGACACATGGCAGTAATTTAAGGCCCTATTTTCTACTTCCTAAAGCTAACATGCAGGATGAACCACTTCCAGGGTACTCCCTAGGTTAAGCCCTTCTGCCAAGTGACACAATAAACATGACAAACTGGACGCCTGGGGCCGACAAGCTAGCTCTACTCATGTTCCTGATGAGACTGCTGACTGATCTAAGTCTACCCCTTAATAACACTTTGCATTAGCTCCATGTGACAGACAAATAAATTATTCCTAATTGTATTCAGTTCTGCAGTCTTGAAGCTACTTTTGCAAGAAATATTATAATATTTAATAATATAATAATATAAAGACAAACTGAATTATCTTTAGCTCTTTTAGAACAGTTGGATGCCATTGGCTTTCCTCCCAGTAAACCATTACCTTCTTATTTCTCTATAATAATATAATAAAGAATATATTTCAGGTAAAATAAATGAGTGTCCACAACATTATATTTTCAGGTCAGCCATTTGCCTTCACAAGGAAAAATCTCACAACGTATCAGCGACAAAATCTGAGGTCTTTACAGAAAGATATTGTAACCAATTCTGGAACGAGTTTGAGTGACTAAGTATTTCCAACCCATCATCTTGGGGACAATTTGAGTAACTCTGGGAGGAGTGTTCTAGATGCTTACCCTTTAATTTCAGTGCTCCTCTCCACCATCCATACTGTCTTGTATTTTTAGTCTTTGTCTTAGACCCTTCATCTATGCATGGCTGTCTATTGTTAGTTGTCCATTTTTCCTTTCGAACTTGGCTGTCTGTTTTGACTGCAGATAATCAAACAATTTAGAATTTCCATTGTCTTCCTGGAGTGTTTCTGAATTGTCTCGTCCGTCTCTCTCTTTTTGTGTCCATTCCTTTGCTCGAAGGCCTTGTTTTAGTTTCTTCACTCACTGCAATCATTACTGTCTTTAGTCTAATCAAACTTGTGTCTTTGTCTCTTTTTCCCTCTCTCTCTCAGCAGGCCGTGCCCCAATCAAACTATGACATGCCTGTGTCCATTCCCGTTAGCAACCAGAACAATCTCATTTACAGCCATCCCGGTGGTTCCCTAGGCAACCACAACCTGTTGCCATTGGCGCACCATGGCCTACAGAGAAACAGCATGTCTCCCGGAGTTACACACAGACCCCCCAGTGCAGGTAACACATGCACCCATAAACACGCTGTTATCCACTCTCTTTACATTGTCGACTGTGTGTCACCCTTCTGTGATGCTAATAGACGCACACATCAAATGTGTGATTTATTTTATGACAGCGACCTGCAATATTCCTACATTTTAAAGTAGTGTTAATTAAAATCTATATTGCTCGCTCAGTATTTTTTTCAAAGTAAGTTAAAGATTTAATACCAACAATCCAAGGCCCACAGTCTCATTGATTTAGTGTGATGTTCTTCACATGTGATGTCTATTTGCAAGCTTTGACTGGTGACATAAGCAAGTCAGGCCTGTTGGTTTGTTATTGTTGTCCAAAGTCCTTTTTCTGTCCCTCTGGTCTGAAAGCTGCTGCCCACACCCTCACCCTGTCATTACAACTGGATGCTAGAAGCGCTAGCACAAACTAAATATGAGTTTTGGCACTCGCAGCATCCACACCAAACCGCACACGTTGTGGACCCTCCCACTCTTCCACCTCGCATGTCTTAAGAATAATAATGTGTCATTTTTCTTGGACGGCTCCTCGATGTATCCACTCGCAGTGTCCAGTTGCTCAGAGTGTTACGATTTGAAGGGAAGCAGTATTACTTCTGGTATCGGTGCACATATGATGTACTGACACACAAACACACACACACACAAAGTGGATAGTGATTAAATTGAGTTACCCTCTGAAAGGCCACCGAGGTAAGAGACAGGAGGCATCGTGGATGTTATGTGGGCGTCTATCCTCTAATGGTTTTCTTTCTTTTGCTCTCCTCTCTCTTTCATCTTTCAGGTGGCCTCATGGGTGCTGACCTCACCACTGGCGCAGGCACCAGTGCTGGTAAGAATGGCCTCCTCTTCTCGCTTACAGTTGTCTGCTAACACACATACACACACACACACACTCACACGCACACACACATGGCACCCACTCACCCACTCCGTGCCATAAAATACATGACTAATAGTAACCCAAACCCAAGTGGAGATTGGTCCATGATGTGTTGATGTTAGTGGTCGTGGAGTTCATCTGGGAATGTTTGCCCAGTGCTGGGGCTGTGACACATCCTGCCTGCGTTCAGCTATAAAACGGTAGAACAAGTGTGGGGAAAGATAAATAAAATCATACTAAATACTGAAGCAGCAAATTGACTGACGGGCAGTCAGAAGAGGTGCTGGACTTTTGAGCGTACTCTTGAATGTCCTCTGTTTCTCTATATGACGAGCCATCTCTTAATTTCTACCAACTCTTGGATTTAGATGATAATTCAAAATATCAACACCCCTACCTCCCATTTGGAGCTCACACAAAACCATGACACAGTAAGCGCTATCATATGTCTGCAACCAAATTAATTCAATGTTTGGAGTGTCTCACCATGCCATAATGATCTTGTGGAGAGTGGAGCAACCCATGTTTGAGGAACATATGTAAGGAATCTTATGTGTTAGCTTCTGTGTGTCGATGGATGTGTCCCCGAGGACATGTCAGGCCCACGTTTATGCTAAAGAGACCCTCTTTTAAAGGGTTACATTTTACAGCCTTGACATACAGTGGAGAGTGTAAAAATGGAGAGTGGGGGGGTCAGAGGGGTACAGCTGGGCAGCCTTGTCTGGCCCCTAGGGCTCCATCACAAAGGGTCAATGCCTGACTTCTCTGTCTGGTCACTCATCACACACACACAGACAACAGGGCCATTTGTTGTGGCATGTGTTCCGGCAACGGCGTGCTGCAGAGCATGCTTCAAATGTAGCCTTTGTGTCACCGCGCTGAAGGAACAGAGGCGCTCTGTGAGAGCTGCGCGTCGCTCAGCAGCAGTGAAAAACACGACGTGGAGAGAGAGTCATGTGGGAGCTAAAAGATTCCATTCAAAGCTCTCTTAAATCTCATCCAAGGGGGGGGGGGGACCCCAGTGATGAATATCCACTGATGGTGGAAGCATGTGTGCAAAGGAGAAACAGTGGGGGAACACAGATGGAAGTGTTCTGTGAACTTGGTCAGCCGTTTTAATGATGTTCCTCTAAGTGACTCAGTGTGAGGTGGCCCAGCCGCTGTGGCACCACAAAGACCTTTTTACTGTTCCTCTTCTCCTCACAGTAAGTTGTGATAAGATGATAACACAAGTAGTTGTCTGGCCTGTGTATGGGTGTCTTAAGTGGCCTGGCCCAAGTGACAGACGAGGTGCCTTGCGTGTGTGTCTGTGTGTGGTTCAGACATGCACATAAACATAACACCTCTTTTGTATCTCAGATGTCATTGTTGTCTGTAAAGAGAGAAAATCACAGATTTGCATTGCCTCCCCATGAAGTTTGAGGAGAAGTTTGTCTTAATCCCTTAAATATCTGCCATGTCCTTAATCTGTGAAATTACAATTCTACTGATGATATACATTTTACCAAACTAAACTCAGTACATTGTCTTTTATATATTGACTCATTTCACAAAAGATTCCTTTATTTATTTTCCTTTTCCAGGCTAACAATGATGCAGATAAAAGTGGAAATAATATATTTGATAGCATTTACAGTGAAAATTCAGTCGGCCCATGAAGCTGTGTATGGTGCCATGGCTAATGCTTTCCACCTTCTTGAGAGTAGTCTGTTTGAACAGCCTTCACAAGTCATGACACAAATTGACATTTTCAAAAATGGCATAGGCTTAGTTAGTATAGCTATCAAAGTTACTTTCCATTTTTCTGTTTACTGTTCATAATAATTACAAAGTTGCAATAAGTACAACATCCTTCAGTATTTATTTTTTGAAAGGAAACAAGGCCAAATAGGGCACACTTCTGAAACGCTGAGTCATCATGTCTCTTCAATGGAAATATTATGGGAATTGTGTATGTGCATTTGCTCATCTATATACAGTTCAATCTGTCAACTCCTTTGCTGGCTAGGAGAGAGCGCGAGGTAAGGAAAGAGACCACATTCAAGGGAAGGAGAGAAAGAGAGTTGGTGAAGGGAGCTCCGGACTAAGGCCCTAGCTTGTAAAAAAATCTCCCACCTCCATCTGTGCAATTATGTAGCTGTCATCTATGCTCCGATCAGCACAAAAGCACTGAGAGGAATTAACGAGAAACTCTAGCCCCCTCTCACCTTGATCACGCACCAATTACTGCTGCAAATGAGTTGCATACAAGCTACATCTTGAAGACATCTCTGGTCAAAATCACACAGAAATACAGCTAAAGAGCATACGTACACAAACTGACAACAAGTCGGGTTCAGCAGATCATACAATGCTTGTCTCGATGTTGGCGGCACCTCACACCAACTGTACAAGTTGTAAGCGTGAGTGTGACACCTTAGTTCAGTTGGAGAATTCAGGGTTGAATGCACATTTGGCCAAACCGCAACGGAAGAGTGTGTGTGTTTGGGGAATAGAACGGAGCGCGCCTGTTAGACCACAACAGGACATCAGAAATTTGTTCAGTAACAGTAAAATGTATGAGTTTAACCACACATCTCTTCTTTGTGTGTGTGTGTGTGTGTGTGTGTGTGTGTGTGTGTGTGTGTGTGTGTGAGACAGAGACATAGAGAGAGCAAAAGAGAGAGAACAAACACTCTAGGGTGTCTTGTCAAACACATCTATCTCGAAGTGAGATAAGTTGGAACCATGGCACCTATAGTGACAGATTGCAATCCTTCAGCTTTGACCTCAGCTGTCCCCTCCTCACCTCCGAAATAGAAAAAAGCTGTTTATCGTAATCTCACATCAGGTGTTGTTCTCAATGTGTGAATTTTATACTGCAGCAAAACAGACTCCTGGCTGAGCTGCGTTTAATTTTGGTACTTCCTGTAAACGGTTGACGCCAGCCTTTGCCGCAACTCGACCATGCAGAGTAGCATTTGAAGAAGGGAGTTGAAATTAACTCTGGAGGTTGTGTCTTCAGCTGATATTATAGTTGAGCCAATGTGTCTCTATTGAATTCAACTGTCCTAAAAGCAGGCTGATCAAGCTGCAGAATAGAAAGAGTCAGTTCTTGCTTCATTAGCTTAATTAGCCAAGGATTTTTCTTTCGAAGTGCTTAAGGACTGGCCTCTGCCACTCATGATCATAGCCATCTAGCAGATAATTGACTGGACTGCAGCCATCTCCACAGGGTGGCAATACACAGATGTCTGATTAACTGTCACTAAGATGAAGTCTGTGTCATCTTGACCAAAGTGTGTATTAATGTCTCTCTAAAGCTCAGTCTCTTTTTTTAATTCATCTGTACAGAAACACTGATGTACTTCCTGCTGGGTTATTTACTAAAGTGTGTGTATGTGTGGTGTGTGTGTGGTGTGTGTGTGTGTTTTATGTGTGTGTGGCTGTGCGTGTGTTTTATGTGTGTGTGTGTGGTTTTTTTTTTTTTTTATGTGTGAGGTCTCATTCATCTATCTCCACATGCACCCACTCAATCTCACAAAGGGCCAGCCATGAGAATGAGAGAGCGGGAAAACTGAAGAGGCAGCTGCCTCTTTGCTAATGTGAAATTGACACTGGAACTAAGAGGGTCCAATACAAAAAACACACGTGCACCCATATGCATGGCTCGTGCACAAGGAGTCATACAGCATGTCTCGTAGAGTCTCTAGTCGTACTGTGCTTATGTACTGTCTGTGTGAAAGACAAATGTTGCATCTTGCACATGTAACGTTATATGCAGCAAAACATACAATAACACACAAAGTCTAGGTTGTTAACATCGACTTGAACATGCTCACACATCACACATGCCAGTAGAGGCACAAACACATACACACGCCAGCAGTCACACGTACTGTTTTTCTCATTTTCTCTCACCGCTAGCGGTCGTTTACTCTTCAGATTGTTCAAATTGAGCTTTTGAGACTTTTCATTTCCAAACAACAAAAACCTTGCTCTCAAATTAAACAAAGATCAGCGAGGGAAATTGCCCAGGAAGACATCTGCGACTCATTTTCCCCTGGAGTATATGATTAGGAAATTCATTTATGTCTAACGTATAATTCCTGCCCGTCTTTCAAGTGGGAACGTCCACACAGTGTCCTGTGTTCTACCCCTTGGAAGGAGGAAGGAAAAGTAAGGGGAAAAACAGCCTGTGGGATTGGGTTAGAAACAAAGACTATGTTGCTTGCGAGAATGCTCCACTCTCAGTTTTTTTTTATGATCCGCTGGGACCGGTTTGTGAGAAGGAAATGGGTGCTGCACTTGGTCCCCCGTATTTAGGGGACTGATCTGGTAGAAACCCCAAGGCAGAGTCTTTGTCTGGAAGAACCACACATGTGTTTAGCTCTGATGGCCAAATGATGGGTCCCATCCCTCTGTGGTCTTGCGACCCGTAATTAGATGTTTTTTACACAATTCACTGGCTGTTGCAGGACACATGTTGCCTTAATTGACAGTGACGGAGGTGGATGGTGAGGTCCTCTCAAGTGGGTGCCTTCATTGTATGACTGCCAAGCAAACAGTGGTAATCATCAAAGCAAAAAACAGTTTGCTTGTTTGAATATATGCCCTGCCAGTGTGTGCCACTTTCATAAAACACCATTTACAACTCAGAATGGAGAGCTAATACAATGTCTACCACAGGAAGTAGAGATGAGACAGAAACAGGGAAAAGGAGCTCAAGGTGAAAATGGATTCCTGTAGTTCTTCATTAGGCTACACTGTCATTAAAAACAGGATTTCTAAAATTCATTAAACTTCAGAAGCAGGTTTGATAGCATATAGATGTGTCTGGTTCAAATACCATTCAAGTATATTTAATGTGTCTCCCCCACCTTTCTTTGCTCTCTCAGGAAATGGATACGGTAACCATCGCAACTCACCAGGTCTGCTGGTTTCTCCAGGTGGCATGAACAAGAACATGCAGACTAAGTCTCCCCCACCCATGAATTTAGGCATGAACAACCGCAAACCTGACCTACGTGTGCTCATCCCTCCTGGCGCCAAGAACAACATGCCCTCCATTGTGAGTAATCTTTCCATCCCTCTTTCCATTTCCCCACTGTATATCTTCCTATCTATGGGGGAGGGGGATCTTTTGGGTGTGTTTGCTATTGTTGATTTCCTTTCATGTCCCCTCTGCTGCTTTCATCTCTCCATATCAGACTTGGGTTGATGAGATTATGTTTGAGAAACGCTTGGACTTTTGTTTTTTCATGTTCTCTGGCAGCTTCTTAAAGAAATTTACTTTGGCCCAAGTCTGATATACTGTCAGATGTATTTCCTCTGCTGTGTGTGTATAAGTGGACGCTTATACATTAGGCCCTAATATGTCCTCTCTCTTTCTAATAAGGTGTGTATAGTTACAATAGTTCTTTACATCCTTTTTTCGCTTTAGTACTGTGTCAGTTGACTCAATCCAACAATTGCTCCATCCCTAGAGCCGCACTTCCATATTCTCAGTCGCACTCACTAATTTTAATTTATTACCCTCCCCCTTTAATGCCATCAGTCTGAGGATGTCGATCTGCTATTGGTAAGTCAGACTGCCATTCAGATTTAGAAATCTGAAACTTGAAAGCTTTTCTAATAAGAAACTGGTAAATATAGTCCTTGAGCATAATGTGCCTCTTAGAACTGAGAGCGGCGCAGTCACCTCAGTCTGACGTCTTGATTTGCATTCTTATTTTCCCCTTCGCTACTGACATTATTACATTAAAATACAGCATTTTTGGTAAAAGCCATCCTGACTCCAGACTAACCTTAACCTTTATTGTTGCTGACTCTGCAGAAGGCTCCAATGTCACCACTCATGCCGTTTTGTGAGGGCACATAGTGCCATCCAGTGGTGCGCCAGAGTAGAAGCAGCCTGGCCTCTTTTCTGTCTGAGCCGTTTTTGTCTCTTTTCCTCCCTTCCTTCCTTTTATCTTTTCACCTGCACATAGAGTCTTACGTCGCTCACGTTTAGCTCCCAGCTTTTATTATTCAGAATTCAGAAATGAAGGGCAACAAAAGAGTACTCTTTCATTTCGCATCAAACCTCCATTATTTCCTACCCCTCTGCAACAGTAAAGTGTCTCTCCCTCACCGTCGCTACACTGCGTTACCTTGGAGACCGATGGTGTTACTATAGCGACAGTGGGCCCTCGGAAAGGGTGGTAAATGATAGGGTTGGCAGGGTTCAGCCGTGCCGCATGTCAAGTGATTAATTTCCCCAGAAGTTGGCATCACATTCATTCTCTCAGCATCTGTTGAGTGAAAGAAAGAAATGAAAGAAAATTAAAGAAAAAAAGTTTCTTGGTTTATTGCAGTTTTTTGTTTGTTTTGTCTGGGAGTTGGTTTCATGTTCTGAAGCCTCTGCCATCTCTCTTGCTCTCTGTGTCTTCCTTTCCTCTGTCACAGAACCAGAGAATAAACAACTCTCAGTCTGCTCAGTCCTTGGCCACCCCAGTGGTATCAGTAGCAACTCCCACTCTTCCAGGACAGGGCATGGGCGGTTACCCATCTGCCATCTCTACTTCTTATGGTACCGGTATGTACTGCGTCATCTTTATACATTACATTAATGTAGTCTAATATAGTTTCAGTTACCCTGTACGGTACCCAACTAATAAAAGTTTTGTTTTTGACCTATTTCAGGTGTATGTGTTGCTTTTGAAACCAACCATATTTCCCAAATCTAAATATTATACATCAGTCCAACTGCAGAGGGTGCTATTGTGACACCAACAAAAACAGAACTCATTTGTGTAACAGCAGCATGTATCAGAGCTGCCCTCTAGGAACTGTGTGGACTTCTTTGAACAACCTGTAATCCTCCTCCTGCTCTTGCTTTCTCCTGCGTGTTTGCACACAGAGTATTCCCTGAATAGCGCAGACCTGTCCTCACTGTCTGGCTTCAACAGCGGCAGCTCCCTTCACCTCGGCTCAATGAGCGGGTGGCAACAGCAACACCTTCAGAACATGCAGCATTCAGCCCTCGGCCAGCTAGGGTGAGTGCATTGAACTTGAGGTGTTGTGCTGTTGGGAAATGCATGACGTAACGTATAAATCACAAGAGTCCTTCACGGTTTTCAACTTTCACACGCCAGGTCCCACATAAATATCACAACTCCCTGTTTTCTTGAATATGAGTGTGTGCGTGCGTGCATGTGTGTGTGCGTGTGTGTGTGTGTGTGTGTGTGTGTGTGTGTGTGTGCGTGTGTGAAAGACTTTGTTTCTTGCTCTGTAACTCTGTAACCCCTTTGCGTTTCCTTTCCTTCCTACAGAAATTGCTCTAGCTCTCACTTATGTCAGGGTTCAAATCTCTCCCTGCCCTCTGCTCAAAGCCTGCACATCAAGTCCGAACCTGTTTCTCCTCCTAGAGATCGCACCAGCAGCACGGGGGGCTATGGTGGGCTACCACCTCCCCAGAACCCCTCGTCTCGCCAGGACTCGGGACGCTCCCCTGTTGATAGCCTGAGCAGTTGTAGCAGCTCCCATGAGGGCAGCGACCGTGATGAGCACAGGAATGAGTTCCACTCACCTCTGGGACTGGTCAGGCCCACCCTGGACGAGCGCGAGAGCCCCTCCATCAAACGGGTGCGCCTGTCAGAAGGATGGGCGACATGATAGCTCTGTCCCCTCCCTGGCAGTACCCAGAGTTACCCTGAGCCCCCGACAACGCAGCGTTACGATGCCCCCTAAGTCAGATCCTCTTCCTCCTCTCACCTGATATCACGAGTCACTCAACCACCCAACCCCATGGCCTCTCTCCTTTTATCTTGTTAACGCTGAAGGAAATAAAAGGGACAGCCCTTTTCTAAAATATGTTTGTAATTTCTTTTCCTTTTTTATTTTATTTTTGCTGAGTGTGTGTGCTATACATATTGACATTATATAAACCAGTGGGGTGTTGTAATGGGGGTTTGGGAGGGTGGGCGTGGGTTGGGATGGGATGGCATCTGGGGGTATTTCTGTCGGGGAACTATGCATAAATTGTATTGTGTGTGGATAAAAAGAATCACGTATGCATATATCTTTACACGTGTGTGTATGTGTACATATATGCATATCAACAAATAAACAAAAAAAAATAGTCAGGTACTCTGTTTCATAAAACGTACTTACACTTTGCCTCAGCGATATATCAGTGAGTAGAGACAAAAAAAGACAAAAAAAACTTTAACATGAGAGTGAGGGTGTCCAATGGAAAACACCTTAGCACTTGAGTTGGACAAACAATACATGTGTACAGTGTCGGTTTCATTGCTATATACCTTCTCTGCAGTTCTCCCTTGCAAAAATGTGTGTTAACATTAGATGATGTCATGTTGCAGGTTCAACGTATTTATGTAAATAGAGGGTCGAGGGGGGAAGGGCAGGCGTCAAAAGTTGCCAGACATTACAAGATTTATTTCCTCACTAAATGAAAAAGCTATTATGCAACATTTGAAGAATTGTACAGGTAAAGAGGCAGACCCAATACTAGACGTGTGGAACCTTTGATGATCTTAGCGCTCCCTTTAACCAACGGAGCTGAGCGAGGACCAGCCTTTGATCTAAGTGTTGCGTTAGTGTAATCAAGAAAACTCTGGATCTAGTATTAATATTCAGTATTAATAAACGAAAAATGGAAAAATAAAAAATAATTGTACGATACACTTGCTTATATTTTCATATGAAAGGAATACAATGCAAAGCATTTTTGTGGCTTTTTGTAGTTTCTATAAGCCAGAATGTGTTTTTTGATAGCTTTGCTAATAAGAGATGGATAGTTCACCCAGAGGGGAATTGACAGGGCTTCGCTGCCCTAAGCCATTGAAGACAGACTGAGATCCAATGCTTTGCTGAACTGTTTTATCTTTGTAGAGGTTTGTTTTTAAACGTGTATTTCTAATTATATATAATAATGGTAATATTAAGATTCTTTTAAAAAAGTCTGTGAAATTAACATGCTTGTGTATAGCTTTCTAATATATAAATATATATACTAATGACTTCTGTTGGTTTCTTAGTGGAGTTTCTATGTGCAGTTGCACATGTTGTCTGGTTTGTTTAATTTGAGCCCTGAACAGTGCTGTTCAGGTGCGTATTTAGTCTAACCTTCAAGACCAGCTGGAAAGCATTGCCGGGGTTTGTGTGACGGAGGAAAGACAGGCCTGAATGCAAAAACACAACCTGTTAGTGGAACATGTCACGAGACTGGAACTGGGGATGACACAGAACAACAAAAGTTGACACATGATGTACATGATTGTCATACTGATGAGGAAATATGGCTGACCCTCAATCCATGGCTAGATGTATTTGAATGCATGCGATATTTCATTCTTAGCCTCAATTATCTAATTTCATAATGTTAATCTCGTAAAACATGTTAGCGACGTTCAGTTCAATTTCAAATCTTAACCACAATCTTAGCTTGTGTTCCAAATGTTGCACAAGCCCTGACCCAATCAATCAAAACAAATTATTTGGAATCATATTTATATAATGTAATTTTGTGAGTGCATTGTGATTAATTATCCCTGATCATTTGCAAACCTAATTTGATTCGGTGTCGCCCTGTGACTCCTCATGTTCCACTCTTCAGAACAGGGTTCCACATCATTTATCACATGTCACATGACAGTTGAGCGTCAGATACACAGGGAAAAATTGATCATGCTGGTATGAAAGAAGCACAATTGTTTATTTTAAGATAAATAGCTGTTTTGATTTACTATTTTTTAAACAATGAAACTAGCCACATATCTCTCTGACTCCCACTCCTGTATCTGCTGTCACTTAAGTGTTATAATATTTCTATGTGCATATTTCATGCAGGTTCACTATGTTGTTACTGTATACAGTCTGTGTAGTCAAACAGGGGCAGAGCCTCTATAATGGTGTTCTTCTCTTTTCTTTTTTTTTATTCAATACAAAAAGGTTGAGAAAAAAATAAACATGATGTTTCAGGCAGCAAAAGTGTGGAGAAACCAAAGCCAGTGGCATTTCTGTGTTGTAAACTCAACTTTATTTTCACATTCATTTACGGTTTTTGCAAGCATTGAAACAAGACAATAAAAGAATATGCTCAAATGTACAATTGTTTTCACATTTCAATTTCAGTCAGTCAAATGTGGCTTTAGATGTCAATACCAACCACAGCAATTTATATGTTGTTGATCATCTGTCTCCCTGTGCATTGAAAAGGTATTATTCAAAAGCGTATTTTGTATTTACAATTTGTTATGTGCTCTGAATGAGCTCAATCATTCAGGCCTGATCATGTGAAACGCATGCTGGCTGTCCACTTGATCAAAGCCTGCCACAAACCAATTATCATGCTACTTGCTCACTGATTGAAATAATGCCAACATGTCCTGGCGGTTGATTACAGTGCTGTAGTTTTGACAATAATTTGAACCAAAGACAACAAAGAAAACTTGTCTTTATATCTTTTTTTGTGTTTGTTAAATTTGAAGGCGTTCTTTATCATCACCTGTTGACCAGTTGTTCTTTGTCATTATTATAATAGACTAAATGTTGGTACCTCAAAAATTTACCCGAGCAGTATCAGCTGATGTTTTGGAAAGTCACTTGCAGTGAAAAGCGGAGACCATACACCTGTACAGCCATGTGTAATAACCATGTAATTGCAATGCTTAAGGTCCCTATACATTCACATGGGATTCGTTGTTGCTCCACCGTGTTTGTAGTTTATTTAAGTTGTATTCAAAAGCTAAAAAGGATTTTTTTTTCAAAAGAGTAATATGTTAAAATGCTTAACAAGTCAGTCTGTAGTACCAAATGTAGCTTGTAAAAACCTGAAAATGATGGAGGTTTGGAACTAATGTTTTCTGGAACGCAAGAGCGGCTTTCAGCGGCATAAGCTGGCCTTTGTCGCCACTTGAGACTAAGATGGTATTAAATTAAATCCACATCTCTGTAACTCAAGGCACTTGATTCAGCTTTATGTAGTGAAAGGTATGGGGATGAAATAAAAGTCTCCTCTGCGGGAGGGGAAGGCTATTTGTATTTTGCAGAGATTTCAGTAAAGTTACTGGCTTTATAGTTTTCCTGATGTGACTTGGTGTGATTTCATTGTGTTTGACTTTTTTCTGCACGCATCTCCAAACGGTGGTTATATTTTCATACTGAAAGAAAACCTCAACATAAAAATTAATGGAAATCAGGGCATGGTGCCATGTAGCAGCTTCCCTTTTAAGTCAAGACATTGAATGACATTGAAATCATGACAACAGCCTCATTTTCATATGTGCTTCTTTCCATCTCCATTTTAAAAATATTACATAAGTATTTATAATGAAGACATTTAGTTGACATTTAAAGCCAAGGTTTATCTCACTTAACATTACAGTTGCATCATCATCTCTCAGTAATACATTATGCTCTAGACAATACAAATGGACCTTACATTCACAGGAAGAAACATGTTCATAAACAATGCAAACAGTGTTCTGCTTATCAAAGATAAGATACCACTAACATTCAAATGATCTGGAATATAACAGAAGAAGGAAAATAAGGGGAAGGAGAAGAATAAGACGAAAAAGTTCAGTTGAATCCATAATTTCCTTTTATTTATTTCACGCCACCCTGTAACAATCGTGTGGGACAGTCTGACGCACACACACAGCAGTGGAGCAGTTGAGAACTGCGCATTAAATAATAATGACAGTGCATGACGCATATACAAAACTCAGTAAGAACAGATACGCGTATATTAAGAGATGGTGGTGTGATTAAACGACGTGTCAAGACGCAAACACTGATTATAGAAATTAGACACATTTGAGCTGGCGGATTGACGCGTCTTACAGTTCATTTTGATATTTTTATTTACAAATCAATCAATAATATATATAGCAAATTAAGATTAAAAAAACAATCAAGTAACACAAAAATATATGTTTGCATATTAAAACAGGCACTCAAATTCGTTGGTTAGGTTTTCCCACTTTTCTTCTGTTATCCCTAAGTAGCCTTTTTCCCCGTTACAAATTATTTTTTAAAGATACTATCTATGATTTGTATGTAGTTATTGTTTTGTTTTTCGTTAGCGTCTTGGGCAAAACTGTTTGTAAGACCAGACTCACGCCATTATAAGATGCAGCTTATATCACATATTTAACTCAGGCTGACTCTTTGGAATACAAACCGATCTTGAAGTCACGACATTTAATCTTTTAAATCATCTCAGGTTTGGACACATAAGTATGTGCCCTGTTTAAATGAATCATTCACATCCATTAATTCAAATAAGTTCAATAGAAAAGTGTGTTTGTATACGTTTACTGAAGGTCGATACCTGGCCTACGATGAAGTCAATGTAAACCGTTTCTAATTGGATGTAAAAAAAAAGATCCAGCTCCAGCTTTATGTTGTGTGTTTGCGTCTCTTTCCATTAAATATTTAATTTGAGAGATATATTTTCCATCCGACTATATATATGCTTTGTGAATATATATATATATATATATATATATATATATATATATATATAAAATATTAAAAAGTGAATGAAATTAAAAATAATAATAATAATAGAAAGTGTTGTGTTATAACCCTGCCTCAAAGAAGCAGATGATACATTATTTGGATCTTTTTTTTCTTTCTTAAATGTCACATGTACTACAAACACAAATACGTTAATGTTGTCAAAATCGAAAATAACGAGATAACGCTTTCACAGTCTCCTCCAGCTGTCGAGAAATATTTTTCTTTAAAATCATAGTATGATTTTCGCTACTCAATTGGTAGTTTACATGACATTAGAATAACGATAGTAACGGTATATTGTACTTGCTGTACTACTGCAATATACGACAATGCGAGTTATTCGCAGGTTTGAATTAGGTCGCACTCCTTGAAGTCCCTCATCTGATTTATTACATTAAGAATTTCTCGAGAATTTGAAGGGTTAAATCCAGTAGCCTGAGGTGAAGAAAGTTGGAGGCACAATATAATGTAATATCTGTCAGAAATAATCGATTGTGACAACAGTTCTCACAGTTTCTCAAAAGGTCAGGCTGATGCAAAACTCGTCACCGTTTGAACTGTTTGCTTAAATCTGATCAATCTCTTGCTAAACGCTAATGCAATTAAGGCAAACAAAGAACAAGGAATAAGGCCTGAGAATATGAAAGGAATACGCACATTTTTGTTTAAAAAACTCAGCATATGTATATTAACTATTATCCAGTAAAAATGTAAATAAGTACGCCTGACTAATGTTTTAACACTGCAGAAACCTAAACTGTAACAGCATGAATAAGTCCGATTCAGTGCCGCAGTTTATAGAGCTGACGTCAGGTGGGACATATTATCTTACTGGGCTGTGCCAATTTAAGCTTTCAATAAAAAGGCAACTGTATTTCAAGAATGTGCACGTGCATGCACTGTGTATGTAATTATACATGCATTCATTTGGGTGGGGTGGCGGTGCCAGCAAGCGTACATGTAGTCAGTGTCCGTCCAGGCTGGCCACATTGTCATCAGCAACATTCTCCAGAATCACCACTAGGTGTCACCATTTAGTCGTCTTGTCGACCTCCCGTCTAACCCGCAGCCTCCTCTCCCTCAGTCTCCTTGTAGATCGAACAGACGTGTGTGCTCTCCACGAACTGCTTCACGAACATGTGTTTCTGGTGAGGGTAAGACTACAATATATATTCCTCCCTGACAATTAAAATCTACACGTTTAAGATTCGATTTTTAAAAGAAGTTGAAAACAAGTGAAATAATAATAAATAACAATACATGATAGTAAATAATAATACTAACAATACACATATACGCATACGTATAATACACATGTAATATGGACTTCTGTTTGCCCCCTATAACTAAGAAGTGTTCACTATACAATACATATTCAAAGCTATAGGTAAGTTATTGAACAAAAACAGCATGGTTTTTTTAATAGTTTCATACGCCAAATTTTCACGCCAGTGTTTCCAAGCTCGCATGTTTCTATTACAAACTGCTTTATAATGCATCATAAGGCTGATGTGTAGCCACTGACAAAACATGTATTTTAATATATGATTTGCCTCGTTTGTGATTCATGGAGAGAAATGAGCGGCCACACTTTTGCTTGGCTCGTTTTCAATGAACTATGTTGATGATTGGCTCACACTACATCTCCATATGAGAGCATTTTAATATATAAATGTAAATACGAAAACCAGTTGTATTTGTTTGTGCCCTGTTATAAATCATATCAACTTAATTGTTTGAAATCTACAAGCCTGTTGTGGGTTTTTTTTACATGCGGCCTGGTGGCTGCACTGCCACAAAACGCCGTTATGGGCTATTAAATGCAACCAAGTCGTTTAGTCCACAGGCACACGGAGAATACCCGGTGTCCACACATTGTGTCTCTCCTCGTCATGATTCAAATGAGGACCACTGAACAGAGCACCGCTCTGTTCTCTAACTCCCATTACAGACTCCGGACCTGTCTGTGGTCAAGAGAAATATAGTGGTATTAAAAAATAAAGGTGAGTAAAGACCTCGTGCGATTTGCCCTGCTAATGTTGTAGGTCCACCTTTCCCAGAAAGAAGTGAATGGTGTTAACGAACTCGTTCTTTTTTTAATAAAAATATGACACCCCCCAATCGAAAGAATTAGAGGTTGGCCTAGATTAGTTACATTAACAACCACCTCATACCCCTTTTCCCGATCCGTTCCTAAACTCATTAGAATAAATGTATCTTATTGGACAAATTATACTTACATTGTATCCCAAAGTGTGAAACAATACACACTATTAACACTTGAGTTGGTTCTTTTCATTTTGGAGGTGATACAAACGTGGTAATACGACAGAGGATGGCTATTCAAGATCCCATCGAGCAACCTATGAGTAAAGTAGTATTCTAATATTTAACAAGCAATGGGTGAATATGACTTTGTAGAGCCCTATAGGTTGTAATGGACTCATGTGGCTTTGAATATCTTTACGTGAGCCAGCCCGACCACTGGCGTTGAGCCACGAGCAGTTTAAGAGCAAGGTTCAATGACGAGGGGAGTAGCCTACAGGGAGTGCATCTGCTTTGGCGGACGCCATTAAGTTCGCAACACGTCCCACCAACTTGAAAGAAACGTCGCACGTAACCAAGCACCGAGTTACCGCAGCGGGACCGTTGTGTTAATTGGAGGTAAGTTACATTTGATTTAGGACACGCTTTCTCTGTGGATATCACACACACGACTCAAGAAGCCATACAAATAGAGAAACTTAAATAGAAATACATGTCTTCTATTTCTATATGATGTCGTAATCGTAGATATATTTCTCTCGGCTCAGTGCACTTGCATTCGCACGCTCGTCCCTGGCACTGTGCGCGCGCACGGACACAGGGGAGACAGCCTGAGCAATTGTCCCCATAAATGTCAGCGCTGCGTCACTGGATTTCTTACAAACTGGGCAGGCGACTTTTTGGTTATTAGTTATCGCACAGGCCGTGTCATTCTCTTATTATGAGCCAGCCGTCTCCATCTTACAGTATCACCTCCTCGGCATTACCTCTGAATCTCCTCTATTGTTGCCCAGCAAAGAGAGCTCTTTGTTCATGCATGCTGTATATGAGTATTCAAAGCCTTTCGTCGATTACATTCAGATTAAAGAATAACTTTACAATTAAGACCACAATGCCGCTTATTGTGGCACTGCAGCCAACGCCTCGCCTCGTTAGCCTACAAATTTGAATATGAAGTCTGATATTTCAGGTTGTAAATGTCATCGTTTTAACAGGATAAACAATGGCTTGACATCGATCTTAAGGCAAACGCATGAGAAATAAACACTGAACAATACGTGTGTAATGCAAATCTACCAACTGAATAATCATCAATATTAAAAATAATACGCACACCAGAGCCAACGGCGTCGGAGTATTGAGCATGGCGGAGCGGGTCGTCTCATTACGCATGGGCGGTTTTCCACGCAGGAGCCTCGGTGTCTCTTCTCTTCATCTCTCCGGTCTGTCCCGTTCACATTAACGAAGCCTCTTGGAAAAACCAACAGGCTATGTTGGCTTTAAAAACAGCAAACAAAAACCCGAGAACTGGCTGGGGGGAAATTACTCCGTCTGCGGCCAGGCGGACTATGTAGTAAGCGGGATTTGCATATTTTGATGCGCTAATTGCCTTGATGTATTTAAATATGGCTGCACGTAGCTGATATGCTTGTCTACGTCATTGAACGTGCCCTCGCTGTTAAACTAAAACGTGAATGCGGCTGAATGTAATGGCTACGCCTGCAATTAGGCAAATGTGGAGAGGGGGGGGGGGGGGGGGGGGGGGGGGGGGGGGGGGGGGGGGGGGGGGGGGGGGGGGGGGGGGGGGGGGGGGGGGGGGGGGGGGGGGGGGGGGGGTGGGGGGGGGGGGGGGGGGGGGGGGGGGGGGGGGGGGATATCAGAGGCAATATGAGAGAGGATGCGTTGCAGTTTGCTGTCCTTTCACTCACATGGTTATCTGACATTGTTATTTTTACATTCTCAAAAAATAACAGAAAAAAGATTTAAAAAATCAAAACATTGTGAACGGGGGAAATATCAGATAATGTGTAGCACAATACTTTTGCACCAAACTCAAATAAATAATATAATTGCAGAGTAGAGCGCTCCTAAACGATTTGCAACCAAAAAAAAAGTAGAGAACATATTCACAAAACAAATAAAAGTACGTCATCAGTTAGAGAATTAGCGGAAGGCAGATGCTATTGGTATAGGCTACATGACAGGTCACCTCATTCAACTTTTTTTCCGTGAAATCTTTCTCTTATCTTTATTTTCCCTTCTCTCCCAAGGCTGTGTGTGCGTGTGTGTGTGCGTGTGCGTGTGTGTGTGTGTGTGTGTGTGTGCGTGTGTGTGCGTGCGTGTGTGTCTTTGGGAGGGGACACGCGCGCCTCTGTCTTGAGTCTTATGAGATTACTTCTTATTAGGCAACTGGGAGCAATAACGGATACTGTACACACAGATCCAATCAAAACATGTTGAATGAAGTTTAAAGCCGATGTTTTCCCTTTTCTGTTTATTATAGACCTCATTCTATACTTAGTTTGGGAATTGCGTGTAGCAAATCATTTCCCCTCTGTCTGAAAACCGGTAAATGCGTTCCGTTTGTCAAAGCGTGTTAGCGAAGCGCCGGCAGCAAATTCATTACCACCCAACTGCGAGGCTCACTTCGTAACCTGGTCAGGGGAGAGGAGGGAGAAGTCCACGCCAGACCGCGAACAATGCTGCCTCAGTTCGTGCGTGCAACAAAAGAACCGAGGGAACTTGTTTGAATTTCAGAGCACGTCCTCTCCTCACACAGAAGGATGGACTTTACACCCCACCCCCTCCTCCTCTCCTCCTCCTCTCCCTCCTCCTCATCATCATCATCATGACCTCCTCCCTCCTCTTCCCACCCCACCACCAACAGGGGGAAAAAACTTGCACACTGAGCGCTCAACTGTGCATGCACTTTTCTATTTGGTGCTTGTAGACGTTATGGGAAAGTTGTCTCCCTCCCTACATCTCTCTCCCTCTCCCTCTCCCCATCCCTCCCTGCCCCTCCTTCTATTCGTCTATCATGTGCTTGGGATATGCTCATGCTTTGCACAGAGCAGCCGAAGCACGACTAATGCAGGCAACTGAGTGTTAACGGCAATTTTAAAGTGATGCCCCCCCCCACCAAATATTACGGCTGGGATATTTGAGGGGAACATACCACATCACCGCACACACGGAGCCGACTGAACGCTGCTGTTCTCCCCCTGCTTGGGACGCTTTCTGGTCGATTGCAGTGATTTGACTCTCCTCGAGGAAGTAAGTGCAACTTTTGTGCCTGTTTTATTGGGTGCACAGAGGCAGTCGCGTGCGTAAAGGTTTGCCCTGTGCGCAGAAGTTGAATATAAGGCTATTGATAAATGTATTTGTTGTATCAAAAGTTGATTAGGCCTGACGGTTCATGACGAGATTTCACATATTTAGAAGGACATTTGAAGTGTGTGACTGTGAGTGCTTCTTCACTTTGGGATGAGGAGGCACTGATTAGACTTTTTGGCACCGTTTAAAAGCTGTATTCTCCAACTGAATGGTAACTTATCAAAGTCTGCCTCAGGTTCAGGGATACATACATCTGTTTTTTTATTTTCATTAATGTATTTTTGTAAGCGATGTGTTTGAGAATAGAAATGATGCAAATGGAGAGATTCATTCAGTGCAGCAACACGTCAGCATTTTCTTTCTCCCGGAAACGCGATGAAATGTGCTGAAACAAAAGTTCGGTTCACATTGAATGAGTTGGGTCACTAAAATCCCCACACCATGTATTGAATACAAATTGTTCATTGTAATCTTTATCTATGTGTTATTACGCACGCAATCCTTGTTTGTTCAAATAACACAACTCATATTATCATAGAATGGTGCCCTTCTGGTATTTGTTTTACTTCTAAGCACTGTAACATTAACCCACATGGTCATAGATCTTATTGAAATTTCTAGAGGATCAGCAGGTTGTAAGTTTAAAAAAATGATGCTCTAATAGCCTCTGTGTGGGAGGCCTATTCTCAAGCCTAATTTACCCTAATGAGGTGCACTTTACTGTTGATCTTAATGATATCAAGTTGGCCTCACAGTTTAGAATTAACCAGCTCCACATCAGGTGGTTGTGTAGAAATCGGCACACTAGAAAAAAAGAGCAACATTTTCCATCTTGCAAGTGCCATTTGGACACATTATTGTGTCACATGCTGCAGGTGCAATATATTATTTAGAAAGGGAGGATGAAGACAAAGAAATACGAATGCAATAGCTGTGGCTGAACATTTGAGGGACAAAGTGCTGTTTATAGTAAGAGATCCCTTTTTGAAATGCACAGGCCTTGTGACTCATGTTTGCTCATTAAAACACCTCTGATGTGCCCCTCCCATCGACGAGTAAACTTGAGAGCCAGATCTAAAACTGTAGCAAGTGAATGGGACGCCTGCAAAAAAAAAAGAAGCTGGTGATGCCATTGACCATACGGTGTTAATTTATCACCACCTGATAGTTCAATTCTCCTGTCACACACAAGCACGCGCGCAGACCCACGCACACGCTCTCTCACACATGCAGACACACACTAATTCAGTCGATTGAGTCAGAGGCTCACGTTTCTTCCTGAATTGGGAGCGTTTTATGCTCCAAACAGAATCAAAGTTGTGCACAAGGTACCACAAACGGACTCGCTATCCTGCAGTTGTATGCTGCTGCGCATGATCCATCACATGTTCCACATGCTTGTTATTGTTTGACCCACTTCCAAAGATCCTACATATTAACCCATGTGCGCTGAGCTATCGGTTAACTGCTTACATGTCTGTGGAAAAGTGAGCGAGTTCACTCACAGTGGCTCAGGGTGAAGCGCGTGGGCTTTATTTTTGCGTGAGGCGACATCGCCAGGCTACCTGAACACCATTGTAGTCTACCCTTCGGATGCGACGATGACACAAATACAAACGGGGTTAGTAAGGAATTCGACGCAAAACCGAGCACGTGAGAGCAATTTAAGTCATACAGTGGTACCTCTCCCGAGGAGGAACGAGCGAGCGAGCAGCGTGTTATTGCGAATAGAAAAGGCAGCCTGCGCAGGAGACAGAAGATGCTGGAGCTCAGGCACCTCCGGGATGCTCTCATAGAGTTGTTTCATTTTTATTGTCTAGTCGATACCAAATCTGATCGCATCTTCCATTAACAGCAGTTGAATTGCTTTCTTTCTGTGTAAAAAACAAAGGTTTCCTTGCTATGCATTTTCATCCCCGAGTGTGAGAGTGCGTGCAGACTGCTCGGTGCAAGGCGGACTTATTCCAGCGCGCTCACTGTAATGGATGGAGATTGTGCATGGATAGCAGGGTGCAATTGCGATTTTTTTTTTTCATGACATCATCGCAGTTACATTGTCGTGGTCCGAGGCCTTTGACCTCACCGGGGTTGGTCCATATTTTGGCCACCCCCAGCCCCCCTATCGTTTGGGGATGGCCCTTATTCCCCCACTCTTTTCAGACCGACCGACCATGCAGCCCGCAGAACGGACCCTTTGGCTCAGAGTCATCGGCGTTATCCCTCCTGAAGTAAACGCTGGATGTGAACGGACAACTTAATTCTTTGGACGAAAAACAACCTCCTGTCTTCATAATCCGAAACATTTGCGTCGTAATTCCCTGTGCCGTTATTGCACTTTCCACAGGAAAAACGGATTTTCCCCTTCTCTACCGTGTCTCTTCTCCGCCGGCCTCACAGGATATCCATGTCTACTGCCACAACGACTTAATAGAGGCGAAAGAGCCTTTTGTGGGATTGGAGTTATTTGCATTGCAAATTAGGGCCCATGTGCAAGGATGACTGCACGTTACCCGCGATTTTCAAGGGCTTCTTCAACTCAGTAATATTGGGTAATGTCAAGCGAATATGACATTAACATTGGGATTATATATCGTTTTTTCGAAGAATTGCTCTCTTTTTACGTCGGGTGTATAACACTTCGGGCTGTATAGTGGCCCTCAATGGCAAGAAGGGATACAAGGAATATAATACACAATGTGACTTGAAAAAGGACACTGATTACTTTTGCTTTACATATTTGAGTTCGGAGAGCTGGAAACTTGGAGACCAGAAGAGGAAATGTTCATGTGGATTATTGCTGAAGATTGGGAAGTGGGTTGTTATCTTTGGTTATCTAGCTGTATGAGTGTTCTGCTCGTCATAAAGCTAGATAACCGAAAGTAAAAACTACTTCGAGACTCGTCGAGGACTTGTGGAGGACTCATGACATATTATTAAATTATCCCATGGACCAGATGTTATTCATATAACTGACATTCATTTTGAGATTATGTTTGCCTTTTTCTCCACAATGTATACGTTTATTAATTTGATATGTTTACCTGTCAAGGGACAACTTTGTTTTTGCATTTTCTTTAATTTGATGATTCACTTTTTTCAGGAGCACACACACACACACGCAACCACCCCCCCTCCCCCACACACACACAATCTCTTTCTCTCTCGCTCACTCTCTCTCTCTATCGCTCTCTTTCTTGCTCTTTCTCTCTCTCACCCATACACACACACACACACACACACACACACACACACACACACACACTCTAAACTTCCCTTCAGCCCTGCATCACATGGTAAACATATAGCCTATGTGATCCTTTACCATAAGGTATGATTTTAAATGTTCTTTAATTTTAATTACATTTTAATTCATAGGCTCATATTGAGCATTTTGTGTGAGTGAAAGTGTGACTTTTATGGCTTCTGTAGGAACCCACATGTGCTTCTTATTTCAGCATGATAGTAGTCCGGCCAGGAAACGGCGCTGGCATCCCAAATAGTAATAATTAGTACGTATACTGAACTGACAAAAATGGAGAGGGAGAGATGTGGGGGAGAGGGGTTCAGAGAAGGAGGGAGGTGGCAGAAGAGGAGGGGGCAGGAGCGAGGGGATCGGGGAAATGTGTGGGGGGTCGGGCCTGCTTAATTGATTCCGTTAACCGCAGTGCAGGAGATGAGAACGACTGGACGATCCCATTCCCACGCTCGGTGGGGCAAGTGGCAATGCCATGCCCAGGCCCAATATGACAGACAGCGCTGCTAGGGCCTGGAGAGGGGGGAAGGGGGCCGACAGGGGTCATGAAAAGACGTCAAGTGCACCAGACTCATCTGCATCCCCAAAGAAAGAGGCAACGTTTCCCAGCCCCAGCCGACGCGGCGCTCCTAATGTTGGAGTAGTAATGCTCTTGAATGCGTAATGTCTTGCCAATTGTACTGATAATGAGGGCGTTGGGTCATTATCTTAAAACTATCCGGGTGTATGAATTTGAAAGGGATGTGCTGCAAGTATGGAATACGTCATGGCCCCATTTCAGGCGCGGGTCTAGTTGTTGTAGTTCTATATAATAATTAGGAATAGCTAATGTTTCATAAAGAAGTCTGGGGCATTCAATAGGTGATGTTTATGTGCATTGTTTGTCTTTGAACTTGACCATGGATAGATTTTCATCTGAAGCTTTCTAGGAAAAAAAAATTCAGAAGCATATGGAATTTTTAGAAACATACAATTGTGGAGGTCAAAGGAAAGGTCTCATACGTATATACATAAATACAGTGATACAATTGATGTATTCTTTAATTAATGATGTGAATCTGCACTTGCAATTATTTTATCATAAATAAGTGTTTTTTCCCCCAACCTCACAACTTGAGAAAGCCTAATCATGATGATCCACAGATGATCGGCTGCTTCCGGCATAGACCACGTGTTTATAACATGCCTGGTCGTTTTAATAACATGTGTTGACAATTAGAGCATTTATATTTATCCACATTGAATGTAGCCTTGTTGAAGGTGTGTATCCCTTTCCATTTTCAGGTTTCATAATATCTGATTAAGTTCAAGGCAGGATGTTAGCGAATGTTCAGAAATCTGTGACGCTGGCTTTTTTTTGCAACAGGATTATTCAGTGCAGTGTTAAGCAGAGCCACAGTGGCTGAATTCAACACTGCCTTTGCTGAAAAGGTCTCTTGCCGACATTCTCACACTGACAGACAAAACTAGTGTATCTTGTTCCCGACCCCTGTCAAAGACGGCATACAATACCAGAACACATACCGAATGAAAATTTGAGAACACAATTTGGGTTGAGAAGCGCTGAATAAAACAAGTGTTATTGTCCTCGGTTAGGTCGATTGCAATAGCCGTCTAGCTGTATGAAAGGGAACACTGTTCAAGTCTGGGGGCCACACTAAATGACAACCCAGACTAGGAAA
Source organism: Cyclopterus lumpus (assembly GCF_009769545.1). NCBI lineage: Eukaryota > Metazoa > Chordata > Actinopteri > Perciformes > Cyclopteridae > Cyclopterus > Cyclopterus lumpus. The sequence goes on along the minus strand of NC_046974.1, from coordinate 14,330,821 downwards.
AAAAAAATGTAGGATCTGTAACTAAGCCTCCACTTCATGTCATTCACTACGTTTTTCCTGAAATCTCCGTATGTTTCTCTCATAAAACCTGCGCAGCTTTTTCTACATATTTTTTCTAAGGACAATGGCAAATTCTTCAGTTCTTCAGTCAAGCAGGAAAGTGAGACAACAACTGCCCTTTTGTATTTATATTCAAGCCTAAGATGCAGTATATGTTTTAGATGTTTACAGTTTAAGGTCAGTGTACGCAAGATAGACACAATCTCTGGCTTGATTTTTCCCTCCACAATACTAATCTATAGGTCCATGATCCTTCAAGGCATCTAATTAAAAAGGACCTTAGTCCATAGCCAATAGGAAATGCAATGCTAAAATGTACTGTGCCAGAAAGCAGCATCCCATGTGTAAACAACTGCAAATCCAACGTGCATCCATGTCCTTTCTTAGCTTCTTTCAGTACTCCTGTGCTGCTTGGAGGAGAGATGCATTATTAGTTGGCAGCTGTTTGCATGTTCTTTACTGCCTAGAAATTGAGTAAATCTCACTAATATGGTTCACATTAGTGCTTTTTTCTGAACACTATTATGAACAATAATGAACTGTATTCTCTATCTGTGATGATGCCGTGGACTCCATTTCTAAATTTAAAATGTACCTGATACTGTAAAGTTAATTTCCACTATTCTCTGTGTGTCTATAAATGAGTTTGAATTGTTTCTTGAGGTGGCCAAAAGTAGGCTTTTATATTATTTATAGAAGTGTTCCTGCATGTTGATGCGAAAGAAAGGCCCCACCATTCATTTCAAAGAGCCCCATTTCCATACATATAAATATAGCCGTGTGATTTGACTATGCATGTAGAAATGGGTGGTGACAGTCCCCTTTCCTTCTCATAAAATGGGTGCTTGTCTGTGCCCTCCTTCATCGCTCACACATACAGTGCGCCGCAGCCATTGTTGTCACGTGATTTGTTGAGTAACAAAACCATGGCGACCATGCAAGGTGTTTTCATATTCATTGGTGGGCAATCAGCATATTTTATATGAGCGTTCCCGGGGTTTTTATGTGCTTCCTCTTTGCCTCTGTATGGCAGGTGCAGTAGCAGGTTCATAATATGTATCAGCCCAGTGTAATTTCTGTGCCAGACAAAGGATGTAAATATAGTTGTCATACGGGTGCCATTTGTTAATGCATGTGTTGCATGGCTCTATTTTTTGTTACTTATTGCGACCTACTCCCAGATTGTTTTGCAATAACAAAGTTATTATATACATGGCTTTTATTTTTAGAAGTAAAAGTTGTCATATGCTGCCATATTAGCCACAGTTAATACATAAGTATCCAGGTTAACTGAGCAGAAAAGCAGGGCTGTATTCATGCTGCTGAAGCTTGTGGTGGGGTAAGAAGCTGCATGTGCATCTACTTATGCATGTCTGTATTTGCATGTGTGTATGTGTTCCTGTGCGTTTGTCTCTGCGTCTCGGATAGCTAGTGAAGCCACTACATCTTGTTGATGAAAGGGAACAATAGCTGTGTCTCAGTCAACAACGTCTGTTTGTCTGGCTTGGGCCATGTCTCTCTATTTATGTGTGTGTGTGTGTGTGTGTGTGTGTATCTCCTGGACATGAACTTGAACTTGAGACATGCAGCCAGACACCATCTGTGCACCAGGGGTAATGAATTCAGTGCATTCATGGCTGTGGTGCAAGCCAGGCCACCGCTACCCATTGATGAGCAGATGACCCTTAGTCTGAGTTAGTTCTTCATCACTAATATAATTCAACAATACCAGCTGGTATAGGGGAGGTTATTTTGTCAGTTTGCCTAAAGAGGAACAGGAGTAGTGATCTGCCACCAGTGGTGAAGTTTACATGCATTTGTGCAGTATGCATGCTTGCCTGCATGCATCTGTATGCTTGTCAGTGTTTAATCATGTGTTCATGGAGCCTTGCATGCTTCTCTTCCTGTTTATCTTTGTCTCACATTATAGTTTATGCAAATTAATTGGCATGCACCCTTCCCCTTCCCATACACTGGCCTTTCCATATTAAAGACCTGGCCTGCTATTTTAACGACACAGCCATGCTGAATTTATTGCCTTGATAATTGAAAGGGCCGGTTCAGTATTCCTCCTGATAAAGTGTAGTAAGTGAATGAGGCATAAACCTTAAACAAGCCAGGCACAATGTGAATTCCTGCAGGCCCTCATCCTCCTCCTCCTCCCTCTCTTCCTCCAGCTCAAGCTTCTGTCACAATCACAAGCGCATACACACACACACACACATACACACTTACACACACGCGCATGCGCACACACAATAAGGCTTTTCCTTCTGGTTGGTGTCGCCACGGCAACGGTAGGTGGGATCACCATGCGCATGGCAGCATCAGCCCCTGCCAATGATGCCGTTTTTTCTCTGTACGTGTGTGTTTGTGTGTGTGTGTGTGTGTGTGTCTGTGTATTTGTGTTGACTGCCTAATGCAAGAAACTATAACACCACCAACTCCCTCTATTCGTAGCTTAATGTAGACACATCATAGTGTGTGTGTTGCTTGTCAGGTAACTGCATATTCATTAGTTAATTGATTTAGTATAATTATAACTTGATAATAATGTAAGAGGTTGTGGCTCATATATGGCAAAAAAACAAAGACTGAGATTGTACATTGGCCTTTTACACACATAAACAGTCAAAAGGCGTCATCGGCTTCATCAATGGTGTCATTGCCGATTAACAGGGTTCTGATTGACCTCACTCCATAACAGACCAGCCAGCCATAACTCGCCAATAAGCCACGGAGGAATGTCATGGTTTGGCCCTTTTTAATGACATCATGCATGGCCACTTGAGCGTCTTGTGGGGAGCAGCAGGCATGCTGTGCCTGCCTCGCAGTATGGCCCTCCCCATCAGCTAACTGCGACAATATGCATGGCCGACATGCTAGTAGACCGTCAAAGATCTATTCCACACATGACATAATGTGATTGTGTTTGAAAGTGATAGAGTTGTATATTGCCTGTATGGCGTGGGTTTGCTGTTGTCTTGTATGATTAGATGGTTCACCTCTTGTGGTATTAAAATAATATTTGTGGTAATTAAGACATACAAAAAAACCTGCAACTAAAACAGACTCCAACAGTTTTACAACTCAATGAAACTTCAGCCTAGAACAAAAAATGGGTCCCAGAAAATCAATCAGTTTCATGACACGGATGCTCTGAAACTAATGAAGATGATGATAACTATGATTATTAGAAATACGGTCAGCCTATTTTAAATGGTTGGTTTATTCCTTTAATTGTACATCAAGGAGACAGTTTCAAGTAAAGTTTCAAGAAAATGATAGTTCTAATAAAAAAGAGTCCAACCATCCGACAGTTCTGTAACTGTTTTGATTTTGTAGGAGAATAACTGTCCTTTTTATTCTTTGAAACATATATATGTATAATCATCTGTAGACATTATTAAGATAGCATAGTGGTTATCTTGTATTAGTGTTTCTTTTAAGAGTAAACACTTTACAAAATGTAAATGTATCCAAAAATATATCTCGACATTGTTGCTTGAATTATACTACAGTCATATGATGCCAACTTTCAACATACACTAGCCTATATGTTTTTATTGTAATACAAAATCTAACTGCAAATGTTGTCGGACTTTAGATATAGGATATGATGCAAATGCCATGTTTTAAACTTTGTACCTATATTGCAAAAGATAATAATGCTCACAAGTACATTATACCTTCAGCCGTGTTGCTGCCCTATTAGAAAGCAATACTGCAGCAGCAGTAGTGCACAATAAGGCTAAGTGTATAAATGCTATTTTTGAACTATCAGCCTCTCTTCTAGGATATCTGTGCTCCGTTGGCTTTTGATTATTCAAATGCTATGCGCTATAAATAAATTAGTATAATTGCATCTGAAATATGCTTTGAATCTTCCTCGAAGATAAAAGGGTGTAAATAATATATTTTGTGTCACTGCATTATTCATCCTCTATTAATTACAAACATTGGAGTGCTCAGTCTCACCATGAAATATGTTATACTGTGTAAGCAGTCTGCAAGTAGTTTTTTCGACCTACAGTGCATCTTATGCACGTCCACAATCTGTAAGTATCAAGATACCTTTCTGTAAATTATAATGCTAATTGTCTCTCACTGTATTCACTCTTAATCTCCCATAAGTAGTTTCCCGACCTTACTTGACTTTTATTGTTGAAATGGCAATTCATGTTTGAACAAGCCCCGACTGTCAAACCTAATGTACTTGTGTTCATCGTCTGAAAATCAAATTTTTCTGTTCATATTATGCATAATGTCAGTATTTTCATTTCATTGAAGAGGAGGGGCTTCAGGAAACATTAAATAAGCATAAGTACTGTAGTTGTGCTGCCTCTATAATTAAAATATGTCCGTCTTCACGCTCTTTGTAAAGCATATGGTATTGAGGCCCAGATGCAATTTGAATATGGGGAACCATTTGAAAAATATATGCTGTTGGCAATTAAATTATATGGGCTCTCGGACTAGGGAGCCATACCAGTGCATATGGAATAGTGAACAGTCGGTGCTATGCTCGCATTAGCATCTGGCCCTTTTATGTAAATTTGATGAGAAAGGACTCATGCATATACGCCAGGGCTGGGGTGTACTCGCCTAATATCCTTATTAGAGAGGGGTGAATTAAATATTTATTAGGGGGGCTAAGGGTTAGGAAGGGGGGCCTGTCCTGTGTTGTCAAGGACCTGAGGTGGAAGAAGGGGGAAAGGAAAGGGAGGAGGAGGTTGGCTTCTCTATGAGTGTCTCTCTCTGCCTCAAGGTGCCACCATCTTAAGGCGTTTGGCAGTAGTGAGAGTGTGAGGAGGGTAGACCTAAAATGTCCGCTGGCATAGACACACGCACGCATACACATTAACGCATACACATTTCTGTGTGGTATATGGAGAGGAACGCAGAGCTCTGAAAGTCGATTATTCAATTACTGTCATCGGCAGTTCTGCATGCTGAGCGTTTCATTTGCATGTATTAATTCCCTCGATTACTGTCACCTACGAGATCAGCCGGCGTTTAGCTTTCTAATGCACGGCATGCGAAATACTAGCATCATCAGAACTAAACTGGTATTTGGTCATATTTAGGAATTTCAGTTAACCATTAATCTGCATTTTCTGCACAAGAAACAATTTGTAGGTTGTCTTGTATTGAAGTCAGTTGGACAAATCATTGTGACACACAAATCATTGATTGAAAATCAAATATTAAAATATTGGAAATTATTTCAAGTTACAGAATAACATGTATATTTTAGGTATTAAGCAGTTCATAAAATTATTTGATTGCCATAACCTTCAACCAGAGCTTGTCAATCCGTGTCACTCATCATATAATTAAAGTCAACATATTGTATATTTCACAAATGTGTGTGCTTACCTCAACTGTATGATGGAGGTGCAGCCATTAACCTGACAGTTACTGTTAAAACCTGCTCCCTTTGTGAGAGTATTACTTATGTTACACCTAAAATCTACTATACAAATGATTTAGAGCAGAGAAAGAAGACAATATTGCCAATTTATTAAATCCATGCTATATGTTCCACCTATCATTTTCTGTCTGACTCACTATCATTGTCACATACACACACTGTAGCTGACCTCTCCTATCTGTTAATTATCATAGCTGTGCATAGGGAGGCAGCATGCACACGGACAAACACACCTACACACACACACGCACGCACACACACAAACACACGCACACACACACACACGCATACGTACATACGTACAGCCCATAAACACACATTGTTCAGCGAGATACAGACACAGCATTAGCATTCTCTTTAATCCTGAAGTGCTCCTGAGGCATAGCATGAGGAAGGATGTGCATGAAATTATTCAAGATGTATTATAATACCTATTTTTTCGGGCATTGACACACAGACAAACACACACATGCGATTCACCACAAATATGTTATGGAAGGTATTTGACTACAATTAGAGTTTTTATTTGAAGGGTTTGTTGGTATGTTTTTGGAGATCCATATGTATTGCTGTGTGTGTATTTATCTGGAAGTGATCATGTTCGTATATTAGAAGTATGTACGTGGATATTGTGTACAGCCTGTTGCCCCTTTTTACATGCATAAAGTGTATATACAATATCAGCTGTTCCCCTGTTTCCTATGATGAGTGGTACGCCCCGTCTGCCAAGTGAGAATAATTAAGCGACTGCGTGTTTGAGCCTGGCGTTGGCTAATGGATTGTTACCGGGAGGAAATGAGACAGGCAGCATGGGGGAGCTGGGTGGCAAAGCAGACCTCGACTTTGGATAATGAAACACTGAAAGCCACCGAGGTGGAGAGTAGACACACCTCTCGTGACTACTTATTTTTGTCATATATGTAGGTGCAATTGGAGTCCCACATGATGAGAAAGGCACAGTCAGTTCTGCATCACTGAAGTCAAGATGTATATGTAGTTTTCCAATTTTAAATTTCTTACACTTTGTTTCAAATCAGTGCATCTCACTCAGCATTTATGTTTTGTATTTCATTGTAGGTCTATGATCTGTATGTTTCTTCTCGCGTTTTGTTATAATTCCTGTGTATGATTGTGTGTGATATGTATACATACACAATTTACGTTAGATTTAGAATCCTCTGCATCACCACAGTGCTGCTTTGGAGAAAGCAGGGGGTGATTCTTGGCACTGTCGTCGCCAGCATAGCCCACCCATTCACCCACCCTACACACACATGTAGGCTAGAAGCAGAGTAGTGGTGAGGAGAGGGGGGAGCAGAGCGGAGGAGGGAGATAGAGGAGCAGGAGGGAGATCGGATGAGACAAGCCACACAAGCCGCAAAGGGAACGGGGTGAAGGTGCAGGGGGGAGAGCTGTATAGTTACCCTAAACCCTGCCGTAGGGCTAGAAATACACACACACACACACACACACACACACTCACTGGTTTGCCACACAACCGCAAAACATACTCTGAATCGCATAGATCATTGCAACAGGAGTATGAGCATATGCCCTGCATAAAGATATCCTAATTGTTTTGATTTGTTCTTCCTATTAGTCTTGAAGTGTATATTTAATTTAAAGATTATGATTGCCTGTTGTTCCTGTTTTTTTTTAGGATTTTTTTTTTAGGATCGTTGATTTAATGCATTTGTTTAGTTTGAAGGATATTTTATGGATCAAAAACATAAATAAAACGGAAAAGAATACCTTAATCATAAGATTATTGTGTGGTTGTATTATTTATATTGACATGCAGCATTGTGACAGTGAGTGTGTCGGCGCAAGTGCAAGTGTTTGGTTATGTACGTGTGTGTGAGTGTGTGCGCTTTGATGTGGAGCCCTAATAAAAGGTGGCATCTGTCAGTTTGATATTGACATGCCAGTAGAGCCTCACAATTATTTACACAATGAAATCCAGAAGAAAAAAACTACGTACAGTGTGTGTGTGTGTGTGTGTGTGTGTGTATGTGTGTGTGTGTGTGTGTGTGTGTGTGTGTGTGTGCGTATATATATATATATATCGCCACCACATCAAATTATAAAATTAACTACTCTATCTGTAATATCAAAAGCGCACTTTTTACTACAGTATTTTTTACATCTGACCAGTTTTTGAAAGCTATCTTCACATGAGGATAGTGTCAGCAGTAACAGCAGGTTTAATGTACAAAAACTAATAGAAAGACTGTAACTCCCAAATGTATATGGATGCATTCAAATGCATTCGTGTTTTGTTGTGTGAGATCAAAACATTTGTCTCAAACTTCTGTTACAATCTATAATGGTACTTTTGACATCAAATGGACTTGTCCTTGAACTCTAACATTTGACTGTTGACCTTGATCACGCCAGTATCCGCGTGTCCATTCAACTTTCAAGCTAATTTTACAAACTTTTAAAATGAAGGAAAATAAAAATAAAGAAATGCGAAATAGGTGCATTTCCATCAAATTGGTTCGGAGTGATTAAACCAGGCTAACGCATCGATTATTCAGAAGTTGCCGATAGTCTACGCATCATATAAAGTCTTCTGTCTACATTAGAAAAATAGATAGAGGTCTTCATTTGACTCTTTCAATTGGGAACGTTTTATTTGTTTGTTCATGTCAGCTAGTGTTGTCCATGTTTCATGCTGTCTGAAGTTGATAACAAGTCATGTGAGTTAAATGTTCGCTAAGTCAGAATGTATTCAGCTTAGGTATTCCGTAAGTAGGTATTGCTTCAATAATACAACTATAGACCTCTATTTTAACACTTAAGCAAAGTTTAACGTTGATATTTTTAAGTATGAAAAACATAACTCCAATGACCTTCTAAACTGCAAACCAGCTGCTCCTGCACCATCAAAAAGTACTAAGTTTGACTTGGTATTTGTGGCAAGGAGTAAAGGTTGAGAAGACATTTGCACAAAGTTATTGCCAATTTGAATTCCTGCAAGTCAACTTAGCAATGGTAAATGCTACCTCTGTTTCCCTTCTTCTCCTTTCATTTTAGTGTAAACATGTTAATTGTAATTTGCTCAAGAAGAATTATTCAACATGTAAAGTTTACCTATAAGTAAACATATTCACTCCCTGCCTGTGTGTGCTTTTATTGCTGCAGTGATGGAGAAGGAGAGCTGTGGAGGACTGCAGGCAGCAGGAAGCAGAGGTCAAGAAGAGATCTCTGGGATGTTTCTGTCCATTGGACCCACATGAGGTAAACTTGAGTCAATACACCAACATATGTTTGTGCAGTATTAGCCTATATTGTCTAAATGTGTAAATGCAACATTACCTGTTTTGTTTGTATCTTTCTTTTCAATGAAACATACTCTAAGAATGTGTTGCAAGCACGGCAACATAATCATTGTTGCGTTTTTTTAATTCTCAAGTCACTTAGCTCTGAATTATTTACTACTACAATTATTTTGATAATTATCTGACTAATTTAATTACAAAAGTGAAAATGTCAAAAACAGCCAAATGTCTTTGTTGGCCCGGGTTTGGTTCTTCCCCCTGTGCCTATCTTTGAGTGTGTGTTGACGTGTGTCTGTTTGCCTGCAGCAAAGTTAGCCCATGTGTGTTGGATGAAGGCATAGATGTTAGTAGTGGTCCAGAGGACACAGACACAGTAAACAGAATAACAGGGAGCTCAAGCAATGTGGGCAATATAAAATCCCATGACCCATTCTTGCCCTGTGATCCATACCAAAGACAAAAAGCATGGGGGAAACTGAGGTTACTGTTCACTGTTCATCATCGCAACAACAAAACACACACACACACACACACACACACACAAACTAACAGTAGCATTAACAAGGAAGTGATATAAAAAAAATCCTTTTTCCATTGTAATCCATGTGCTAACAGTAATTGCCCTCTTCCTGGCATTGTTTGCATTGCATGCGGGACATCTTGCTCTATCAATTAGACCTCCAGCCTTTATTACATGGAATATGTTATATTATTGAAGAGAAACAAACATTTTAATGACCTAAGCTCGCTCTACTGACAAGGAAATATTTATCATATTAGTATAGCAGCTTATTACCATCCATGCTGTCTTAATTTCAACTTTGACCTCATTTTTATGACAACTAGGTGACAAAGTGTCAGATACACACTGTGCACAATTGGCTGAAATGATTGACTGTCAGCGGAACATATACAGTAGCACTTGTTTTGCCATGCTTACGCCCTCGGTGATGAGACAATACCACACAGTGACACCCTTGGTGTGAAAAAATGAAACTAAATGAAAATACTTTGGTGATTCTACACGTTCTCTATTGAGAGTTCTCAGAGTTCAAAAGTGTATTTCTTGGTGACGCTAGAAAAAAGAATAAGTGGCTGTTGAAAGAGATGGTATGTCAGCGCCCATGAGCCTCAGTGTGTGCGGTGGTGTTACTCGTCCTAATTACTCCCAATACTCTTACACACATTTGGTGGACTGCTCAGAAGGGCCAATTAGAAGGGCAGGGGAAGTCACTGGGTAGGAAAAGTCAGTGCTCATGTCTGTAGCCATCTAGAATATACCACAGAGAGATGGAGCCTTATAGCCAACTCTGCAGTACGTTTCCACGAATTACCTTTTTGTATAGAATTAACGCTTTTGCCACCATAGCACTGCTTCAAATGGAAATTCTTATAACAATAAACATTGGTATCTTTCTGTATCTACTGAAAACATCATTTTATTCCAGCATAACTTCCGTTCAGCTTTTAGGAATGCTGCTTTTAGTCACTAGGGTTAGGGTTAGTGATCATCTAGTCACTAGATGATCCAATAAGATATAGTAAACACAACATCTTTGCAAACATTTACAAAACTATCATATTTAGATAGACCTCATCCCCTCTGCTAAGTGTGTCACAGTCATTACACCCCTATATATAACTTTGCATTATTTAGTTAGCGTGGTAGACGTTTCCCCCATCAGCCATTACCTGTGTGCAGAATGTAGCAGGGTCATAGGTTTGAAGCTGCAACAGGAAACCAAAGCAGCTTTTTATCTTTGCAGATACAGATGTACTTTGACAATATCCACGTTACCACCTGAAATAAGGACAAGTACTATATATTAACATTTCTAAGGTGATGATTCATCTTTTTTCACTGCTCCTACAGTACAAATAAGACGATAAGCACACATGAAAACATTGAATGTTTACTATTGTATACAGTATAGTTTGTTTACATTGCCCCGCCTCATTTGCTATGCTATACTCATAATTATTCATCAAACATGAATATTTTAGAGTACGCTTGCTTACTATCAGGGTTCCAGCAGGGGTAAGTATTTATAATGCGGCGCCTGCATTCGTGGATATAAACCCTCTAGTTGTAGGCCGGCTTCTGTATCATCAGTGCAAGCACGGCGCGATTAATGAAGTTGTCTGCATTTGTCTGCATGATTAAGGAGTGCTAAAGCATCAGCGTGTGTGTGCATGTTGTCTCAGATAAAACAACAACAGAGAAGAAAAGCCTTAATAATACAGGAAAGCTTTGCAGCAGGTCTATTCACAAATATCAAAAGGAACAATTTTGAATAGTGAAGACAGCATGCTAAATGCAAAGGCTTAATCATCAACAGAGGGAGAAAATAGTACATTATGTTTGAAAATATTGTAAAATATGTAAAAGTATTTTTTTCTTTCCAATTGTTTACTCTCAATCTATAATTTTTATTTTCTTCCTTACTTGTGAAGTAATTCCATATTTCATGCTCGGGTGCAACCCCTTCTCTGTGTTATATATAGCACAATATGTCCCTTCCTTGTCTAAAAATTCCACAAAACTAAAACATACTCCTTCTTTTCGCATTCTATTGGACTATATCTTAATTTGTGTACCACGGGGGGAGTCTGGTATTTGTGGAAATCTTGCTATATCAATTTATAATTTAAACAAAATATATATATATATTTGAATATCCAAGTAGCGTTCAGCTGGCTGTGTAATAGCGCTGCAAGGGAGGGGGGTTCTTCTGCATCATCATACAGTCAGAACAAAGGATATGCACATTGTAAAAACATGCAGATGAATGCAAATCGCCGGCAGCGAGGAATAGCGAGGTGGCAGGAGGGTGTTTGTATAAACAGAGAGATGCCAAGCACTTTGTATACAACACTTGCCGGACAATCTTCAAATATATTGATTTCAGAATGTATTTTTCCACTATAAAGCAAGACTTTATGAAGTTATCTCTCATTATAAATACTGGATTGATCTGTTTCGCTCCCAATGCCTAAACAATATGTACTGTTGCTTTGTATTGTTTTTTTACTGCTGGAAATTGTTCTTTATTTTTCATGATGCAACAAAATGAATCGTGTTCACTCAGAGGCTGCTCTAAAATACCTTGAATACAAATACAATACAATGGCTGCAAACAGCATTGCAGTACGTGTGTGTTAGGATGATGAAACCGCCTCATAGAAATGCAGAGCAGTATTAGTAACACCAGTGCTAATGAACAACCTCCTCCTCTTCTCCTCGCCCTCCCAGTAAAACTTCAACTTTGTCCAACATGTGACATTTTTATGAATGTGTTCAGTGACTGGGGGGATTAGGTGATGATGAAATGGGTCAGTCTTAATTTTGCTTTAGCCACGAAAAGAAAAATATGCTTGTATTTATTTTCCTGGATATTTGATTTGGTTCTCACCAAGAATATTTAAAACACTAGGGTGACCTGTGTACTTCTTCAGGACCATATCACTGAAAGTGCAAAAACATTCAATGTGTACTTAAATGATTACATTTGCTTAATTCCTATTCCATCATCATTTTTTTTAGGATTCCTAATACAAAACAAATATGTGTGTGTCATGTTAAATATGCCAGTGTGTCACAATCATCACCATTTAATACATTGTTATTCAATCCTAATTTATAAATCCTAAAGTAAGTAATAAAATACAAATATTCAATAGTTTTGCAAAGCATGTATTTTCTCATGAAATAAATTCCTGCAACATCACTTCATGGTTTGACAATATTGCATTTAGAAATGTAGAAGTTATACATAGATATACAACAATCAGTAATTAGTTTCAACTTGCATACAAAAAAACATATTTAAATAATGCCGCCCTCAGTCAGACACCACACACACACACACACACACACACACACACACACACACACACACAGACACAGACTAACCGGTAGACACAATATGGTAGGGCAGTAAAAGGGGGGAGGGCACAGACAGACATCCACAATTGTGCATAATTATGTTAACATTCCTGCATGTCTAATGCAAGGGATATTGAGACAGACACTAGCTGGTCGGCGGTCTTGCTGTGTGTGTTCACGGGTATAAACTGTAGCAGCATAATGATGTATTAATTGTGGTCTGCTCTAGCTCGTGGTGTTTGGGCTCCTTGCCGAGGTTACGCAGCCTTTGATGCGATCGTTAATCTTATTAAATATATGCAAGATCACACTGCACTTTATATTCTAGTCTGCTTGCCTGAAATTGTAGGTGCACTGTAATATATGTATATGTGTACGTAATAGGAATGACTGGTGTTACTGGTAATTACAAAATGGCGACCAGTGGGCAAATGTTTATTGTTTTATTTCTCAAATGATTCATTTCGGAGGGATCACCACGGATTTCCAAAGGTGTTTAAATATAAAAACTCAGCAAAGGGATTTTGGTGTAAATCAGGGGCGGGATTTTAGAAGCCAAATGCTAAATTGAAAGAAATGGCATGACAACAACAATTTAAAAAAAACTCATCTTGACTTAATTAATATTTGTATTCACAAGGAGTGGTGTGCTTTAATTTTCAAATGCAGGCACCATCAAGTAATCCTCCAATACTGTTATACATTTTCTATCAACTTCATCCAAAATAGAAAGACACAAACAGGATGGGAGGGGAAGTTGATATGAAAATGAAGCGCCGGCATCATAAAAGATGGAAACAAAGAGGGACAGACAGCATACACTGAGGAGGACAGGCAAAAGATGAAGCTCATTTTTCTGTGGGCACCCAGTGGCGTCTGCATTGCAGATCGCTGAAATCCCCTTTGAATGCATCCCTGGGCTTAAGGGGGATAGGGTGGGGAAGGGTGAACAAGGGATGGGTTTATGCTATCTCTGCTTTAGTACACTTTGTTTTTTTCCTCCCCCCACCGAAATATATTTTTCTGTCTGCATCAAATGTCAAGTTAATTTCCTGGGTGCTATGAGGGATGTGTCCTCCCCTCCGGTATGTGTGGCAGGGCGGTAGATTGTGGCAGTGTGTGTGTGTGTGTGTGTGTGTGTGTGTGTGTCTGTATCTGTATGGGTGAATGGGGAAAGGGAAAGGGGCATGGCAAGGCAAAGAGGGAGATGAGAGGTGGTGAGGGGGTTTCAGTACAGTATCTATAAATTGGCTCTCTCTGAAGAGCCAGAGAGGTGTGTTGAAAGTGTGCATGTGTGCGTGTGTGTGTGGTGTGCGCATGTGTGTGTGTGTGTGTGTGTGTGTGTCTGTGTGTTCGAGTGTGTCTGGTTGTTTAAGAATATGATCCAATTATTAACAGATGCTTTTGTCAGTCTATGTGTCTGTCCTTATTTGTGTATTCAAATATTTGGTTCTTTTGAAGGTTCATCTAAATTCAATACTAATGCAGAAAAAATAAAATAATACTATAGATGCTTAGTAATGCGATGTCATTGTAAAAAAGCGGAAAATCTTATAATCAGGTATTGCTCAACAACAATGTGCATACAAAAGTGTGGATAGCAAATCAGCTGTGCTGCATTTCCTGGTCAAAAGCAATGTCTAAAGCTCATTACCTATTGATATCTTGTAGAACATTATGTTAAACATCCATGCGTAACAGTCCTGTTTTAACCTTGTTGATTGACAAAGATTGTCTTTGTGTCTATTTTTTATTTAGTCCAGGTTTTCTCCTTCATCATTGAGTAATTGTGTCCCTCTTATATCCTCGTTTCTCCTGATTTTAGGCACATTGCAACTTTTGTTTTCCTTTTAGTATAGTAAACACAAATGTACTATCTGTCTCTCTGTTGTTGTGGAACTTCTCCTTTTAAAAATAGACTGATCTTGAGTTGATATGTGCAAACAGATTTATTTTAGTGCCCATATGCACGCAGCTTTTTCAAGTTTATTTTTGCATGTCTATGCATGCGTGACTGTATATACGCATGCCTGTGTGTGTTTATCTGAATTACTTTCTGCATTTTTTGTAGGCAGCGGTTAAGTGTGTGATGGCAAACTATATATTTTGTGTTGCAAAGTGTAAAATGTCTTATTGTAGAGAAAGGGATTATGCATTTGTCAGTCGTGCTTATGCTGATGTATGTTCCTGCCCCACAAATGTCACATCCTATAACCCAGAAAAATTATACCAGTCCCACCTAATCACGCATATTCATGATGCTGTTTTGCATAGTGCTGGTAGCTTACTTCTGTTACGAGCTGAGGGATGTGATTGAGTGAAAAGGCTTTCAATCCACTGATTCTGTGTGTTTCCGCCACGAGCATCAGCTTGATAACACTACCTCCATGACAATTTTTTTTATGATCTGAGACCATTATGGAAAGAGAGTTTTCTCCTATTTCTTGCAGTCAGTCACTGTGCCATTGCCTGCAGCATGTTCAAACCTAGTGGGAATTTGTAATAAAGAAATTAGCTTTGGCCTAGATTATGAAGGTCATTTTGAAAATAGATCTGATTCAATGTTTTTTTCTCTGTTTCTTTTTCTCTTTGGGTTTTATTCCTTTCTTCTAAAGTAAAGGAGTATAGGTGGTTTCCTGGTCTCTGGTAATGAACAATATGCAAATCAGGGGGAGTCCATGATAGAAAGTGTAAGCAGGGATATACAGAGTGAAAAAATCCAAATAAAGTTGTGACTGATAGAAGGGAGGAAATGTTGGAGAAAGAGATAAAGATAGAGCGAGAACATAGAGGAGAGTTGATGAGCTAAGTGGCTTATTGTAGCACTTGCGGAACAGACTTAATCAGACTTGGCCCAGCTGTAATGAACGAGAGGGTCCAGGCTGTGCCCCAAACAGCGATTGTTTCAGTCTAGGGTTCCCAAAAACAGGCAACAATGATAGTATTGTCCTGCCAGCTCTTATTAAGAGGCAAACCAGAGACAGGGTGAGGTGCGGAAGTGGGAAAGGGAGGTGGGTGTAAAAGGGGCAAGTGGGGAGAAGGTGGGTAAAAAGGAAGAGGTGTAGGTGAGAGCTGCTTCCTGATCTGGATTTTTTTTCCACACTTGCATTATGTCTTTGTTTCACACCATCTTCCGCTTGTTTCTTTACCTTTATTATCTTCTCAGACATCAGACCTCATCCTTGTTTTTCCCCTCATCCCTTCATCCATACTTCCTTCCTGCATTACCAGCCACCTACTCTATTCCTTCCATCTGTCCTTTGTTCCTCTTCGTTTTTGCATTGCATCCCTGTCATACCACCTTTGCATCACCTCTCCCATCTGGTGCGGGAGAGAGAGAGAGAGAGAGAGCGAGAGAGGGGCAGAGGCAGAAAAGGAGGACTGGGAGGGGGGGATGAGAGGAGCAGGGAAGAGAAAAGGCACAGGAGCGAGACGAAAAGAAAAGATCACGCTGCTTCCTGGCTTAATGAACATGGGCAAAGGATGATCACAATAGAATACATTATGCTGTTGTTAGTTGAGGCAATCAATTAGCAGAGAGCACACCACTGGCACACCATCTTTCCCGCTTGGGTACTGGCTCATTCACAGACCAAACGAGTGGCCCAAGGAACCTCTCGCCTTACTGTTTCCCACCCTCAATGCCTAGGGCCACAAAAGATTTGATTTCATTCCTCAATGTGAAAGGAGACAGCATTGAATTTGCATTTCCGCCACATTCACTCCAAATTAGTTGAAATATTGGTCAGGTGTCGCTACAGTCAAAAGGTCCAGGCTCGATGTAGAATGTGTGTGTGTGTGTGTGTGTGTGTTTGAATGTGTGCAAACATGTAATAGCATATATAAATTAACCAAATTAATCCCCAAACCCTATTTACTGTAGATTCAGTTATACCAATACAAATGTTGTGATGTTGATTGGATTTCCTCAATGGAAAGCTGTCCTCTGACAACACTTTCTACCCACTCAAACTTGGCTCCACAAGATGTGACAATGTCTCTGTGACTGACACTGACAATTGCATACCAAATTGTCTATCAATCTCATCAGCAATTCATACAGTGGTTGGCTGAAATTCCTTCATCCTTTCCCCTCATGTTTTCTTCTTTTTTTGTGTCAGCTAGAGGAATAGCTCTGGATAATGGCAGCAATCTATATTGTGAAAGAGGCAAGGAGTAGTTCTGCCTTAACACAGGCACAAATCACCACTGTCTGGCTGGGGATCTGTACAAGTGTCGGTGATGAGTAGAACACACTGCTTTCACTGAAGAACTTTGCTGTGATTCCAGGAAGAGGTTAGAGAAGAAAGAAACAAAAAGAAATGAAGGAAAAGGGACATTTTTTATTAATAGTCAGGATGTAGGACTTTCTTTTTCCAAAGCGAGTGCATGCTGAAAAGAAGGTGGCCTCTGGGTTGGGTTCAGGGAATCTATTGTTGCTATGTTTGACAGGGCATCTACACTCTTTGACCGTCTGGAGATAGTGTGTTTGATCTGATTACCAATCTAACAATATCGTAGTCTTGAAAAACAACATGAAACATGATTGATATTTGTCTTAAATAATGCTAAAACATCTATCATCATAGATTTTAGTTCTACTTACACAGACACAGGACTATAACCCTCAGTGTCCTTGCCTTAACCCAATGTTTCAATTAAACTTGAACAACCATCATATTTTATTTATTACAATGAGCTTCCTTCTCAAGCGTCAACGTCAGACAACTGTGTACACAATTGTGTGTCTTTGTTTGTACCTATAAAACACACGTTGATTACATTGTATATGAAATACAAGGCTCCTGCTTAGAATAAGAGCTTCTTCACTAATGCGTGGATATAAAAATGCATCCGTACATACTTTGTATTCTTGGCCGTGGAGCTGTATAGTGGATTTGATCTCTTTTAACATTGAACGCATGCATTGAAGTGTTTTGTTGTTCTTCAAAGTGATACAGCATGGTGCAGAGTTTTGTTTTGACCTTTAAAAGAAGGAAAATAACTTTGCATTGTCCTCAGTGTATACTGTATTCGTGTTTTTTTTGTTTGTACCTGTTGGAATATTCAAAATGCTTGTAATGTATTCAGTGTTTCTAGGCTGCAGAGGGCATTGTGTTCTCTCTCCACTTTAAAAGTTGAAATGTTCGACATCGAATGAATGGGGAGCAGGAATGGAAGAGTATGAAGGAGGGATGCACACAGGATTGCATCTGTTTGAGTAATGCATTTGAGTGAAGGGGGAGGTTTTGGGAAATAACCTTAGGTGTTGGTGTTTAATTAGTCTGATCAATTGATATGCCACTTTGGAAAATTGTTTCATATTGGTTGCCTGAAAAGAGTTTGCCTTTGTTTTGACAGCTCCTTCCCCCTTTCTTTCATTTAGAAAAAACACACAAAACATGAAAGATAAAAAGACACAACAATGATCTTTATACCTGGGCTCAAAATTTAATTTTGTACATTGTCACATTCTTCTCTCTACCTTGTGTTTGTTCTGGTCAGTAATGTCTCTCTTTATCTGTTTCTTCTTGATTATCTCCTGTGCTCCCCCACCGCTGGGTGTCCATGTACAGGTAGTCATGCTGCTGACATTTGTGTCCAAGCAGGGCTGGGTGACATGGCCTTTACCACCCCTTGCTGGGTCTCCCTTTGCCATCCTTACCCCCTACTGCTTAACCCACCAAGTCCTCTTCATCCGCGTGCACAAACAATTTGTGTCTGTTTGTGTTTGTATTTGTGTACTTTGGGACAAACCTGTGTGTACAGTGTTTGTGTGTTTAAGCCATGTCCAGATCAGCCACATGCATGCTTGCCTGTTGCCTGTGTGCAGTAGGGACATGGTATGGAGCAAGCCTCTCTCTCTGCTGGATGCAGGGTGAGCAAATACAGTCACTGCGGGCAGGGAGGTTAAAGTGGATAGCTCACCCTCATGTGATAAGATAGTACAAACACACAAGGTTTATCCTAATGAGAATATGTCCTATAATGTCATTGTTGTCAGGAAATGTCTAACATTTCCACTTTTGCGGAAAGGAACACTAACTTTTCATTGGCCATACAATCTCACCTGCATTATTCACTATAGATTCCTGGGAAATATTTTTATCCTGATTGTGATACAAAATCTTAGGTGCAAAGCCTCATTATTGTTCTTCTAAAACACACACGCACAAACAAACAGACATGCTCACCGTCCCTGCATGGAGAATGCTGAGGTTCAAGGTCATTTCAAGTATCTAGCAGCCTGGGGCTGTCCTTTGTCAGTGCATCACATCCTTTTGTACACACACATGCACTCAGATGCATGTGCAAACACATTGTTGTTGGTAGGCGTACATCCGAGACAGCAAAGTGTCTGTCAGGTGAGACAGTTGCAGTTGCAGGTGTGACTCTTCAATAGAGACACAATTATCCAGTTTTGTTTCTGTACCATAGACTGTCTAGACACAAAAGAATGAAAGGTATGACTATTGGACAATTGCTATTTTCTGTCATCATTTAGCTATGCTACTGTGATTGTTTAGTCTTCATGCTCTGAAGTCGACATATTGTGTTGTATTGTCTGAATTTCTGTTGACAGTTGCGATTATTTGACCTACATTATTCCTATTTGTTTTTTCTTTAGTAAAGGAGTGAGAATTTGTGTCAATTGTGGAGATAGCTTTTTTAAAGACGGAGCAAAGGTGAGGGAGAGAGAGAGAGCAGCAGTGGGTGTGATTAGCTCCTTTGTTGGAGGTCTGTTGAGCTTCATTGGCTGCAGAGAATAGGTTCCTAATGAACCCAGCCAAGCTTGGACCAAACTTTGTGCTGAAGACAAACTAAGTTATGGTGGTCTGGCAGAGCGCTGAGGGCGAGCCGACTGATATACAACGCCTGGACATATGGTCCCCCCTATCAGGGCCTCTCTCATCCACTTTCTCATGTCCTGGCTTCTGTGTGCGAGTGTGTGTGTGTGTGTACTTCTGTCTGTGTATGTGTCAGAGGGGATACACACAAGAAGAATATTTATAGTGTGAATATTTATGCTTGTTTGATAACTCATTGGAACCGAGAAACGGGGAACTGGCATAGAAACACAGGGAGTGGAGGGGGCAAATGGGGGGATGGTTGATGCTTACTGAAAGCGACAGAGGAAAGAGGGCTGCAGGCATTGTCTTTCCAGCTGACCCCAATACAGAATCCTTTCTGACACGTCCTACAAGACAAGGAGTAACTGAGTAAATCAGGCCAACCTGGCTGTGGTGTAGCACAGACTGCACAATGACAAATGCAATATTGGAAGAGAACATGGTATCCTCGAAGAACTCCATGACATAAACAAGAATGTGAAAGAAAGACGTTTGAAGACTTTTACGCACTTTCAAATCTCAAGATGCAAAAGTGCTATTAATTTGCTCAGAAGTGGAGGATTAAATAGTAAATGTGAAGTATGTAAATAGAAGGCGCAGGTGAGCCTGAGTGCGGTTTAAAGCTAATTGTTTAGGTCAGAGTGGGAGTGTGGGGACGGATGGCTTCCGTGTCCCACCAACAAGTCTCTCAGTAACTGAGCCGGCGAGGGGAGAATGGCCCACTACAGGGCCACACAGCAGGCTCAAACAACACTTATTCTACTGGCCAAACTGTCAGCCAGAACAACTTCATTGGGCCAAAATTGGAGTTGAAAGCAAGCACAGACTTGGGGGGGGGGGAGGGACGAGATGCAAAGAGAGAGATGGAGAGAGGAAAGTGGGGGTCTGTGAGAAACCGGGGGACTGGAAAGGGGGAGTACCAGGAGAAAGTGCAGTCTTGGGGATGAATAGTGTTGGACGGTGTGAGTTTCATTTCAGTGAGGAGAATTCCCACAGATGCTACAAGAGGGGCAGACGACCAGGAGCAAGGCAGAAGCTCGAATGGAAATTTATTAAAATACGTTCTGGGTAGAGGGGATGAACTGTGGAAGTGTTGTATTCCACTGTATTGCCACCATTTGTTCACACTTTTCAGCCATGATAAACACAACATAACTCACTGATAGTCTTACATACAGAATTTTACTACGACTAGTGTACACTCACTTTAATACTGCCCTACTTTTTTTTGTATACAATTGCAATTCCTCCTCCTTTGTTGCTGTTCTGTGCAGGTCCTCCCCCAATAACTCATACCAATATTAGATCATATATTTGAGCAATATTTCTAGCATATGCAATAAAAAAACTATGCCACACACATCGGCTTCCCACAAGAATTAGATACATCCCCGCAGGATTTCCCTGCCTTGGACCCCAGGAGGGGAGCCCAGTCACAGGCTTTGAACTGTGATTTGTATATAGTGCAACAGAAAGCCCCTTTGGACTGACACTAAACCAATCTAAATCAGTCCAACGCTGAATTAAGTCAACATTCTCCTCTTTGTCTCTTCCACCTTCTTGCTGGCTATTTCAAATTCATCTTCCTGCCCTCGGTAACTATACTGCAAAAGGTGAAGAAGTTAACTTAGTCACACTGAGTCTAGGGAGAAGAGGAAAGTCTGTGAATATGTGTGTATGTCTGTGTGTGTGTGTTCACTCTCGTATGTGGTTTGCTCTTGAGAGTATGTGTGTGTGTGTGTGTGTGTGTGTGTGTTTGTGTGTGTGTGAAACATGCAGAAATGTACACACACCCCTGTTTGATCCAGAGCTAGCCCTACAGCTCCCAGAGACTCAACAAAAGGCCCTCCTCTATCCATTGTATGAGCGGTGTGTTTCCCAGGAGAGCTCGGGCTCAGTGAGAGAAGGGCCCCAGATCGCTTTCTCCTGACATGGATGTTTATTCACTCGATGGTCCAGCAGAACACCCTCAAAAAGGACTGGCCCTAGCATTTTGACGTGCATGACACACAGTTTGGGAAAAGAGAAGAGGGGCCAGAGGGTGTGAAGAAGAGAAAGAGAGAGTGAGTGTCTTGACAGATGAACTGACAAACGAGACAGACAGATAGAGAAAAGGGCCTGTCTACGAAGGTGTTCTCTGTGCCTTCCTATGCAAAAGAATATTCATGGTCTCTGACATTTTATTTGCTACTCGTCTTTACACTAGTCAGCTTTCTTGTCAACCTTGTTCATGAATGTAGATCCTCCCCGTGGGTGGGTAGAGATTTCCCCCTGATCTTGACAAGCTCTCCCATCCCTGACTGCATACACATTTTTTCCAGAACTACTGAACCAATATAAAACAAATACAAATTGCCAGGGCTGCTCTTCATTGCTTGAGAGGCAGGGTCTTAAGAGGTTAGCAGAAAGTATCGCTGTCTATTGTGTGTCTTTAATTAATCAGATTGTCTGCTGTGGACAGAGAAGCTTACAGGCACGACTGATGTAGTTGGCTACATGATATCTTTAGGAATCCGTCAACATGCCTGAGTTTAAAATATGAACTAATATAAAAAAAACTAATACAAAAAAACAAAAAAACAATCCATTCATTTCCCAGTCAATTAAAAGTCCATCAAATGTTCAATGCGAACAGTCGGACAATAACTGATGTCTAACATAGACGTCTCTGTATTTTACTTGATCGGCAATGATCTCTTCTCAACTGCTCTCTCTTTACCAGTTGTCTTTATCTCAGACTTTGGAACGCTATCTATGAAAGTACTTCACTTTCTCCGGCAATATCTAAAAGTATCATTGAGATTGAGAGTGCCTGCGGGGTTGACCATAGATCTCAGTAGATCTGTAGAAGCCGACAGTTGAAAACAAACATGTTGGGTTGTTATCCATCTAAACTGTTGAACACCATTATCGTCTACGATAACGCTATACCCCCCTCCATACCCGTACGCCCTCCAAACCAGACTCTCTCCCTGTACACCCTTTGAGGTAACAGCCTGTGTGCTGAGGCTGAGAGTGAATGTAAGCCATTGTTATGGTGTAACCGGACTCCACAGCAGGTTGTTTGATCCTGTTTTCGGCCTGAAAAGCCTTTTTTTCTCCCTTTTTTTCAAAACCACCACATCAGCTGAGAGGTTCAGACAACAGACTCTATTTGTAGAGTCCTCTCTGTGTGTCTGCCTCTTTTTTCTTTCTTTCTCATTTTCTTCCTCACTTTTGTCCCACTTTGTCAGTCTAAATCTCTCATCCAGATTCAGATTTGAGTCTGAAGCTTTAATTACCATAAAGAGGAGCGTGCCCTCATTCACATACTGTACTTACACACGAACATATGCTTTTAGACACGCTCTGTCGCTCTCTATTTCTCCCTCCTTCTCTCTCACTTTTTCTTTAAACAGGATCTTCTTGTACCTCTCTCTCTGCACAGACACTGGGATATTAGTTATGTCTTTGCACCTCTGGTATGGCAACAGCAGAAGAGAATGTGACTGAAAAGAGTTTGAATGACAAAACTAGTAAATAAAATGTAGCCCACAACACTCCCTGTGATATATCCAAGCCCTTGTGGCGTATTCCTGTTTACCCAACACCATCCCATTATTTGCATTACAACATAGAACCGCCGTATAATGTTTTGGGTGCTTTCTTGCACTCCTACGCTTTTTGCTTTAGTGTTTTGACCCATTGTATTCTCAATTTATGTTCTGTTTGGCGTTCATCGTGGACAATGTGCATGCAAATATCCTCGTCCCATTATGCTGGCAGTCTTTGTACGTCAGCTTTCTTCCCTAAGAGGTATAGATGAAGAGTTAGAGGGGGGATGGAATGGCGCTCTATGTTTTTGGAGGGAGATTTGTGCAGGCACACACACGCAGACACACTCCCTCACCCATCTGTGCTCCAAACCCATTTCAGACGTGAGAAACTGTACGTTCATTTGCATAAGAATAATTGACACTTCAAATTAGCCTTCCAATCAAAGAGGATCCTTTTTTCAGCATATGTGCAGACGTTGAGCCCTGCCATAATGGAGGATATGAAAGCGAGGGCAAAAGAAGCACATTTGGGAGGGGACGCATCATAAAGGATTAACCCTTTCATAATCTCAACTCAGAGTAGAAGATTGATGTGCCTTTCTATTGAGTTCCTATGACTGCCTTGTAGGGCAAAAACAATCCTTCTGATTGATAGGTATTTGTTTTTGAAAGCTTCAGGTGCACTGACTGTGTTATGTGCACATTTACACATCTACATTCACCTCAGTGGCATTGGGTGTAGGCCAAGAGAGTGAGTGCTAGCTATTAAGTAGAGTGTCCATACGTGTCAGTGTGGATGTGTGTGAATTGAGGGTTTGCCCACATTAAACCATTAAAGCAAGTGCAATGTTGAATTATTGATATTGGCTAATGAAAAGGATCAGGATAAACTACAGGCTTAACCAAGGCCCTGTGGGCTAACACACACATCCATACACACACAAAACACCATTCATCTTCCCCGTTCAACATCTATTTTAGGTTTTCTCAGAGAAGATTTACTCTGGTACAAGCATACAAGGTGATCTGTCTGTATCTTATTGTTCCGCCCATGTTCCAGTTACATTACAACCCTCTCCAGTTAGGAGCATTGGAGGCCCCAACACTGGGACCAGATAGCAGCTGTGTTCTCCCAGGCCTAGCCAGCTGACAAGCAGAAAGACGCTTTTGAGGCTGAGACGCTTTTCTGGGAGAATAAGGGACAGGGATTCTGGTTTGGGGGAAGGGGATAGAGAATGGTTTGGGGGATGAGGGGGGCAACCTCGGCGCCAGCCCCTCTGAAGCGCTCAGCATCCCCCCGCTTATGGGATGGCGGATGTGTCTGGGGGTATCCATGACAACACTGCTGCATTCCAGCGACATACCACGGCAACATGGCCTAGTAGAGTTGGTGTGTGTGTGTGTGTGTGTGTGTGTGTGTCCATTAAGGCCCACATATCTTGGTGACATTAATATTCACTCAGTCAGACAGGCAAGCTGCTGCAGCCTCAATCAGTTTGCTGTTAGACAAGCATGCATCACAGAGCTTTATTTCAGCCTTTGACTGAGAGACTCAACATGAATATGTTGACTGTATACATACTGGCCATGACACAGTTGTCAAGAAAAGCACCTTCTTGCTCCAGAGTCGGTATGGAACAGTTTTATTTTTGTATTATGTATTTCATACTTTCACAGTCACAGAGAGGTGCGTCCCCACATTCACTCAGGTGAGGAAGCACAGGTCAGGACTCACTGACTCGCTAACAAACAGGCACACACATTGACACACTCTCTCTCACACACAGTGACACAATCCCACTGGTAGCTCTTGCACAGATCAAGCTGTGTTATAATAATCCCATCTGGGACGGCCTGGATTCTCACTCAGAAAGTACCCACATAATGATGCTCTGATGAGTTCCTGTGTGTCTGTGTGTCTGTACAGGAGAGAATGTAAGCTGCTTTATGTGTCACAGGTTGTACAGTGTTTTTCTTTTCTTTAAAAAAAAAAACCACATCCCTGCCCACACACACATGCATAGACTCCAACTCAGATCCTGTGGGAGTGTATTTTTAACCCCGACTGCCTGTGCATTTTCTGAGGGGTTAAAGGGCCGAATGTGAATCAAGTAAATAATTCACAATCCCTGAAACTCTTTCGATGTAACCTCCGAATGAATGGGGGAGGGAGGACCAAACACAGTTACGCTGTGGAACAAAGTAGTCCTGTTCATTCCTGCTTAGTGTTTGAGTTAACTGCACAAAGTAAAGAGAAACAAGTAGGTCAAAGAGCAAAAGCAATAGGTCCTCCGTCTAATAAAGTCTGATTTTTAGCAGGGTCTGTACAATGATATGATACCTTACATGCACTAAACATTACGCCTATACTGTCTTTCTAGGTTGGATGGAGACCTCGTAGATCATGACTCAGAAACGAATGGCATAATGTGTGGAGTCTTCAGGCTAAAGACGTCAAGGATATTCAGCTGATCTCAGAGGTGACTGCGCTCTCTCCTTTCAAGCATCACAATATCTGCCATCTTATTATATGGGCTATATTTTACGAATTCCCTGCTATGGACCAGTAGTCTCTGCATCCTTTTTCTCAGTGAAATATGAACGTGTCTGTATTTTGAGTGACATTGCTTCTGTCAAACGTGCTGATTGAAGGAGACACAGAGAGAAATGCTGAGCTAATGAAATTGCCTGACCCACATCTTTTAGTGCTATCCATTTCTCCAAAGACACAGAAAGGGCATTTATACAGGTAAACCAAGGCTGGTCCCTGAAGTGAAAGAGGTTTTTTTTTTTGTTGAAGTAAGAGTAACATCCATTATTTACTATACTGGGGTTTCTAGACACTTAGGAGGTAATGCAGTGTTTCAAGCATACAAATCATAGAGCTTCCTCGGTACTGGCGAGGCCATTGTTGTGTGTTTTGAACATGTCTGTTTCCATCCATACTGACAGATGAAAAAGAATATGTCTCCCTAAGGTTCAGAAGCACGGACAGAGATATATAGTAGAGAAGGTAGGAGAGGGATATAATATGATGGTGGAGAGATGTGTTTGTGTGTGTGTCAGTCAAAGCAGCATGTGGTGCATCTCTGTATATTTATGTGTGTCTATTTTTTGCCCCCAGTCTGTTTGCTGGCATATCTATGTGTCCAAAGTTACCCATGTCCTAGATGATATGATGGAAATAAAGTAGTCTTCCACATGCTTGTAACTGTATGTGTGCAGGCGCGTGTATTCATCAGGTTTCTCCTGCCCTGAATCTGTATCAGCAGTCTCTTCCAGCACTGATAGGCTTCAGTTGAGTCTTATTCTCTGCAGGTCAGCAGCAGCATCAGTTGCCCCCTTATAGAGAGTGGAGGCATCTGACTGCAGTCTACAGGGAGTAGTTAGCAGAAGGAGAGCAAGGCATACAACTCATCCACCCTGTTATCAGACTTAGGCAACACAAGGCACTACTTTCTGCCTTTTTCAATTTCCCAAGAGACACTGACATGAAATCCTTTTTCTGTTGATGAGGGGAGACCACTACCAAAAAATCCTGTATTTTTCCACATTAATGCGCATTGTGATGGTGAACATGAAAACTATCCAGGTTTGTCGATCTGGTTTGCAAAAATGTGGGTCTTCTGGCATTGAACAATTCACAAGGTTAGAATGACAAAAGAAATGTATAGTTGTTGTTTTTTTAATCCTAGATATGTTACTTAGTGAATTACATGTTGTTGAAAATTATTACACTTTAAGCAATATTTTTTTTTTCCATGTTTTGGCTGTTGTTCCTGTAGTGGCTAATACATTAGCAATACTCTTCATCAGTTTCATTGCGAAGGCACCAAAGACCATAGCATTACTAAACGCAGATTGTGTGGAGCAAGGCAAACATTGATGATCAGAACATTTTAACCATCACCAATAATGACCATTTTGAATCATTCAAACTGGGTCAATCTGGCAATCAAAAAACAAGAAATATTAGATAAACCTTTGAAACACGTGTTTCAATGCCCTGTGGGTCTCCTGCTCTATCTAGAGCTGTCTCAAAATGTCAGAACTCTACAGTTGATTTAGTCAATTAACTTTTATCACAACTGACGCTGATTGATATGCCCCAGTTTGTAAGAGTTGACTTTACTTTCATACCCATTATCCGGCTTTGAGGAGATGGCTTGTGTCAGGTATCTAAACAGACCTTGTAAACTGTATGTAAGACAGAAGTACATGTGTATGTTTCATTTAAGGCATTTTGTTTGAGTGGAGGAAACATTTTGTCAAAGTACCTACATTTGAAACTGATTGTTATGTATAGTGTTGTTTGCGCTGGTTTTGTGCAGCATTGTTGCAGCTATTTTTAATTCACCTTATAAACATCAAGCTCAACTCCACTTGCGAGTGAATGCAAATGCTTTGTTTGATGTAACCGAAATATCAGAGGCACTGAGCACCATCAGCAAAGCCCTGGACCCACACACACATACACACACGTATATACACACGCACACACACACACACAATTGTGCAACTGCAGTGTCAGCAGAGAAGATGAGGAGGATGCAGAGAGAGGCATATGTAGCTTTGACGAAGATCAGCTGCCACAGATAGACAGGCAGCACAGGAAGGCAGTGTGTGCCCTTGAGGTGCTGTGTGCAGGCAGGGTGGTTTGCTTGGCTTGTCTGAATCCACCTCCCTTCATCTTTTGCACTTGGGTTGAGTTTGGGTGTTGATGTCCCAGGGACCCCCTGCCAAGCCTGAACTGTTCTACACTGTCAGTCAAACTTCAGAGAAATTTGTTGAAGGAGACAACGTGGCCAAAACAGTACTTTGGTATTTTTTAAAATCCTTGAGAAAAAATGAGGGGAGTTACTGACTTTCAAGAAGTTTCAAGTATCTGACAAGATAAATCAGCAAATACATTTAGAGTAAACCTTTAGGAACACATCCATCATGTGATCCTCAAATGACGCGTTGGTTTTCTTTTGTTGTCTTATGCAGACAATGACACCAGACACTGAAGATTTAATTGAGCCAGTCGGACATCCTTGCTGTCTCAAATGACCCCAGATGTTCTGTGCAGCCTATACATTCATGTTGGAGCCCAGAATACCTTTCATGCTTGTCAACAAGCTCTATAGTTTCAGAGAAATCTAATACCATAATGTCTTTCTGGAGGAAGGAGTGGCAAGAGTAATGGAGAAAGGGCTGGAGGTGCAGGTAACCCAGGTTAGGCCGGGTGTAAAGGGGATCCGATAAGGCGTTCCCCAGACCCTACATTCTCTCAGAATAATAAGCAGCTGTAACCCTGAGACACTCCCAGGCCTGTGTCCTCAGCTACAAAAACTTTCACCTGGCGTCTTATCAGGTTCTAAGGATATCACGTAAGACAATACATGTGAGAAGTGCAGTGCAAACAATGGGAGGAAAGTGCAGCGTGATATGAGGGGGACTAATGTCAGCGGCTATTGATGAGGCCTTTGTCACTGTCAAGTACACTGGGAACTCACACCTCACTGAACTCCATTTATTCAAGCATCTTGCTTCTGGATGTGATGAAACACTACAACCAGTCCAGTCCAGTCTCTCAGTAAAGGCAGATTGTACACACAGAGGTTATGTGTAACAGGTTGCTGTAAGACCCTTCTGGCTGGGAATAATAATTTGGTTTCTCCAAAACTTTGCTGTAGAAAGTGTTGTGTTATAGCAGACGTGGTGAAAATTCACCAACTGTTCTTCATGAAACTTTGATGCAATAGAAAGTAAATTATCTACAAAGATTAATGGAATGTCTTGAAGGTGTTTTAATTATTTTTCCTATTCTCTCTTTTAAGGTAAATGAGTCATCCTGATCAACTAGAGGAGCCTGAATTTCATCACGATAGGAGCATCAAGATGTCCTCTCATAACTCCCTTTAGCTCTATGAGCTTCACATTACAACAATTGAACCTGCACTGTACTCTCCAATTGTGTATTATGGTTATATAATATTGTACCGTTCAAACAGATAGATACATACCTTGCACTAATATAATTATTGATTTATATATTATTGTACTATGGGAGAATAGAATGAAAATATGTTTCACATTGAAACTTGTATTCATTTCATGTAATTGATTGAGTCTAACAAGTATATTTTTTGACATCTTAATAAAGGCTCTCTTTTCTTTTAAGTGATGTTTTAGTGTGAGTTATTTCCTCCTTTCTGTGTAGTGCTTTGGCACTCCAGGTAAATAACATTGTGCCTGACATAATTGGGTCCTATTTGGTTATGAAAAGAGCATGCATGCTGACAAGAGCTAGAAAGGTGATCAAAGCATCATGCATCACGATCAAAATCATACACCTGACACAGTTATAGTTTATCCTGAGTAACGAAATGTAGGGAAACATGTTCAGACAATACCAAGAAGCCCCCTTGTTTAAAATTTCACAATGTGTGCTGTTTTTGGTGTACTTCTGTTTGTCTCCCAAATAAAATGTACCCGTGTGTGCAAAATATGGCACAACAATTAAAAACTAGACTTATTCTATGCTTCTTTACATCTTTTCCTCTCCACAGTGCATGTCAGGTTTATGTTTATGAAAGAAAAATAAGAAAAATCAGACTTTTGTTTTCCTGTCAAAGTTTCCCTAAAGTTATATTCAAACTACAACAAGACGGATCAAAAGTAGGATCCATAACGTCTTTGACGAATTGTTTCCTTTGGGAGAAGAAGCTTTATTTCTCTCCCTTTTCTATCTTTCATTAGTCTTCATCGTTTTGTGCTTCTTCGTTTTACCTTCTCCCTTCTAATCACATTAATTCTCTGTCCCTGGCTACTTAACATTCATTCTCACTATTTTTCTCACGCTTATTCCATCTTCATTTCCTTTATCAGCATCACTCTTCCCTTCTTTCCTCCAACCATTTTTCAGTCCCTTCTGACCCCCCTAGTCTTCCCCCACCCTCACCCATGCTCTCGCTACCTTTCTGTCTCTCTCTCTCTCTCTCTCTCTCTCTCTCTCTCTCTCTCTCCCTTGTCTTTCTCTCCCTCTCAGATGTCAGATCACAGTCTACTCTTCCGCTTGCCCTGTCATCACATTTTTCACACAACCCCATCCCTTAATTGGGCCTGTATCATCATATCATATCATGTAGAATATCTGATCAAAGAAAGAGATGAAAGATGGCCTCCACCTATCCCCAACAGACAGAGAGACACACACACACACACACACACAGTGGACTCACACAAACACACACACGTCAGTGGTCCTATGGGACATGAATCCAAGCCGATAGCTGTGTCTGTGTACATTTTTACACACAGTGTTTGCACCAAGTTGTCGATGTAATTGTTACAGTGTGACAGGTGAGATGCTGTGTATTCCAAGAGTGTCCACTGATGTTTGTATCAACTGCTAGTGGCTTTTGTGATGAGACAAAGGATGCCCTGGAGCCAGCAGTGTCACATCTACAGGTAACTAGCCAAAGGAAAAGGAAATCCTCAACAGAAAGTGTCTCAGGAGTGCTAAAATAGCTCCATCATGTCTTAGCATCAACTTGAAGGATGGAGCACAACATCTTCTGCAAAATATCCAGTCTTTTCTGCAGCTGAAAATGCATCAAAAATACTGAAAAAATTAGCCATATAATGAAATAAACTGCCATTGGTTTCTGGTTTCTACTGTATTTGTGTTCTCCAATAGCTACCTCAATCGAGATGAAGCCGATAAAAGTGGCAATGAAACAGAGGCCACATCTCCAGAGTGCAACATCAAACTGAACCCCTACTGACAAGCATATGGTGTTAGCTGCACGATATTGATCTACTTTTCCTTAAAACTAAAATTCCAAACAAATCCAAATTTAAGTTCTATTAGCATTTTGTAATTTCTTGGTCTTAAATTGTATCATGATCATATAATTTTGGACAGTAAAGAAACATCTTGAAAGGGCCACAGTTTGCAGGTCTGGCCTGAATCAAATCAGCAATTTTCAGCAACAGAAATGCTTTAATATATAGAGGCAGTCACAAAGCTTATCAAGCCTTAATGTAATGTAGTATTAGTTTTACCAACATTTTAACTTGGTACAGGTTGTGTGTGTGTAAGTTGGGAGCAGTCAAACTAAAGAGTGATCATTTCGATCATTTTTGGAGGCCTAAAACTATCCACTATTTCCAACTAAAGAACCAAAGAGTAATTTAATGGTTTGAATGCACACAGATGCTTACTGAGAAACAATTGTCCATTTAATTACTGTATTATATACAGAACATAGAGTATGCTGTGTCACTAAGTGGGTTTTACAGCCTAAATAATGTCAGAATTAAGTAAACTATGTGTGCAGATGGTGTTTAATTTTGGAAATATGTAATTTTCTATTCCATTATCTGAACCACTTATCCTATTTAGGGTCGCGGGGCGTTGGAGCCAATCCCAGCTGTCATTGGGCGAAGGTAGGATTCACCTGGACAGGTCACCAGTCTATCTAAGGGTACATATATAGACAAACAACCATTAATGCTCATATTCACGCCTACGGACAATTTTAGAGCCTCCAACTAACCTGAGCTGCATGTCTTTGGGAGGAAGCCAGAGAACCCGGAGGGAACCCACGCTGCAACAGGGAGAACATGCAAACTCCACACAGAAGGAGGAACCAAACTCGGGCCCCTCTAGCTATGAGGCGACGGTGCTAGCCATAACAAAGCTGCACAGAGACCTGCCATGAATAAACTTTTTTTTCTCACAAATGCATCTTTTACTGTGTATCCATGGGAATAGTGGAGGAACAATATTTCCATGGAGAACAATTATTGTGTAACACAAGGACTGTAGTTTGAATTAGGACACAATATAAGTCAAATGCCTGTTTACTTTGGGTTTTTGTCAGTTTAAACAAATCCACACATTATCAACTTTTAGTAGAGCTATATAGTAACATTATGATAAATTAATATAATTACTATAATTCAACTACTTAGGATTCCCTGAGCAGATAGAAATCGTTAAAAGTATGGTTTGTTTAACTCTTAAAGCCCAGAGCCCAACATAAGTTGAAAGCCTGTTTCTGTTTTCTCCTGACATGGCAAAATATTAATATGTTTTAAAGAGCCTGGGTTCCAGCATTGGAATACGTTTCTCAGTTAGATGGCTGGAAAACATGCAAAACCATTTGGAGTCTCACATATACTGTACAGACACACAACACAATGTTGTATCTAAATGAATACTTTATTAACATGGCTTTATCCGTTAAAGACAATGTTCATCACATCTCATATTGCAGCGCACGAGCTGGTCAATGAATATGTGGTGAAATCCAATAGAGACAGATTCAAACGTGAAGACGTGGACCTCTAGTTTAAATAAGTCTTCCATGAATCACAGCCGCCTACATCTTTGAGTAAGATGAGCCAAGAGCATTTAGGAACCACAACGATCTCAGATGACACTTACTCAGCATTGATCTCCTGAAGGCAGTAAAAAATAAAAAAAATGCTTGTTTTTAAATTTCGGGTTTTTTTGGCCCGGGAACATGACCTTGGAAGCTACCGGCAAAGAAAAGTAAAGAATAACACTTCCAAACTCCATTATGTGATATAACTTGTCTGTTCCTTTCTTTGTCTCCCTGCTCTTTTATTTTTTTTTTTATTTTTTTTTCCACTAGACAGCACAGTATTTCACTTTTATCTACAGAAAGCAGTACTTTGTGTTATCTTATTTTGTCTGGGAGAAGATTCACAAGTACTATCCTTCCCATTATCCCAACAGAGGACAAGAAACAGAACTCCAAGTTCTCCAGAACTCCACTTCACAGTAAGAAAAATGAGGTCTTACTGAAACTACCTTTGGTGTGTGTTTAAATCTCTGGTCAAAGGAGAGTTACGACGCTATAAAATGTATTAAAAGGACGTGTGCAGATTTTTTTTAAGCAGCTTGTTAAGATCACAACTGAAATCTGGTGCTGGAAACTGGCATTGGATTGGATTGTTTAAGGTTGTTAGGGGGCTTTATTGATAAAGCAGACATTTTCAAATAAGAAGATTGTCAAAAATCAGATACATCAACCTAAATATTTTATTCTGCCAATTAGCTGTTTCCAATGTTTTTTGTCTGATGTACCACCACAGCAAGGCGCCTGGTGGCCAGCCAGGCCGCCACCAGCAACATGTGAAGAAATGGACTTGGGGGTTATACAGTAACAAATGTGTCAATCAGCTACCTATGGGCTACTGTAGGGCAGGTGGTACCAACAATCATCACCTCCCCTCACTCCTTCAAGTAGATCCATCCATGTAATGTAAAAGGTTAATAACAATAAGGAAAGTACACAATCTTCTGATTAATTTCTTATGAGCAACATTATTTTATTTATTTATCTTATTTTCATGCCAATCGACTGCCCCACGGCCCACACTCCAGTCCAGTAGGTGGCAGTAAAAAGCTTGTAAGTTGGTTGGCCAATTGCCAAAAAACAGGGGTCAGAGGTCACATGCACAATATAAAATGAATTTAAGACAGAAAGTTAAATAAAAAGACCGAAAAAATGAACAGTTACAGCGGAAACGGTCAAAGAGAAAAAAATAGAATAACTTGAGGATGAAGCTGCAAAATGTTTAAAGATAACCAATTGCTTATTAAATCAAAAAGAAAATTACCGCCAATATTGTCAGTGCCATGCGAAAACATTCTGGCTGAAGCAGGCGTAGGAGTACGCAGGCACCAAATGAAGAGGGGGAAAGAGTAACGTTACCAATACACACAGAGCAGCAGCAAATCCAGCAGATCCATCGGAGAACAGGAGGCCGCTGCCGAGGACCTATGGTATTCTGTACACATGACACCTATTGCTTCTGTCCATCCGGGGAGAGGGATCCTCCTCTGTTGCTCTCCTGAAGGTTTCTTCCCTTTTTTCCCTGTCAAAGGTTATTTTTGGGGAGTTTTTCCTGATCCGATGTGAGGTCCTGGGACAGGGATGTCGTATGTGTACAGATTGTAAAGCCCTCTGAGGCAAATTTGTAATTTGTGATATTGGGCTATACAAAATAAACTGAATTGAATTGAAAAATAAACTGAATTGGTGAGACTGATAGTGCTCGGCTAGTGTAGTGATTTACTCATGTGCTGTCGGCTTTAATTGAGCTGTTGTTGGGATCCTGTGTTGGTGATTATATGTTTTAGTTAGTCTGTGTTATTGGTGTTCAAGTAATTTAAATCCCGTCGCGATGCAGGTAAATGTATCTCTCCAATAATAAATATACTGTTGCGTTTAATATGTGTGTATGTGTAGCCTGTCCACAGCCCTATCAGAGGAACTCAAGAACCCCTTCATCGACCCCATCCGTCACGTTCCAAGAGTAATAATACTTAGAATTTATATAGCGCTTTTCTAGACACTCAAAGACGCTTTACATAGGGCATAGACAAACAGAACAGGAGCAAACAGAACAAACAAACAAAACATTTCGGGTAAAAAGGGAAAAAAAGACAGTTTTGGTGATGTGTTTGGCGTGGTGTAGGAAAGAGAGGGTGGGGTCGAGGATGATTCAGAGGTTGCAGACCTGGGTGGAGGGGGTGATGATGGAGCCATCAATGTTGAGAGAGAAGGTCTCGGCTGAGCGTGTGAGGGAGTTAGGTCCGATGATGAGTATTTCTGATTTATTGCAGTTGAGTTTGAGAAAGTTCTGTTGCATCCATGATTTTATATCAGTGAGGCAGGTGGTGAGAGTGGAGTGGGTGACTGAGGTGATGGTCTTGGAGGAGAAATAGAGTTGGGTGTCGTCAGCGTAGCAGTGGAAGTCAAGACCATGACGACGGATGATTTGTCCAAGGGGAAGGATGTAAATGATGAAGAAGAGGGGACCAAGCACATAACCTTGAGGGACACCGTGGGTGACTGGGGAGGTGGAGGATTTACAGTAGTCAATGAATTGATGTCGGTCTGAGAGACATGAGCTGAACCAGGAAAGAGCAGTGCCAGTTATGCTAACTATTTCCATTACTTTTAGCCAAACATTTAGACTTGTCTGATTATCATTTTCACGCACCCTCATTTGTAACAGTGTTCAAATGTTACAGCTGACTCAATATGTGATTGTAGTTATTATTTTCTTCTAATTCGTTGAAAAGCTACTGCACAATCTTTCCCTGTACCCCCTAGCAACTGCAGAAATACCCCCTGAGGTACCCGTACCCCTGGTTGGGAATCACGTAGAGGATCTCTGCAAGAGAGATTTGGTGATCTGACTTTTTCTCCAGCAGCCCAATATCACACACTGCAATGACCTGCCGAGGCCGACTGGTTGAAGCTGGACAGAATATTTTGCCTGTAACATCTTGTTTTGAATGAAGATTTGTTTGCGTTTGTGAGTGTGGACATGTGTGTGGACATGTGTGTAGACATGTGTGTGGACATGTGTGTGCCTTTCTCTTTGTGCTCAGCCAAGAGTGATTGATTTTGAAGTGTAGAATCTTGACAGAGTGTTCGACTATCCCAAGAGGCATGAGACCACAGAGCCAAAACAGACGAGCACCATCACTTTCTTCTTCTCTCTTTCTTCTTACTTTTTTCTCCCTCTCTCTCGCTTCCCGTTCTCCTCTGCCCTCTATCATTGCCCTCATCCATACTCCCCCTTTCAATCTAACCCCTTTTCCTCCCTGCTATTTCTTCCCACCTCTCAGATGGGTTTATTGATATGTAATATTGATATTTATTGCTGGCTAAAATGAGCTGCCGTCTTGCAGGTGGTGGGTGGGGATTCCTGATATGGGTCAATAAGAGACAGACATGCCTGGTGATTTGCTTTGTGGGAATTCACAGCTTCTATAGTTTATACTGCTGAGATACAGCCCATGTCACACTCTCATCCATAGGAAGAAAAAAATAAAACAGCAATGTGAAATGGAAGGGTCTCAGGGAAAATTGCAGATTTTCAATATTGTTTCAATAGAATAGCTTTTTTGCTCTCTCTACAATTTGTTCACTCACCTATCACTTACTGTCCACAGCTATGCGTATTTAAAGTATATAGGTACTGTATTTGGAAGGGAGTGATATGTGCAGGAGCAAATGGATCCATAAGTGCTCCTTCTGCCCTACATCATGTATTTGTGGCAGAACTGAAAACTATATTAAAGGAGAAAATATGGAATTCAATTTACATCAACACACACACTTAAAATGCATATTAATTTCTTTAAATTACGCTAATGATTGACAATATATTTCCTAAACGAAATGAAAAAAACATTGGAACCAGCACCCAGGAGTGCTCTGTCAGATCCTGGTGAACCAACTCAATAGCTGTGCATATTCCAGATTTGATTTTGTGAATATTGTGTAGTATCTTCAACCTGCTGGTTGTCACAAGAACTAAGGGTAACTAAAGAGAGGCAGTGTTCCTCTCTGCTCTGCCATTAGTGATGTCGTGTCACGTGCTCCTGGGGCTCTGGCTTTGTTTTCCTATCATGCCCTCACTGCCTGCTGGTTGGTTTAAACAAGCAGTATTCTTCTGCCTTTCAATTATACCATGCCCTGAAGCATCACCCTGCACCCTCCATACACACCAACACAGGAGCTAAGAGAGTAGGAGGGATTGATTTGAATTTGGCGTTAATAGGTATTTTGCGTTGGAGTTTTGCATATTGGTATTGTCGTTGGTTCTAACACCTTTATGAAAATACATTTTCTGTATTATGGTTTTGTTTGGAGTGGTACACTCATACAGAGGAACTGGACAAATGTAGTAGTTCAGACTTGAAGGAAGACCTGAACTCAGCCAGGCCCATTTTCTACTTATCCCAGTTTGTGAAACAAAGTAACCTGAAAGTTCAAAAGTCAAAATATATTTCCTAATTTTATCAGTCTCGCTACTTAATTGGCCAACACTTCTTTCACTGCTTTCCCACTGTCTCGTGAGTCCATCTCTCCCTGTCTCCTTGTCTCTGAGTCCCACGGGTCAAGTTCTCCTTTTGAAAGGGTGAAATAGAGGCTGAAACCCTGCAACCACAAAACAGGCAGTCTAGACAAGGCCCCATAGTCCTGACCTCAGTTGGACCCTGTCCCCCCAGGGGCCTATAGTACCTTTGTTTCCATGTTGATAAATTCTATTTCCTGTCGTACTAGTCGCACAACAAACACTGTGACATCCAAACTTTAAAACTTGGACTACAGACATGTACGTATAGCAGTAAGTGACTTTCAGGAGTAGAAACAAAATTGGAGGCTGTATTTTACAGATGCGATGGCAACATTTTGAGAATTATACTACTTACTAACTTACAACAAAATAAACCACATAGTAAATGCTGCTAATTTAGTGTCCAAACCGTTTGGAGAAATTTGTAACAATAAGTGGTGAATAAAGCAATCTTAAGTTAAATTGATACTTCAGTTTGTTTTAATTTGGTGACCTAATTTGTTTCAATGTTGGTGATGCGAATACGTCTGGTGTCATGTTGACTTCGGGTCCTTGGTTCCCATAGACGCATGTCTGGATTTTGGGGTTTTGTGGGGTGCAGTCTGGTGATTTAGGCATGAATTATCATCTAGTCACACAGCGTAAATTAACATACAGGCTTAGATAGAGTACACAAGAGCAGGCCACTTCTATTCAATGGCCTGAGACTCCTCGTAGTGTCTGCTCATGGCGAG
Source organism: Cyclopterus lumpus (assembly GCF_009769545.1). NCBI lineage: Eukaryota > Metazoa > Chordata > Actinopteri > Perciformes > Cyclopteridae > Cyclopterus > Cyclopterus lumpus. The sequence goes on along the minus strand of NC_046974.1, from coordinate 14,293,134 downwards.
GTGTTATGCTAATTAGTTGCTCGCACTACATGTGTGCATCAATACGTTGTTATATTGTCTACATGACAACACCTATTATCTGAACAGGAACAGGTGAGAACATTTTAAAAATAAGATACATGTTGGCGTTTACAGTGCATAATTACATCAGTCACAGTATGTCATTATTCAAAATCATATTGTCTGTAGTTAGTAACCATCTCATATTGGCTGGGACACTCTAGGAAAATATGTAATAGAGCACAGAAGCATAATATCGCGGTTTATAACCACAAAGCTGCATAAATGCAATAAATGGGCAAAACTAACTGGCTTCATATGCAACAATTTTAGGGTGCTTTAAAAAAAACAAAAGGATGTTTTACTTCATATCTGTGTGGGTGATGTTTAGGGTTGCACCTAACAATTTTTTTTATCAATTCATCTAATGATTTCTTTTAATTAATTGATTATTTTAAAGACTAATTTATAAATTCCCGGTTCATATAATTATTATTTTTCCCAAAATAAATATCCAAAAAACGTGATTAATAATTCATTATATTTATCTCATCATGTTCTCTTGAAATCAAACAACAAGATAATAGAGCCTTTTTGTCAGATGCCTGATCAGAGAAATACTGGACCTCAAATTTAAAAGTATTGGTGTGACACATAGATTAATTTAGATTTAATTTTAATTTGTCATAACTCTTTCCCTGAATTGGAAAATCTGTAGTTTTTGCAAACTGCTTTTAAAAATCAAAATGATTACGACAGATTGATTTAATCTCTGGAGTAAAATGCAGTTAAAATAATGAAAAGTACAGCCATTCTTGCGTCGTACTGACTGATGTTATGCAAAGTGTTGTATTTCTTTAATCGATGACATTGATTACTTCAATGAGTCACCCCAGCCCTCGTTACGTTTTATTCTTCATCAATAAGTATATCAAGTGTAATCCGGTATTTCAAAACCTTACTTCTTGTTCTTTGTTTACTGCCACCATGCCTTTGCTGAGCTTGCCTTGGAGCTAAAATGTACACAAAGATAACACAGGGTCACGCTAGCTTTCTTCCATTGTTCATACAGACTCCTTGTCCTCCCAACTCAAACTTATGCCTCCGCACAGAGAGCCATGAAGTGTCTGAGTCATTCTCGATTACAGTATGTATTTATAGATGGTAGAGTCAGGACCCAGCAGGCCCTGTGTGAGTGCATGTGTGAGTTTAAGTGTGTGTGTCTGTGTGTGTGTGGGTGGATGGGCTTTTCTAACTCGCACTGCCTAAAACTAGTGCCAGAAGTCCGATGACTCACCTCAGCTACTGGACGCTTCGACCAGGAGAGCTGACGTCATCTGTCCTGAGACAGAGAGTTACTGCTCGCAGTGACCTCATTCTCTCTTAGGTTAGAGAAAAAACGTGCCAGAGATTGTCTGTCATGTAGGGGCTTAAAGACACTGCCTCATTTCCTGAACACAGGTCGAAGTGGCTTTGCACTTTGTGAAAGCAAAGGTGGCGAGGCCGCAGTTGTTTCAGGAGCCAGGAATGGTACAGTAAAATTGTGTGTAAGAGTTATCACACACTTTTCTTTTCTCCGTCACCCACACTGTCATTCACCAACTCCTGTGTATTTCTGTATGTGTATGTCCAGATTTACACATGCATGAATTGTCTGTGATGCTTAAGTTTGGAAGAACCAGAACAATGCACACACACACACATACAAATACATACACACTCGTACAAACACGGTGTTGAGGCCTTCGTGTTGTTGATGTTTGAACGTTTCAATTGAGAAGGCTATAAGACCTGCAGCTGCCTGTCTCGCCTGGCTGAATAAAGGGGGGGGGGGGGCTTTTTTGGGGGGGCGGCAAGGCGAGAAGGTGGTGAATGCTTTCCCGATGAGAGATGAGGCATATTGAAAACTATATTAAATTACCCTGATTAACAATTTAGCCACGATCAGGCTAGCCATGGGGGTGCTCTATGGGGAGGCCCAGTGACTATTCATTCCCTTAGCACCAGGGTCGAAAGGTGCCCCAAGTTCACAGGCTTAGGCCCTTTGTTATGCTAACACCCTATCCCAAATCAGCTGCCAGACACAAGCACTTCCCTGAGAACTTTCAGGGAGTCGTCATTCCACTTCATCTTAACCCCCCTCCCCACCTCCCCTCCCAACACACAGGCAGACAATTGCCAAATTCCATGCACAATTCAACATTTTTTAAAGTGGAAAATGTGTGGGAGTGGCGTGTTTGGTCTGTGATCTTAAGACAGACATTCATGATGTCTATATATCTGTAATATGTTGTCATTTCAAGCAAAATGTTGCAAAAAAAGCCATTGTTTGTTTTGTAGTGACTTTTTGAATTATAAAAGGGTTGGGGGAAACTCTTATTTCAATACTTGTTTAAACTGGAAAACAATGCTTTCCCAAAAAGACTGTCAATAATATATGTCAGTCTTTCTGTCTCAAGGGAGCCAGGATCAATACACATTAACGGGTCAGTTGATAAGACATGTATTAGAGGTCAAGAGTCAAATGCTGGTCAAACACCCTTGACCTAAGGTCAAAGTCTTTAGCTTAAACATGCCATTGGTGCACAATCACATATTTGTCAAATCTTGACTCAATAATGACAACAGTTAATTTATTTGGATTAACGAGTTTTCACAAACAGGTGTAGGTTGTGAGACTTTTATTGTATTTTGTATACATTTTATCATATGAAAAAAAACAATCACATCACAATATTATTTACAATATTTCTCAACCCCATATTTTGATAGTCCATTAATTCCAAAATATGTGTGTGTCCTCAAAACATTCCAATTTATAATAGAAATGTATTCCAATTTTAGGATGAAGCATGCATGATGCACTCACACAACACACCCTCTCTCTCTCTCTCTCACATACACACGCACACACACACACACACACACACACACTAACAACATCAACAACAGTAGCAATGCACATACTATACCACATGAAATTGAATACAATGTAAAATACATTGTTTGGAAAGCACTGATTTGTACAGCCATGGTCCTGAGCAGTAGGTTGTATAACTGCCCTCGTCTCTCACTACCGCTGAGCCAAAACCTCAGGAGCAGGAATGAAAGGAAAAAGAAATCCTCATCAATACAAATTAGAGCCCAGTACCTGGGGAGCCTTGCTTGAGTCCCCGGTTTTCCAAAATGCCAAAATCACAGGTTTTTACCTGCAAATCTTGTTGTCATACACGAGTGCAGATGCTCCATATTGGCACAGAACAGTCAGTCATATCCATGGATTAGTCTGCAGTCACTTTAAAAAACGTCTCCACACTCAGGCTGCCACAAGAGAAAATAAGGACGCTTCTAATTCTGCCAGCATAATTGCCTGATTATAATGAGCTTCTCTCTCTCTCTCCCTCCAGCTCTGCCTTTATTCCTCTGTGTGTCTGTTGCTGTATGCGTGCACACACACACACACACACACACACACACACACACACACACACACACTAGCTTAATTCTGATATAAATCAGTCTTCAATTGAATAAGGGAAAAAAAAATCAGCATTCATATTTTCTGCTGCTGCAATGGCGCTCTTCAGTGTTTTCCTGTGACTTCGACAGACAATAGAGTTTATAGCGGGAAATATACAGTAAAAAAATGAAATACTATAAAACAAGTCGTGGTGACACCCATCCGAACCCTTCTATAATTAATTGATTTTCAGAGAGGTGGCAACTGCCGGCAAGCTAATGTGATTTCAAGCATGCTGTGCCTTATTTTGCATTGTTATTTTGTTGACTTTCTATGTGTGAGACATAGAAGATGAAAACAAAACTGTGGATCAATTGCACATCTTAAAATAATAAACGCTGTCGGTGTAAGGTTGAGAACGTATAGAATAAAGAGCATAAAAAGGGTTAGTCACACTTAACATAAGTAGAATTTACAAATTAATTCATTATTGTATCTTAACAAGGCCTGGTAGCTTTGGATACTATGAATATGAAATATCAAAATCCTTGAACAATTAAGGAGAGGCCCAAAAAGAGATATACTTCTTCAGTCTGAACAGATTAATCTCATTGTTTACAAAGAGAAAGCCCTAATATATGATTTTATACTGAGATTGTATTACTGAGCCAGCATCACCTAGTTAATTACATTTTTTATTCAAATGAGAAGACAATATAATTATGTAAAATTGGAGTGCAACATATTATTATTATTATAAGTATTTTTTGTAATGATTTAATGTTTCTCAGCGGCATTGTTTATTGTGATCATTATTATTATTATTGTTTTTATGTTGACTTAATCCAAAGCAATTTGTGCGTATAAAAGACACTTGTGAAATACAAGGATCTTGGTGTTCTTCTACTTCTGTTTATACTTCAACAAAAATATTACATTAATTCAGAATATAGGGCTTTCGTAAAAAAGAAATGTGTTTCCACAAACATGTCCAGTCCCATGTATGTCCCAGCCCCAAGTATATGTGGTATAACAATGTAAAGCAAAGTAGCCTGAAGCCCACCAAGAACAGAAAATATGTACACTTCCTATGACAAAAGAAAATATTGCTGAATGTTACTGAAAAAAAACATGCATATAAATTTGGGATTAATTGTTATTCTGTCTGCAACGTTTTCACTTTAGCTATTGCAAACATTGCCTTGTTCCACCAGGATTTGTTCTTTCATCCCTCTAATGCTGTCTAAGCCCAGACGCAGGCTAAATGAGCATGCCCACTCATGAATGTTGTTGCTTAATTACAATCCCTGATGGAAAAACCACCGAGGGAGAAGCCTTAACATAGCCACAGGTTAGGATAAAAACGGAAGTGTTTCCTTTTCCTCAAAAAAGACCAAATGCATGTGTTCAAGTGTATATGAATGTCATTAATTGTAATAGGTGTAATTATTTTCCCAGCCTAAATACAAATGCAATCTGCATGTGCTTCAACTTGATTTACAGAAATTGGATTGATGTAAGGCAACAATCAAAAGCCCCACTACTGTGTTGGATGCAAAGGCACTGTGGTATCTGAAAATGGGACCTAATGTCTACAGTGGTTTGGATTGATATTTACATACAGTACGTTGGAGGTATCAGCTGCACTAAACATGAAAAATAAATGAAAAATAAATAAATTACTGTTAGACATAACTTACAATCACCAAGTATAATTTAGTTTCTTGTTGCTGTTACATGGGCCAAATTACACCAAACAGCAATCAGGAATGTAAAATCAAATGATATGTTTAACCGGTAAGACAAAGACATGTCTGTTGTTTGATGTGTGCACAGCTTGACTTAGTCCAGCATTCAGTAATATAGAGAGTGCACAGTAGAGTACTGCATTTGAGATAATATCATTCAGAAATGAAGATTGTGCATACTAGATATTTCATTCTGATACCTTTAAAACCGGCACTTAATTGTTGAACGGAAATCTGAACAGTGAATTTCTATGGTATATCTTTGCGGTTAACCAAATGTGTGCTCTGAATGGCACATTACTCGATTTAAGCAAAAAGCTCCCGGTTTTCTGTAAAGGAACTCTACGCTGCACATAAATTATTCAGTAGTATTTGCATTTGCATTGTGATTTGTATTATTGTAGATTACAGAGTGGAGAAGGAGGCGCTGCGCCAAAGAGAATTACATTCTGAACCATTTTCAGTCTTACTGGTGACAAGTTGACATGGATTTTTGTTCCACTTTCCTCCTCTGCTTCGAGGTATACTGCTGAGATCAGTGGCACACATTTCAAACTGTTGTTTGATTAATAAAAGAAGGAAATTATGTATAATGCTCACCAGCACTCACACACAAAAAGCTCTGCCATTAAAAATGAATTGTGGGATTCTATTTGATTGACTTGGCTGAGATTTTTACTGTAATATTCTCATCATCTTTATTTCTATTGTAAGGCTGGTGAGTTGAACCTCAAAGGAACGAGTAGGCATGGAGGAGATGTCATATGGATTAAACACTAGAAAAGGGTGTGAAACTCTCACAGTACACTCAAGATCCTGGCTATTATGTTTCATCTAAAAATAACAAGCCTGACTAAAAAGAACAGACAACACTGGAATAAGAAAAGAAAAAAAAAAACACATGCTCCATCGAGAATAGAGTTCAAACAGCAGCAGTGATAGTGCCGAGTGTGATAAAGAATACAATAAGGGGAATGTACAGTACGAGACTCCCTTCAATTATAAATGAAAAGAAAATCAGTGTGAAACGTATGGAATAACCCAGATACTGAAATAAAACATGGTCAGTGTCTCTCTAGGGCCACTTTTGTGGAACAACAACCTTTTTTGAAAATCTTTAAGATTGTATGTGTCTTAATGTAAAAAAAAAATGAAAACAAAAAATGTAAATTGTGTGAATTATTGCATTACTTTAACTTAATTGCGTTTGTTGCTGACATCATCATAAGTCAAAAGCAATCTTTTAAAAGATACCTCATATAGGCTTAAGTGCTGAATTTATGTATTCATACATGGGAAATGTGTGAGAGAGTAGATTGAGACAGCGTGGAAACACTCTTCCAGGGTGTGTGTGTCTACATGCAATGAGGGGCTGATATGATGCATCACGGGGGTGGGGTAGGTCTCCCTGCAATAAGAGGGGAGGGCTTATGCGCATGTGCAAATACAGCCTTGCCCTTTACCCACATGTTGATGTAAAGCCACTCTGTGTCAACAGTTGCAAAAAACAATGCACACACTTGTTTATTGTGTTTGAGTGTTTAGCATTTGTTTGGGTCTGAACTAGGCTGTAAACAGAAACTTATTATTACACTTTTTTGACACTTGCCTAATTATCTCCTATATTTATGAAAAACTCACATTAAATGCTAAAAGAGACTGACAGTAAATTCACTATGTCTAATTGTACTTAAAACTCCAACAGAACATAACTTCTTATCCTTCACTTTTCATGCAAATGCCATAGACCTTTGCAAAACAAACCTAGTGAATCCTATTGGAGTAAAACACAACATATTAATTACAGATATAGTGATGATAAACAAAATTGTATCACGAAATGGTAAGACAATGAAAGTATATTTGGTGCTTAGGTAGAGCTGCTTATTCTAATACATACTTAGTTTTCAACATACTTAGTTTTCACCTCCCAATCAAAGAAAATATAAGTTATTTTGGCTCTTTATCATTGCATGAAATGCAATTGTTCATCAGAACAGTGTAACCATAGTTTATTATGAGGATTTCATGTTAAATGTCAGTCAAATAAAAATCCCTTTATCATTGAAAGCTTATACAATAACTGCAATGCATTGTTGTCATGCATCTTAAAATACAATCACTAAAAGCAACTCCTTTGTTTTTTCCTGAAGATTTTCTGTGGCCATTGGTCTTAAGAAACAAGAGATGCATTTGAGTCCTTCTGACTCTAATTTGGTTAGTTGGGACTACGTTGCTGTAGTTGACGATTTGCCTTACAGTTAAGCTATTGACTGTATATTACTAAACAACTTGAGTAGCAAAGACTGAGAGGGTGAAGCCTCCCTTAACAGTCACTTTGATTAAGCGTAGAAATAGCCCACAGTGCTTGATAAATTAACCAGTTGATACAGCCGCAAAGTATATGGTGTCAATAATCACATCACCAGAGAGGCAGATCAACAAAAGCAAAATAAGGGAGACTGTGTTATTTGTCTCTTCGTCAGAGTGACAACTGTCCACTGCCAGTCATCGGGTGCAGGTAAAGATTTGTAAAGTGTAGTGGTGTATCTTCTCTCTCTTCCTGTTCCGGCGGTCCCGGTCCCAATGCATACTTATAGTAGCCCTTATCTAATCCTGTACATAATTACAACCTATGTGTAATTATTAAGTCAAATTAAGAATTACAGGACACACAAGTACATGTAATGTATTTATAATCAGACTTTTATTTTAATTTGTGAGAATGCAAATAATTAAATCCTCATATTCTACTCTTTGCTCACAGGCATATCTGAAGACACCTTCTTACCCAGAGTTTTAGCGTGACCTCTACTGCTGTTGAAAATACTTGGGAGCCGAGGTTGTATCCATTGATTTTTGACGATGTAACCCATCTCCGCCAGAAAACGGTGACAATTTGAATAAGAAACCCCTTCATTTTGTGCATAACCGTCGCAAGGAGGGCTTATGTGCTCCTCGCCGCTTGATTTCCGACTCGGGGTGCTCAGTGTTGTTGGGGTAAAGTCCGTTTCAGCTGCACTGCATCAACATGGTGAGTATGACAGCGAGCACCTGCACGCAACGGGTTCTCCTATTAGTCGATAGCATCCGCTTTCATTCCTAAATTACTGCAACATTGCTTACCAATTGATGTTTCAGCCAATGTGTTATTGCGATTGCAGTGTGACGTTAGCTCAGCTTGCTAGCCAGAGCAGGTATTTGTAGCCGGCTAACCAGTGTAACGCTAGCTCTTTAGCTAGTGATGGTTAAAAGGCATCGTGGACTGCAGTCTAGTGATGTTACTGGTGCATAACGGTTGCTGTTGCTCGTTGTGTTAATTCACATACAGTGTTTTGGAGTAACGTTACTGACATTAGCTAGTGTTTCAGGGTAACGTTAGAGGTTGAAGAGGAGTTCAATGTAGCAGTATGAATCGTACAAACCAGCAGTCAGCTTAACGAAGCTATTCAGCTGGCAGCATGATACCTTTGGGAGAAGTCAAGGTGTGCTGACCTTCATTTCAAGGTTTTTGTATAACCTGTCTGGAAAATGTTTGCATTGTGAACTTACTAAGGGCACTTGATAGTTTTTAACTACAGCACTGTGTATGTCTCCTTACATGTTAAGGCTGGTCAAATAATTGACAGTTATGATTGTATGTATCCATGACAGTGTGCATTTGTTATAGCACCCAATACTCTTAACATTTCCTCAAACACAGTTGGTGCCTTGAATCTCAACACAACCAGTGCTAACTCTGACAATATCAACAGTAAGATGGGAAGCAAGTTAACAATTTGGGGAGCGCCATTGTTTAGTTTTTTATCTTTGGAATTCTGTTATGACTATTTACTAGGTGAGTTGATGTGTATTATTCTTCCTCTCATGCAATCAGAATGTCCACATTCTGATGGATTGTATCCTCTGTTACAGCAGCTTGGACAGCACAATAGTTGTCAGGAAAGTAATCTTCAACACTAGCAGTTAACAATGCAATACTTTTTGGACGTTTCCAGTTTATCGTAGCACCACCAGTGTATACAATAGTAGTGGAAGTAAAAAAATAATGACAACCTTAAGTTACACTGTATCGCAGAAATGGTAAGCATCCAGGATTACATTACATGTCATTTAGCTGACGCTTTTATCCAAAGCGACTTACAATCAGGATGTCATCTAGTCTCTGACAATACAAGGCATCAGCTTTTGGTTGCCGAAACTAAAACTATGGTTGGCTTCTTTTGTCACCTTGTATTTTGAATAATTAAGATACTCTGCATTTATACACCAGGTTTAATAATGTAAATGTAACATAAAGAAATACAAACTTAAGTTCAGTGACCACACTAAATGTTTAGCAAGTTTTTTTTCCGATCGTTTACATCATTTTGTATCTTAAGTGTTATTGTCCATTCCTGGGATACAAAATACCAATACTGCAGCGGTTGTCATGTTCGTCACAGCTCCCTCAAAAAGGAATCCAGCAAGTCACTAGTTGCTTGTTCACCCATTCTCTCCTTTTTGTGTTTTGGGACCTTAGTGCTGAACACAGATCCATTAGCCCTTCAGCATTGAAGTCTTGGATTGTGGGTCCCTCAAATGACGCCAACATTGGCTTGTCTCCTTCCTTATGCAGCGGAAGAGACTTGGGTCCATGTTTTGCTGTTTGCTGTCCCTATTTGTCATATGTTAATAAGTGGTTGCCACGGATAGCAACCAAAAGGCCAATAATTGGTTGCCAATGTCTCAAAATGGTTACCTATGGCAATCTGGCAACCCTTACTGTTGTTCCCTGACCCATTCCTATATACAGTATGGCCCATATCTAACCACATCATATTTCTATTAGAGAGTGTTGTCTTATATTTCCACCATGCAATAGTTGAACAGTTTCAAAGGATTAAATACACCGAAGAGAAGTCAAGATGAATGACACTGGGGAAGCATCGGTCAATAAGGAGTTTCATTGCTTCAAAGTTACTTTCATGGGCAAAGTAGTACTGAGGTGTTTGAGCTCTTAAAGATGGTGGTTATCACTGCAGCGCCGACTCTACCCCCTACAGATTTCATTTGGTTGTTGTGTGGAGGGGGTCAAACGTACTGGGAAAGATAAGAGAGGCCATGCTGGCTCAATTTCCCTCAGGCCTGAGATCATTGCAGGGCTCCCACAGAGAATGGTCAACATCCACCAAACTAAGACTGTTTGCGGTTGACCTATATATCGTGACCATTACTCACATGGTGGATGTCTTGAGTCAGAGGTTGTGTTTGGTCACGCATCACATCTTACCAAATATAATTGCCAAATTAATGTTACCCACTCGCCCCTCTGACTCCAGAAGAGGTATGGACTTAAGCTTTTGGAGCTAACCCCATGCAGGGTGACACTGGGGATCCCATGACCCATCTAAAATCTAGGTCTAGTGTACAGGTCTGCCTTCATCATCTGTCCTGTTTTGGTGTCAATCACTTCCTCCTCTACCTAAAGCAGTCTGACATAGGTTTAACCATCTCTGAGAAATATATTTACTAGTATTATACTTGGAGTTGGTAACTATGATAACAGTTTGCACTCTGCTAAAAGCAGGATGTATGTTAGATGAGATTAGCATGTTAATTTCTGTAAAGACCAAAACCATATTTATTCTAAAATATTTAAATGAAGGAATGTTATTGTAGAAATTTGGACATATTTTGTCCTTTTTTTGATACGGTTTGATATCAGAATGAGCTGGAAGCTTAAGTTAAGATGCTGAATTCTCTACTAACAAAAAAAGGGGGCTTGAATCAGAAACCTTTTTTATTAGCCAATGGTGCCATTAGGAATGGTGGAATTTGATGGTGGAAGTTTGCCAAACCGGAGAATGGTGAGCTGTGGCATTGTTTAATTGCTGGAGAGAATATGTTGTGGCTCAGTTTAAAAAAAAAAAAAAAAGAGAGACACTATAAACATTACCAATAACTAAAAGGCAAAAGGTAGCCTTAATGCTTCCCTGGATAGCCCATGCACCCGCTAGATGGAGATCTGACCCAGAGGGCACATTTTAGTCCTGACTTAGTTTCCCATTATATAAACACTTTAAAACTATTCTCAAAAAGCCAAGTGAAATTAGCATTTTTAAATTACCCGTTTGAATGTAGGCTCTAAACAAAACTCCTTGCCCTAAGTCTACTCAAGTAGACTTAGAGTTTTGTTTAGCCTAAAATATTGATGTGTAAACATCATGTTGAGAAAACAAGTGCTGCAGGATTTACTATTTGTGTATTTAGGTGATCAGTTTGCAAGAGTAGATTTACTTGTACTTGCCCATGTGCTCGCAGATACAGACATAAGACTGTTATTGTAAAAAATGAAAGTATTTAATTGGGGATTAGTTGGCTAATTGGTTCCCTTTGCTCGTGTGTGTGTGCAGGCACAGATATCAATGATTCCTAATGATTTCTAAAAAGATGAACTAACCTACAGTGAAAGGATATAAGCCCAGCAGGATATAAATGATTCTGGTCTCTTAAGCCTAAGTGACTATTGATCGAAGTGTGCTGGGTTGATATTGAGCTCCTCATGTTGCTAAATCTTCTGGTACCTATACCACAGAAGTGCTGGCTGTTCATTCTCCTGGGCACATTAAGACATTGTGACAGATGTTGCAGTCAGAGTGTAATTTAGGGAACTATTAGTAAGCTATTTACTATGATGTTACATGAGTTGTACGGGAAATCTGGTAGTCATGTTAAGGCACTTAGGATATAGTGTACATTGGGAGCCTCGACTTACTTTCCGTATCAATGGAAACTTGAAACTTTTACCGGTTGCACACACGTGATTTCCTTCATACTAAAATTGAGAGTCGTCGGTTTGGCATTCGATGCATTTTCATTCCCAAATACACATGGGAAGCAGAGAGAGAGAGAGAGAGAGAGAGAGAGAGAGAGAGAGAGAGAGAGAGAGAGAGAGAGAGAGAGAGAGAGAGAGAGAGAGAGAGAGAGAGAGAGAGAGAGAGAGAGAGAGAGAGAGAGAGAGAGAGAGAGAGAGAGAGAGAGAGAGAGAGAGAGAGAGAGAGAGAGAGAGAGAGAGAGAGAGAGAGAGAGAGAGAGAGAGAGAGAGAGAGAGAGAGAGAGAGAGAGAGAGAGAGAGAGAGAGAGAGAGAGAGAGAGAGAGAGAGAGAGAGAGAGAGAGAGAGAGAGAGAGAGAGAGAGAGAGAGAGAGAGAGAGAGAGAGAGAGAGAGAGAGAGAGAGAGAGAGAGAGAGAGAGACATGCAGTCATGCCAATAATAAAAACTTTTAGCATTTCTGTGCATTAACATGAAATGTGCTAAGCGCATGCATAGTCCAAATAGTTTTTTGTGTGTATTTATTTATGTTGCTTGATGGTATATCAGAAGTATACATACATTGATATTAGAATGGTAACAGACTTCATATTGTATTCGAGACACTTCTATGGTACTTTTGGAAGATATGTTTCAGCCTTTAAGTCTACATAAACGTGTACTTCATATTTCTAACCGCTTTATGACATGTATAATTATTATTTCAATGTGATTTTTAAACCCCCATCCTTTTTCCACAGGGTGTGATTGGTGTGCAGCTGGTGGTTACCATGGTAATGGCCAGTGTAATTCAGAAAATCATACCTCATTATTCCTTCGCAAGATGGCTACTCTGCAGTGGCAGGTAATGAAGAATCCTGTACTTGCTGTTTCCTTTTTTTCAGTCAATGTCAAAAATAGTCCAGAACAATGGCGATCAAAATGTTGACTCAAGTAAATCATTCTGCAAAGACCAAAGGGCATCAAAATATTGGGGTGACCTGAGGGAACGGTGAATACAAATAGAAGTCTCCGCATAATTTCCTCTAATTAGTGCCACATATGTTTTTCAATAAACAACTTATTGGAACACATTTAATAATTACATTTGTTTTATTTACAGGGCACTGTTGAACATCTTTTTGAAAACTTTGAAGTATCCCTCAATTTTCATGTACATAAATAAATGTACAAGGGGAAAAACAAACTGCTCCTTCTATCCTCCTCTACCATGCAGAGTGCTTCTCAGATGCTCTGACAAGAGGGTTTCTAAACAAAGTTCAAATGGATGCTCTTAACTTGGCTTCGATTTCAAGCCTGCTGTTGTAAAGCCTCTCGCAAGTGCTTTTTAGAGGTATATCAGAGTTGCTGATATACCTGAAAGTCTGTTTATTTTCTGTGTTGTAAGGAAGTTAGTCTTCTGTTTAGGCTTTGGGTCATTTAGGCATGTTCATAGAATGAAGACTTAATGTCACTGCTTTCAGGGGCAAATCTTCAATGAGATTTTTGATGTTTCACAAAGTGAATTCTCCAAGTTTTAAGTTTTACCTGCTATTTCCCTACTTCAGAATCAATATGATTTATATTGTTTTACATTGTGTGTTTTAATTATTGCATAGCAGGTAAACAAATCTAGCGTGTGTGTGTGTGTCGGAATAATCTGCTTTATTGTGTCCTCTTTTCAGTCCTTCCTTCTGTCCATGTCCCAACCTGAATCCACATCTCTCTCCTTTTCTTTGTTCACAGTCTGCGGTGGTATCAGCACCCTACGGAAGATGAGTTGAGGAGCTTAGCTGGGAAACAAAAAGGACAGAAGAAGAAAGACAGGTAGGTAGGGGGCCAATGAAGACGGGCTACTGTTTATGAGTAGGGGGAGAACAGTGGCGCACAGGAGGTGCGAAAGACACGCCTTTCATCAGAGAGGAAAGAAAAGATGAGAAGCAGACATTTGATATGGATGGAGACCACAGGCATGTCGGCAAACCGATGAAGCCGATGTGTTTATGTGGCTCATTTAAGGCCTGTTTGAAGTAAGGAGGCAGACGTCTGTTTTTGTTGTTTTGGCTCTTCATTGAGGCTCAGAGCAACTGGGCTTAGAAGTGTCCCTGTCTAGTGGATGTGAGGGAAGTTTGTCCTGTCTTTGGAGCCATTACTATTAGGCTATTTTAGGGGATGACACTTTAAAAGGACTACATCTTCTCTGAAATCAAAGTTTCCCCAAACAGTGTTTTGTCTTCAAAGTGGTCAGATGTCAAGCTTTGATTCTGGAAGATGAGTTTCCATCAAGACTACTTTGCAATTCAAAAAAACTACTCTTCGATTTTTAAGGCTGCAGGTGGAAGTTGAACCATATGTTGAACACGTGAATTAAGTGCTGTTTCCTTTGTACTCTTTTTAAGTGTGAATTTACATTTGAGTCTCAACAGAAAGTTAATCCTCACTTTTCCTCGCTGTGTCCAGCTTCTAACCTAGCGGGTTTGTGGCGGAGTCCTTTCTCTGACCCTGTGTGAGGCAGGTCAAGGCTCTCTAGCACCACATGTTCAGTAATCCCTTAAAGAAAAAGATGGACCACTGTCCTTTTGCCAGCTCGTGCCATGCAGCTCTGTTCCCTTTGTTAACCGCCTGACTCCCTCAGTCTGGGGTGATGCTTAGTCCTTTTTCCCCCCTTTCAGGTGCCTCACAGATGAAATCTGTCTGGGGCATGTTTGGGCCTAGAGTCTTACAGTGGTATTGTCCTGTGAATCCAGCGCACACACAGGGCTGAACAAACAAAGCACAGAAATGAGGAGGCCCACCAGACAGCTCTTCAAGCCTAGAGCCTAAAGAACAGCTCTCCATTTGCCTGCTGTTAGCGATTTAGCGCTGCTGCTACGTGTATTTCAGCCTCCCTCCCTCTGGTTATTGAAGAGTCCAGGAGTTTAAATATTAATAAAAAGTAACTAAACTGCTCCCAACTATTAACATTGGAAGCCAGAGCTGCATTGAGTGCAGAATAGGTGGAACGGCTACCTCCTGTCAACTGTATAAAAACCAAGATGAGACAAAACACGAAACAATGTCATCACTAAAAGTACCCCATTTTAAAGGATATCTTTTCAACATGATCATGTATTGTATAATTTGTAACAAAAAATGTAAATGGTCTAAAATGTTGTTTACTTGCATTTTTAAGTTTGTTTCTGTTATCCTGTCCTCAGTAGTTTTGCATCTCTCTCCTCTTTGCCCTAGGAAGCACAACGGTCACATAGAGAATAAGCTACTAACAGTTCCCAAGGACATAGATTTACAACTGGAGACGAAATGCATTGCAGAAGTCGACACATTAGGTATAAATCTAAATATAGTAAAACATTTCTCTTCAACCACACATACCTTTTGCATGAACGTTGTTGCTGTGTATATTTTATTTCATAGATTTTATTATTTGTATTAAATTGTATGTACTCTGTGCCCCCAGCATTGCACTACTTCCCAGAGTTCCAGTGGCTGGTGGATTTCACAGTAGCAGCAACTCTGGTCTATCTGATAACAGAACTCTACTACAGTGTGGCTCAGCCGTCGGGAGAGATGAACATCAGTGTGGTTTGGTGCCTGCTGGTACTCGCCTTTGTCCTGTATCCTTCCATCAGTTTCTCTGGTTAGCCTTTATTTAAATCAGGTTGTTAAATGTCATCACTGTTTTGTTGGAAACTGTTCTTTTAAATTGGTCACACATTTATGCTGTTCATTTTGTAGGTGGGTTGGCAACATTTGAGGATTTAGCTAAACAAACTTATTTCCTATGGTTTCTTCTCCATAGGAAACCATAGGAAATAAGTCCTATATATGCCTTTTATATTAAAATCTATTTTTCTACAGGAGAGCAAATCATTCCAGCTTGATTGTGTGGATGCTGCAGTGGTAGAGAGAAACTCTAAAATAACTACCTACGGTCTTCACTGCCACCACCTTTATCCTCCACAGCTACCTGATATTTTGCGACACTGAATGATGGTTAAATGATATGAATTATCTTTGCCACCGACCATAGGGATCAATCTCTCCAGTGCTAGTGGTCGGATCTGGCTGATCGTGTGTCATTTCCTGCCTACTTCGGAGATTGGAGGCCCAATTTTCACAGTTCAACAGACTGATATACTTGGGGGGGGGGACAAGGACAGATGGTAGGGACAGCTGAAATAGCAATATGAAGATGTTTGCTCAATATAAGTGTTAATGGGACACTTGATTTCAGTTTTCCTGTTCCAGCTCTGATGATATGTTTAAGACTCTTGTCAGCTCTACTGCCTTGACCTTCACTGATTACCATGGAGCAGCATGCTCTTCAGGTATCTGCATCTAAGGACATCTGGCTTGTCCCCCTTGTTGGCTCAAATGTATAAATGCTACTCTATATCCTCACCTTTGGCCAATGTTGACAGGCAAACTCTGTTTTATATTAATTGTGGCCCACCACACGATCGCTCAAACACCTCTTTTCAACCCCATGCTGGCTTGAACTTGTCTTGTGAGTGTTTATACAGCTGTCTTCACAGTACTGAATAGAGGGGGTATAGGGGTTGGGAAGAAAAAGAAGACTTCATTGAATTCCATTTTTGAAATGGAATAAAAGAGGTTTGTGTGGCGTTGAGGGTTTACACAGCATGCGAGGATGCACAAACTGTACTTGTTTAAAGACTGCTTGATTGCTGGGACACATGTATAGTTCCCTTGAACTTGTAAAAGGCATTGACAATATATCTGTAAAGCGGTTGAGATTTGCTTCATATGCCAGTGGGTGTCTGGAGGTGTCTTTCCTTGACTCTGTCTCCACAGTAAGACCCTTTTCTCTATAACGGCCCACTACTTCAAGCTGGAGGAAGGAGGCGAGCGTTCACTCTGCATTACTTTTGCTTTCTTCTTCTTTGTCAAAGCCATGGCCATTCTCATTGTCACTGAAAACTACCTGGAGTTTGGTCTGGAGACGGGTGAGTGCTCCACTGTGCTTTTCTCACAAATGATCCTGTTGGTAACAACCAAAAGTTAATACTTTTGGCCCCAGTGAGTGAATGAGTCTCTCTCAAAGATTTCTTCATTTGTTTAGGTTTTGCAAACTTCTCTGACAGTGCTTTACAGTTTCTGGAGCACCAAGGCTTGGAGTCCCAGTAAGTACAAAATCTGTATTCTCATAGTATTATTTTTGCTTTCATGAATTCTTTATGACTCAATAGTTTCTCGCTATGTTTTCTCTTTCACAGGGGTCCCATATCTAAACTCACCTTCAAGCTCATCCTGGCCCTACTTTGCTCCCTGATTGGAGCATTTCTAACTTTCCCTGGTCTACGATTGGCCCAGATGCACCTAGATGCCCTCAATCTGACCACAGCCAAATTTACACAGTGAGTCCACTACAGTAATTGTCTTCACCTATGGGTTATTCATTGAAAACATTTGATGACGTTATCCTTAATAGTAAAGATGTAAACAGTTGAAAGTCAAGAAAATCTTTGTTGAAATCAAACCTTTAAGATTAGTTCCTGGTCAAAGGAAAAAACGTATGTGCTTTTTAAAAAAATGTTTTGAACTTTTGTTAGGGCCACAAGAGCAGCTGTAAAACCTATTTAGACTCAGGCCTCAGTGTGTAGTCCAAATGTTTAACATCACTCATTTTCAGTGGTGTTTGAGTTTTTTTTTTTTTTTTTTTTTTTAAAGAGCCTATAACGTGCATTTTATCTTGCATAAACTTTGGTTTCAGGCTTAACTAATATACAAGGTGTTCAAAATGGCCACAAACTGTACCCAAGTACCAAACTGTCCTTTCTTGGCGACACCAAATATAGTGCAGCTGTACTCATCTCCTCCTCTTCAGAGTGTGTCAGATACAAGAGAGCTCCCTGTGAGTCAGATGAAGACTTCCTCAGTTGGGCCAGATTTCTATTTCAGAACTGACTGAGTGGCATGTCTACGACCATAATCGGGGTGCAGAGCAGGGAGCACGTCACATCTCGATAATCCACCTTGGCATAGCAGACTCTCCAAAATGGCCTCGTCTTCCATTCCCCCCTCTTACCTGCCATGAGCTTACATCCTCAGACCCTCTCACTAGCAGGGATTATCTCCAAGCCTTTGAATGCTGTGCCTTGGCTATCTTCTCAACCCTCTCATGGAAAGTTGAATTGATAGCATGGACCTTATTTCTGATTATGTTCACTTCAAATTGAGGTTAAAACTATTTCAGTGAGCTAGTTTTCCCCCCTGAAATGCATGATATATTGATGATACTTCTTAGCAAATATGTTTATATTTATTAATCACTCTTTGTGATTATCAGAGGTCTTCTGGGACGCTAACTGTAAAGGTGGTCAAGTTATCCAATAACTTGTCCTCCTTTACAGTAAGTGGTTTTCAATGTCGAGCATAATTCAATTAAATTTATTTTGTACAGCCCAAAGTCATAAATTACAAATTAGCTTCAGAGGGCTTTACAATATGTACACGTATGACGTCCTCTGTCCCGGGACCTCATTATCAGTCATTTAACTGGGCATCTTCTCCTTCACCTCCCTTTTTCTATAGGACTCTGCTTCATATCAACTTCCTGTCCCCTCTTATCATGGTCCTGCTGTGGGTGAAGCCCCTTACCAAGGACTACATAATGAACCCCACACTGGAGAAGGAGAATGTGCCTTTGTAAGTAATTATCTGGTTCCAACAATCCTTTAAATGGCTGGTCCAGATATACTTGCCACTATAACTGATGTTGTCATTCTAGCACATAACTCCCTGTGTTTGAATTGTGCTCACAACCAAACTAATTCGCTAATAAGAAATTTGACCTTTTTTTTTTTTTGTTGAATTCAATAACTATTTGTAAACTTTCAACCAACTACATTACTTTAATGTTTCTTAATGCTTTATAGCTCATGTATGAGATTGCCTAAACATTTCTTGCAAACAAGACTGTGCTGACAGTGTACCGCTGTTTGATCCGTACTTGGTAGGCAAGCCAGTCGGACTCCCTTGATATCTAGAAAGCTAATTACCTGCCATTCAAACCAGAGGGATGAGACAGCCTTGGCAAGCTGTGAAAAGTAATTGTGGCTTTTGTGCTGGAAACAATGTAAACAATGCAAAAGCAGTTATGAAAATAGAATTGTTCAATGAGATAAGGAATGTATTCAGCTTGTAGATGAAGTGACAAAACACACATTGTCTAGGTGGGTTCAAATTGGACTGTAAACAAATGTAGTCATACCTCGGAAAGCTCTTTAGTGTATCTCTAACTGTTGGCTAGCTATTCACTCTCAGACAACCTCTTTCATTTTTTGCAAGTTTGAATTATGTCATGTGTTACCCTTTTTCTGCTGCTAACATTGACTGATAAACATGATAAAGCCCGATTTCTTGTTACATTACCCCCTTTTCACCTTTTTTATCTCTCTTTTACCCTCTATAATTTATATTCTGAGTTGTCTAAGACTCATTTGCTCTTTTTTTGCATTTACATTTCTTTATTATAATATCTGCAGAAACATTATGTGTTAAGTTTTCAAGCCAGAAGAGGCTGCCATGCCTTCGTCATGTGTGTGCTCTCTTACTCACTCTGTCTTTCTATTAATACAAGGATGACTGAGGACACGTATGACACATTGCGGTTATGGGCCATCATACTGATGTGTATGCTCCGACTCGCTATGATGAGACATCATATGCAAGCCTACCTCAACCTGGCCCAGAAGGGTGTGGACCAGATGAAGAAGGAGGCGGGACGCATAAGTACCGTTGACCTGCAGAAGATGGTGATTAAGATAAAAGATATAATAATCCTTAATATGCAATTCTGCATCAATTTAGAAATGCAATAGGATGACTTTATCCCATTCACCACATGCTGTTGGAGTGGATTAAGAGAGCAGTGTTATGATCCGTAGTCATCGCTTCAATAAAGCCACCTTGCTGGTTTTGTAGAAGTGGAGAAATGTATGAGTGAAGCAATATCCCTTTATTAAATGCAAATACAGATAGGGCCCTGTCTTGTGAATTAAGGAACAGAGCACACAACTCAGTCATCTGTCCACAGGACATGCATTATGCAGGAGGCATGTATCCCACCTGTGGTGCGCTTGGAATTGGATACATTATCAGTGAACGTGTTGTAGCTAAACACATCAGCTTCTAACCTGACCCACCAGATGGTGTGTTACAAAGAGCTATCTGAGAAGCTGTCACTGGAAACGGTTTGGAAAAGGGCAGGCACTTTTAAGAAATATGTGGCAGATGATTGTACGAGCCGTCTGTCAATCAAACGCTTACCAAAGCCAGTCAGCAAAAGAGCAAAAACATCTTTCCCATCAAGGAAAGCCTTCAGTGCCGTTCTTTGCTCTTCTTTGAAGGGAGTTCTGATATAACTGATGCTATTGCAGTATCTACGCTAAGCTCTTCAGGAGTTGCCATTGTTGTTTTGTATGGCGCTACAAAGACTGCTGAGTTTTAGTTTAGTTGAAAAACAAAATGACTGAGAACATTTCTGGAAAGGTTTCTGTCTTTTTTAAAAGTCCTGTAAGATATATCATCATCAAAGCGGATATTGGACACTAGGATGACCCGTGTTGTGCTGTGTTCCTATATTCGTTGAAACAAAAAGCAGCTGTGTTTGGTGTGAAAACTTCATGTCTTGCACAATACGTAGTTTGTGTTAAGTGATATAGTAAAAATAATTCCTCCTCTCACTCAGGTTGCACGTGTTTTTTACTACTTGTGTGTAATCGCACTACAGTATGTGGCACCACTGGTGATGCTGCTGCATACAACTTTGCTGCTAAAAACCTTAGGTGAGTCATGCACTGCTCGAGAATTTTCCAGTTTGCCTGTTTGCCTTCCATAAATTCAACAAGTTATCATCCGTTGTCTCATTTATTGCAGGTGGACACTCCTGGTGGGTTTATCCTGAAGAAGACCTGCCTTGTCTCTATGAAATTAACTCTGACTATGTGATGGAGGCGGCACCAATAGCAGCCCCAACACCAGCTGCAGTGGTAGAAACAGGAGCTCGGGCGTCAGTGGCCCAGCTGTCAGTTGCTCTGGGAGGCCTGCGGACTGTCTTCAGCCCCTTGCTCTTCCGGGGCCTCTTCTCCTTCTTTACTTGGTGGATTGCTGCCTGCCTCTTCTCCACCTCCCTATTTGGCCTCTTCTACCATCAGTATCTCATGGCGGCATAGCATCCCCAACCCAGCAGTGGCAGCCAGATCCTCACAGGGCTGCTGTGCGTTCAGCCGGATCAGAAAGTACTGAGTGCTGGTAACGGAGGCTTAATGATGACTCTGCTCCTCAACTCCTCATTTCCTTTGCTTTCTCCCTCTGACCACCTCAACAATGACTGACCATATCATCAGTGCTCCTGGTTCAGCTTCCAGTGCTTCCATCACAGATGACTCTGTGAACCTTTTTCATTGTTTTTACTACGACCACTACCTTTTTTTTTTTTTTGAGAGCAAGATTTATAAACCTTGATAACATACTAAAGTATGGTTTAGAAGAATAATAGGTCAATTGGTATAGTAATGAGAAATTTGTCCAGTTTGCTGTGTGAATTTTGACTAATGTGAGGTTAACATCTTTTATTATCTCAGAGGCTGATTACTATTAATTTTCACGTGTTTCATGGCAGTTCTGCTCAGTTCCACCAACGTCAGGGTACATTTGTTAATGTTCTTGTTCATATTTATTTCATAACTGATGTAATGAGTTTAACTCAACATCTTCAGTATCAATGCTGTCTTTTACTTTCAAAAGCCCTAAATGCAGCTTCATGCTTGTCATTAAGATCAAATTTCAGACTGTGGTCCTAATTTAAATCCCTTCTATTGTCTGTGGTCACTAAGGCATCTTTAAACTTATATTGTCAGTAATGAATTACATCAAAGTAATACCATCTATATTCCAGTCTACACAACAGTTTTGTGACGGGGCATATTTCATTGTATGTTGATGCAAAGAAGCTACATTTAGGTCATTTGCGTCTGAAGTTGTCCGTGGAGGTTAAGGTATGACTTCATATCAGCCTAAAATCCCCTTATGTTTTTCTTGTGTTTTTGAAAGTTTTGGGGAAACTGATAACTGCTATACTTGTGCCCTGTGTCTGTCTTTTGATCAAAACTGTAAAGTATGTGTAAAATCGTACTCAATTCCACTGCCTCGGACCACGAAAGTGTCTGAAATAGTCTTAAAATGTTGTGGCAAGGACCAGCACGTCTGTTAATAGGAGCAGGAGGGAGGAAGGGGCAGTCTGGATATTACGAGAATGGCTTTCAGCTGAACGGGGTCAGAGTGGACAACGGAAGAAGAGCTGTTCTGCAAAAAAGAAAGAGGAGAGAGATGTTAAACATCTCATTGACTTGAAGCTGATGTATTTAAATGTTTAATCTGCGTCGTAACCTCCCTGGTTTTAACTGAGCCGTTTTAGAAGTTATGAGAGAATTTAAATCTCTTTCTTTGAGCAGCAGCAATGATTTAAAGGGAGGACAGCACTGAGGGTCTCAGTCAAGGTATGTGCTCGTTACCGTGCGCCTGTCTGCGTGTAAAGGATCTCTGCTGTCGGTCGGCTGTAATCTGAATGGGCATTTTGATCAAACGGAGATGTCAACTACTCTTGATGAGCTACCGCCTTTATGTTCTGCTTTACTTTTTCTAACTTTTACCCATCCACTACTTTTAAACTCATTTGAGAACCATTTTTCTGTTTGTTTTTAATCATTTTCTGATGGATCAAATTGTAAAATTGTAAGAGTTTTTGATTTTTAAAATGGTGCCAAGTGAGTCTGTTCCCCTGTCCCAATGGCTAAAGATATAGTGTTTGCTAGTGTTTTGAAACTGTTACCGTACTACAACTATGCGGCCTTCTGTTGTCTGTAGATCCATCATAATAATTGTGGAATCACCAGCCCTGGTTCACAGCAAGACATAACGGTATTTACAGTGTCTTTGCCTGCTGTAATTCTTTGGTCGGTAAATGTGCGCACAAACAGTCAGAAAAGGCCAATATGATTGTCGAGTCCATTCAGGAATGTAGGCTACGTGGTGCCAGATTAATTACAGATCACACAATCTTGTGGCACCATGGTATTTCATTTTGTCATTTTTTTGTGTCATATAGCTGTAATTTATGAAATCCAGCTCTGGGTTTGTACAAAACACATTTTACAAAATCAAGCAGCACCGTGTCACATTTGTTAGCTCCTGATGTCAAAAGTCTTAGCTTCTGTTTTTAAATGACGGGGAATATGCACATAATGAATGTATCAATCCTGCCTAGTTTCTAGTTTGTTTTCATAAAAATGATTTGAATGCTGAACAGATTCCCCCCCCCCCCCCCCTGCACTTCCTGAACTCTTAATCTGTGAATTCTTTCAAACTAAATCAAATTTGTCCTAATGACTATTTTCATTGATAGAGTTATTGTTTTTTTTGTATTTATTACACATGCCAAGGCATCTAAACATTTCTAATGTTAACATCAAACACTTTATTTTGTTATTTGAGTGCATGATGGCTTTTTCTTTTCTTTTTTTTAATAAATGTGTTTGACCAATCAGTTACAGATTAACCTTTTTTCAATGGTCTGATCTGTTAAGAAGTAGCAGGGATACTCAGAATTCAGTGGCCTGATGAGGCAATGTTTCTTCTGTTTGTTATCACTGAAAGTGTTAAGTAAATTACACACATTGTTATTTCATGTATTTATTTCTGCTTTAGATTGTGTCTTAAATAAATTTATGTTCTTTACTATGTCCTTTTTTATTTTATCTTCATGCTCTGGATTTCTGGCTCACTGGCTTCATAAATGGCCTTAGAAGTATTTCAGGAAGGTGGGTTCATTTAAAAAGCTGTATTTGTATTTGCTGTGCAATGAAGTAGAGTTTGGAGATGTAATATATCAATATTCACTTTGGTGAATTTGATAAAGTACAAAAATTACAGTATTCCCATAGACGTTTGATGATAGCGAAAGAGAATACCTAACATCATAAATGATGCCTCACCAAAGACTCTTAGCAAAATAGTTCATTGACTGTCTCTTGTTAAATCTCGGTCTCTTTTCCTCCAAATTGTGCCAACAGGATAAAAAGTCCCTCAAAGTTGGTTTAGAACAATAAGCTAAATATTTGACATTTTGTCAGTTGCTAAATTGTTCACCTGTTTTAGCTCTTGTGCTTTAAAACAACTAACAGACAAATAATTGTTTTTCTGGAATGAAGAAAATGTGACTTTTGTGATTTTTACAGTCGGAATGTAGAAAACCTGAACAATAACTTGAATAAAGTGTTTTATATATAATTTTGGCTTTTACTGCAGAGCTGTTTTTTGTGGCATGGCCTTAAATTCATTTTTTAATGTGCTTGAAGGAAATTATGATATACCCTATTCAAATTCCCATGTTGGACCCTGGGTTACAAAATAGTAACACGCCGATGTCTCTTTCGGTAAACCTTAAAGTGCATTATTCACTAATAGGAGAATACAAGCACATGTGATCATATTAAGCTTTTCTCTGCATTTACAGTGGCTCTTTTTTGGTTCTCCAAGGTCTCAGGTAAGATTTAAAATTGTGTCTTTCTTAATAGTCTTTGAATAATTGTGCTCAATAATGCTGTAATTGTGTTACATTATCAGTCTACTTATGAAGTATTGTCCTTGTGCAATCTGACGTTGATGTGGCAGTTAGTGGCTATTGATTTGCTTTTCTAAGTTTGTGTTCTCTATTCGTGTGATTAGTAGAGTAGGGTTAGGGATGAAACTACAAATCTCCTTTTAATCAGGGTTCCCATGCATCCTGGAAAACCTGGAAAACAGTTGACCAAGTTGTCCTGGAAGATTGTTTCAATAATATACAGTTTTCCAGCTGAGACTGAACTATACGCGATCTTTCCGTTTTAACCAAAACAGATATCACTGCCATCCAAAATTATGTTACGGTTTATGTTGTAGAAATGCTGTGAGAACACCCCAAGTCATGGCACATGCTAGCACATGAAGGTTCCCAACTTGTTTTAAACAGTTGGATGATATTAAAATGGTTAGCATCTTTGGCTGCTAAAGTTAATAAAGTAGCCTGTTCTGTCTGCAAGTGTGTTTGTATTATTCCCAGATCAATTTGTCATAATTTCTAACTGTGTAACAGGTGATTCCATAATAAGTTCTGGCCATGGACTGCACGTCTTTTATTAGTAGTAGTATATTAGTGTATGGCTTGATCCCTGTCATAGCGGATCATCACCGAGAATGTCCTGGAAAGTGATGTCTAGAAAAGAGTGGGAACTCTATCAATGCAAGCTATTCTCTGGGAATAGCATCGGGCCAGTTAACACAGGCCTCGAGTGCCATTGTCCACATGAGCAGAAAAACTGGGCCCATGCATTCATTGGTAGGTAGACAGATCAATAAGACAGCTTCCAAAACAAACCAGTGGAGAGGTTCCTTTATTCCCCTTGAGTGGGGCCTATTCACGAGGTTCCTTCTCCACGGAGTGGCGTGGAGCTCTGCTTCAGGGAGGGGAGCAGAGACCCCCAACTCTTCCATCCACCAGACGAACTGAGCAGCTTCTGGAGGGGTGACGCTATAATAGTGTGCTTTCCGTGTGACCAAGAGGTGATCCCACCCTCATGTCGATTTTGAGAGGCAGCAGCCATACTTCATGACTGACCTGACCTTGTATGGTGAATGGTCTAAAAGAGAACACTTTACATTGCTTGAGCTCCTCTGACCTGTTTATTCTTTTTACTCTTTCTTTTTCTTTTCTTTTCTTACTTTCTTTACAATGATACCTCTAAATTATGACTAAGATTAGAAAAACAGAAAAGGTCCCCTGCTGAATTGAGTGGCAGTTACAGATTGGTTGACTGAGATTAGCATTTAGCACCTTAAATGTAATACTTGCAATTATCATCTTTTCATTACCATGGCAACAGCTGAGAAGGTAGCACACAACATTAAGTGTCTTTAGCTACAGCTAGGATTTTGAAAAACTGACACAAAAAAGAGGTCATAGTTATTGTTTAAAAATTCCTCAAAGCAGCATAAAACGTTAAAAAGGGAGAGATGTGATGACAATTAACAAGTGAAACAGTTTTATTGTGAACAGTGCATACAGGAACAATTCACAAAGCATTCAAGCATTTTTTTATTTTTTTATATTGAGACATGGAAGTGAGAAGGTTATGTTTAGGAAAGAACGTTACATAATGATATACGGTCGAAAATACAAGTTGGGATTATATTTGAACCATATACAAATTTACAAGGTCACGGTTATCATACAGTGTTATACGGATCTAGGTCTATCTGTGTCAATAGACAAAGAGCATTACATACTGTATGTCATAATACACAGAAAGCCAAGATACATTCACATATACATTTATGTGGAGAGCAAAATTAATGTTTCCTTTAGTCTGTGTTATCCCTCTGACACACTCACACTGATGTGAACCGATTCATCACTCCCATCCAAACATATAGGAAATATGGTTCATTTATAAAGCTGTCTGTATATTATTACCTAATTGAGTTAAGCATGCACCAGTTACTAGTGCAAAGCAGGGGAAAATAAACAGATTCTCACCAAGTAAAGTACATTTAAATCTCGTCTGGGTTCAAATTTGAGCTCCGCTGCCTCGCACTGGAAATATGAAATGGCTGACCGCTCTCGTTCTAATCACCACTGCTCTTACATTAATTAATTTCCAGATGAACATTGTTCCAATGGGGTTTCCATGCTAACATCAGCAGCCCTCTGACAGACACTATACCACAGACAAACTGCTACAGTATAGCTCAAAGTGTGTGTTTATTCAGCGCTTCGATGATTTGCTTCTCTTTGACGCTTGATGCAAACCAACAGAGACATTTCCTCCCTTTTTTAAAGTTAAATATTTAGTTTAAGTATTCCTAATAAATCTTGGCCTTTATTTTTAAGTACTAATTTTGAATTAAAGTGAAATGTATTGTGTACTGCTGTGTGTATCTTATTGTTCATTCAAGCATCACACAGTATTAATACATACAACCACTGGCCTGCCCACTAACAATTTTAGATCAGCCTATTTTTAAGGGGAGCTACCCGATTGTATCACTTATCTCATGTTGTATCAATAAGATGCGTTTAACTTTAGCTCTGCAGGAATATTTACCCGCCAAGCCACTTTAATTTGATGTTCCGTGTCTTTTATATAATGTAATCCGTAATTTACTGGAAACCTGTACTCAACTGTTACAACGAATTAATGGTACATTCCAAATTAATTAGCCACACTGTACCACAGTTTAATGTCTTTCATATTGAAAAAGCAGGACAGGCTCACATAAACCTAATAGATTTAGAATCAACATGAATTACTTTATTAATTTGTATATATATATATATATATATATATATATATATATATATATATATATGTATATATTGTAACTCTTGTCTGTCCTATTTCTCTTGATGAGAATCCTACTGAATATGCCTCCTTCACACTAACAACCAACAGAGTGGACTGCCCCCTAGTGCCACCAACTGAGTGTGACATTGTATGAGGGGAAAGGGGGAGAGCCGGCTTGCTTTAAGCATTAGCAGAATGCCAGCTTTTCAGTGCCATCCAATCAGAGAGCACCTTGGTAACGCGTTCACACATCCAGTGGAACTAGGTGACGAATGCAAATGCTCTAAGATCAAGGTTTCTCCTTGGCAATGGTGCAGCACTTGTTTCTCTCCTTTCATGTCCGAATGATGATGGTAATAATAAGAGGGGAGGACAGGCCTCAGATTGAGCCAAAGGGGGAACGAGCATCGATGAGATCTTTGATATGGAATGCTGCATCATATGATATTAGTGTCATTCACGGAGCAGTTTGATTGACAGTTTATTAGAAAAGAAATGGTGAGAATTGCACCATTGTCCTCATCCATCTTTTATGTTTCAATTGCTGACACTTTGATGCACTTTGGTGAATGTGGTGCTCAAACTAGGACAAAGGAGCTGCAGCCTACATCATATGTTTCTTTGCAGAGTTTTGTCAGTTCCATACAAAAGAAGGAATTCATACAGTAACAAACATATTTATATTATCGCCTCCTTTGTGATTCTACGCTCTAGCAAATACACCTTTACAGTATAAACATATATATATATATATCCACATGGGTACACTCACACGCATAATTTTGCTTCGGGGATGCTGTTGTTCTGCATGCCTAAAGTCCAACAAACATCATTTTCAGCGTTATATTTCATTAGGCTGATGATGCACATTGCATTCACGGAGCGCTTCAACCCCAAATTGCTGTATATGTCCTAATTAACATGATGTAACTCTGTGCTGTTTTCAGGAAATGTAAACGTGATTGTAAATAAGGTGGCACATTGGCAACATTACTCTGGATAAAGGGAGACTTTTCTGTCAGTTATCTTGTGGTTCATTGCTTGTAACTTATAAATACCTTCAATGGTTTCTGCATGATTGTGAATACTTCCCCAACAGATACATTGTGCTGATATTGATATACATATGTAGTGATACTTCCTTTGGAAGATAGAATAACTTCTTTTTTTTTTAATATATATTTAAAAAACACGCACAAAAACAGAGTATTGTGTTTGTGTTTCTCTGACTGTAGTCTGTGACCGTAAAGGGTAATTTCAACAATAGTATATTACTTGATCATGTATTCCCTTCTCACATTATTGTTTACACTGTGATCCCCAGTCTGTTAGAGTTGACTATTTTCTTGCAATCATATGCATCTAAAACAAAATTTAGCAAGAATGTACATACTTTTTTAGATGACATAATGAGTTGAAAACCTAAATTAGTCACTTTGTTCGTATGGTAATAGGAAGCCAAGTGCAGAAACTAAATAAACAAGAATAATTGTCCTTGAGGTGATTTACATAAAACAAGTAATATTGTCAACCCTTCAAACAAAATTCCAAATGTGACCTTGTTTAGAGAGTTAATTCATCGTGTGATCCTGTTTGTGTGTGAGAAGGTCACGTATTGACATTGTGTTGCTTCAAGTGACCCTTGACCTCCTGCTGTGACCTTCTGCCAACCACAGAGAACGGAAACCAGTCCTTTAGAGGAGTCCCAAGGGGAATCTGGCTCCTGGACACAAGGTCCCAGCTTCTCTTGGTGCAGAAACACACACATACTGTAGCTGCAGCCTCCTTCACTACACTGTCTGCTGGGGAGACATGGAAGTGAATGTAAAAAGAGGAAAGTATGTTTGTGACTGAGACATGGAATACATATTTATGCTGTATATGAATCAAGAGTGAATGGGTGTGCACAATTATGTGTGTGTGTGTGTGTGTGTGTGTGTGTGTGTGTGTGTGTGTGTGTGTGTGTGTGTCAGCTCCATGTACACTCAGGAGACTATGGGGGGGAAAACTGATTTAATAACTTTTTTTCACGAGCAATATTTCACTCAAGAATATGAAAAAGGAGCAATTATAGAAAAAGCACACTTTCATCACTATCAATTTTGTTTCTAATGAAAGACAGATAATTATATTTCACTTTTAGCACATAAGGGGGAGATTAACATGAACATGCTTTAGTATTTCTTTTATTCTTCTTACAGAAAGACTATATTCTGGTAGTGGTGAATGCATATTAAGCAAGAAAAACAACTATCATTCCCTTCTACAATGCATGGCTGTAAATTATGACATTATCTCTGTTGGCAAAGAGGGAAGGAGAGGAGGTGGAAAGAAGGGCCGCGGTGGAGATGAGGGAGGGTGTGGAAATTAAAGAAAAGGGTGTGGAAAAAAGGACAACACACTCGTACACATACCCTTCAGCCTGAAGTCAATGAGAAAGATTATGCTTGGCCTTATCCAGTAGGGCCTGTCAGATTTATTTCTAACATCAAGAGACTCTGCTGTAACTAACCCCATCCATCAGTACCTTGTCTGGGTTTCTGTGTGGTCAGTGTTCTGTGTGTGTGCGTGAGTGTGAGTGTGTGTGTGTGTGTGTGTGTGTGTGTTGGGAAGGGGGGTATCTGAAGCAGAAGTGGTTGCCAAGGCACACAGGCCAGTGGCATTCTCCACTGCCTGGCATCCCATGGTGCAATGGGAGCACACTGGTCCTCGGTAAGTCACCAGTGGAGGTGAAAAGCAATGTCACAGAGATGAAAGGGGGCTTCCCACCACACTCTGATATATGAGAGAAAAATAAAATAGGCAGTGGAATATGGGGAGCGAGAGAGAGTTTTAGAGAGTGTAAAATCTCTCTCACTGTATTCCATGTCAATATGTCTCACATTTGAAATCCTTATTATAGTTTGGGTGTGGAAAAAAGAGATGTGCTTTCATTGTTCAGGGACATGTCCCCTCACACACACACACACACACACACACACACACACACACACACACACACACACACACACACACACGTCATTCCCCTCACCCGGGTGCCTATGCCACACCACCCACCCCTGTCGTTCTGCACGATGTAACCTAGCAACTATTTAATTAAAATAGCATCAGCAAGGATAGAGGCTTCTATCCCTGGCAAGGATTTCCTCCAATCTCCGTGCTTTTCAGCGCACCATGAATCAAAACTGACACTATGTATGCCACCCTATCTTACCCCTCACATCCCTTTCTTTGTTTCACATTTGATTATTTCAACGAGCACTATAGCTTGCATCAGTGACACCTTGGTAGAATGTACCTGATGTCATATATCTGCTGTGGTGGCACTATATCTATGCTTCAACTGGCCAGAGATTTAATGCAGGATGTCATTATGCTACAGAGTTGTACAAGCAAGGCCATCACCTCTCTGTCCTTCAGAGTAGACTATCAGGTATAATAGAATGCCTCCTCTTCAAGCACTTCTCCTCCTCCTCCTGCCCCCCCCCCCCTTGTGCCTCCTTTTCTCTTTGTATGCCAAATCACAGCACCCTCTGTTTCGACCTAAAATGAGGCGCCTCTTACCATGCTCTACATGTGTGCCAAGCTCGGGCTATGCGGAGCAATTAGAGGAAATGTGAAGCAGCTCCACATGTCAGCATACATCGGACTCACTGTCACTCAAACCACATCCATGACTCCTTTGCTCTGAGAAACAAACAATGGAGCAATATTCTTGTTCAGGGCTGTCAAAGCAGAAGGCCCTATCTCTATTTCATTCTCTCTTTCTCCCGGTCTTTTTCACTTGTGTTTTTCCCGCTGCTAATGGATACCCTGATGTGTCATAGAGCAGTGTTATCTGCCCTTTCTTGATTTTCCATAATGTTACATTTTGTATCGTACAAGTGCACCAGAGGGATACACATAACTCGTTTCACTTGCTCTCAATAGGAGGACCTCTGGCATTAGGACTGAGGAAGCAATGCAGTGAAAGTCGTAGTAAATGGCTACAATGAGCCTCCCTCCAAATGGTTACATTATCGGGTAGGCCTCCACTTCAGGTACATTCACACTTTCGACCAAAGGTGACATATTTCT
The DNA here is from genome assembly GCF_009769545.1 of Cyclopterus lumpus. Lineage (NCBI taxonomy): Eukaryota > Metazoa > Chordata > Actinopteri > Perciformes > Cyclopteridae > Cyclopterus > Cyclopterus lumpus. The sequence goes on along the minus strand of NC_046974.1, from coordinate 14,261,653 downwards.
ACTTTTTTATGTCTCTCTTTGCCTCTCTTCTCACGCACACTATTTCCATTTCTGCAAAACGGCTAAAGCAAACAACTGGGATTCACTAATTTGAATTGAACTTGAGGCCAAACATATTTTGATTTGCTCATATATCTATTTGCTTCACATTTTTATTAATACATTTTTGTATCTACTTTAATAATTAAAATAAGAAAACAATTAAACCAATACTTCTTTTTGTCTCTGAGAAAATTCAACAACAGCTGGGCAGAGATGAAAAATAAAATAATTATGTTGTTGAAATAAGTGGTGAATGGACTGCACTTAGAATATATAGCGCTTTTCTACCTGACCTAATAAAGCGCTTTACAATGTGCCTCTCATTCACCCATTCACATACAGCGATGGTGACGGCGCTGCCATGCAAGAGGCTGGTCGGTCCATCGGGATCAACTTGAGGTTCAGTGCCTTGCCCAAAACAAGTGGACAGGAGGATTCACTGTCAACCCTTTGATTAGTGGACGTTCTACCGCCTGAGACACAGCCGCCACATAAATGTTATTACAGTGATAGTGTTTTAATCTTCAACGGCAAATGTAAAATATTCACTCATTTTCATAAATGTGTACATGCAGTATATGTAGTCCTATCTCTTGGATTAATTCTGTAATCATGTGAATTCACCACTGCCTGTAGCCCATATAGCCTATGTAAATCCTTGAGTGTGTGTGTTCACACATTGATTTGCATAATGGCACATGATTTTGACAGGCAGGACGAGAGAGAGGGACCCCTTGACATTTTTATAATGGCACTTTACAGGGTGGACAAGGTTGGGGGAAGGATGGGATGTGAGCGGCACTACTGGTGGAACAAAACACGGGGACCTCCAGTGTATGTTGTTCTCATGAAGAGAGAGAGAAACCTACAGTTTTACATTTTCTGTCATTCAGTACACTGTGTGTTCACATGAAAATTACTGTCTTGAAAATTAACAGAACAGAAACGCATGAATGATGTTGCCACGAATCAAACAATATTTATATGCATCTGCTGTTAATATTACACTAAATAATATTTGACTTATAGCCTTTGTGCAAAAGATAAGACCCTAACTTATTAAAAACTCCACGTGGCTGTTCAGAATTGTACATAAACTGATTGATGAGGAAAAAGTAGAGCATATTTATGAGTGTATCATGTCTGTACTGGTCACATCCTCTGAGATATTAATATTGATGATCTCGAAAATGATTTAAATTCTCCACAGATGACAATGCAACATATACGGCCTTGTAGTAAGTATCTCACAGGCCATAACCTCACAGCATTTTACCTAATTTATCTCAGCCTCCATAGTGAAAATATTTTTTTCTACATGTTGGCATTTTATAACAAACCTCTACTTATTGATTTTCCTCCTGTATTGCATCAGTCAATTTGAATCCAGAAAACATATCCCTTGTCAATACGAATTGATAGAGTCCCAAATCACAGAGTGGGGACACAGTGGTCTGTGGGAGAGGTCACCAGCAAATTAAAAGGTCATGGACTTTGTTGGCTTCTCTTTGCCCTAACACACAACACGCCCTTACGTCTTGTCTGAGTGACACGTGCAACAATGGCATTTCTTCGTCTAATGCAAACAACAATGCTATTGGTCCTTGGGAACAGCGGGTAGACAAAAAGGGTTGTCTGGGCGGAAGCCCTGACCAGATCTTCAAGGATCTTTTTTTGTCATGTACCGGTAGTCTGGGAGATGACAGATAATGTGATGTAGTCGTGAGAATGTAAATCAGACAGGATCCACCACACAGTGATTGTGGCAGTGCAGGTTGCAGCAGAGGAAGTTAATTAGATTATATGCATTGATAAATAATACTAGCAGTAATAAAATATATATTTTTCACAGTTCTTGATCAGTTTGCAAATATACAGAATCTGTATGCTTTTTTTTTGGTTTATAGCCAATGCCAATGTAGTCTACAGTGGCCCCTGTGTGCTTTATAACTGTCCAGCTGATTTAAATAATAAACATCATATTATAGAGCAGTAAGAGGATGTTGGTGTCATTATCAAGTCACTCTCAACTTAAGGTAATTCCCAACAAATGATTTCTACACTCCAAGATGCCTCTGCTGCGTTCTGCACTCTTGAACCCCTATTTTTAAACCTGGTTGTACATCCGTCCCACTCCATGCCTCAAATCCCTGTCAACCCGACAGGCACACCCACACATACACAGAGACCTCATTAAAATGCATAAAACCCTCACTCACACGCACACCCCTGCCGCATGCATTAATTAGCACGCTGATAACAAGCTAGCCTCTCCATTCACACCCTGAGCCTCTATCATTAGCATGACATTGGCTAGCAGCAGCCAGGGGCCCATAGGCTGCAAGGTTCCCTCCTCAGGGCCCTTGATTAAAGGGAGAAACGCAGGAAACCCTGGGACACAAAGCTCTCGATTCCTTTCATCATTGCACCCATGCGGCGTCTCTCGGATGATCCCTGGACCGCAAACTGTCAAGTATACCTGTTTCTATGGGCCTGACCTCCTTTCCATGTCTTTGGCTCTCTTCTCCATCTCTCCACACTCCATCCTTCCTTAACTCTCTCTGACCCACTCCAGTGTACTTTCTTCCATCTCAATCTAATTGTCACCTCCTAACTCTCTCCGAACCCTTATGGGCTTCTCTTTTTTCACTATAGCTTTTAATACATGTATGCAAACGGGGAGGCCTGGCTGGTGTCTGTCTTTTCTTTGCCCATAAATCCAGATCACATCAGGCATACTATTTCAGGTTCACAATAGCAGCCCCAGGTGACCCAGAGAAGGGTGTTCATGCTTTAAAGCCTTGTCCTTATTTCTCACACCTATAGAAACATCTTTACCCTTCTCAGCGGTAAGAGATCTGGACAGCCTTACACCTGACGTCCAGGGTGGCTATCATCTCCAGGCCTCGCCCATCAGGGTCTCCCCCCATCCAGCCTGGATTTCAAGGCAAAACGTCTCATTAGCTGTGGTCCTGAAAGAAGGGCACTCAATTTCAAATTCAGTTACACATTCCCTTTGAATGGAACTAGGAGGCAAAGGAAAAGAGAGGGAGAGGAAGGAGAGAAAGAAGGCATGGGATATGGTCTTAGTCGAAGGCTGAGGCCTTGCACCCAGAGGGAGGGAGAACAGAGAGGGGAATAAGGTCTGCTGAGGCAACCATCATTTCATGCCATCATTACCTCTATGGGCTGGAGATTTATGCTAATGCCATTTCAGGGAAGAAGTACTGGACAAAACGGGTTTAGAGGGTCAAAAGAGAGCCGTATAGTTGCTTTGCCAGGGCACTGGCCTGATTTCTTTTTCAGCACTAAACATGCATGTCAGTATCCCGTTTTCAATTTGTTCAAATTGTTTTGTATATTATTTTCTCTTCTTTGATATGTCGGAAGATTACCTGATGTTGGGAGACGAGTCACTCCTCTATCACTCATGTCTTAAAAGTACAGAATTGCTGCATTACAGGAGACACTGTACTTCACATGAACTGGTCCCCCCCGATGACATTTCTCAAGCCAGTGAGCCAAAACTCCATCATAGCTTCACACCAGTCTAAACAGAGGTGAAAATCACATTTAGCTCAAGCATGTGATCTTGTCCTCTTCACCTGCAGAACTGAGAACTTGCTGCCTTATGGTGGACCAGGATTGCTGTGGGCTGCTGAGTTGTGTAAGGTCCATAATCTGGACCCCATACTGCTCCAGGATAGCCTCCTGGAGATCAAGAATGCTGGTCCAAGTACCTTGCGGCGTGGCAGCCACATAGAGCACTGTCACTCAGTAATGATGGTTGTATGGTAGCGGCTACATGCAGCAGGGAGCGGGCTGACTTTCTCCTAACGAGGAACTATCTCACAGAGAGACAGGTCAGGGGTTTGAGAGACAGGCAGATATCATAACATAACACATCACACTCAGTTGAAGAAAATGTCATCCTCTGCCCCTCCAGCCAGAGCGGAACTAATAATTAGGATTAGTTGATGTTACTAAAAGCAGGCAGGGGTGCTGGCAACCTGCAGGGTTTCATAGTTAATGACCAACACACAACAGCAGAGAGATTGCAGTGTAATAACGAGGGAATCGATTGGCGCTGACCTTTCAGTGATTCCACATTGTGACCTATCGATTATGACACCTATTGATCTAACTTTCTGCTGTGTTCTGCTGCAACTGTGGACATCAGAGATGAGATCAGTGGTGGAGACTTGCACCGTGGTGAGATGGAAGGGGGTGGATGGATAGTTATCATCAAGACCACCTGTCACTCCTCCAACCTTCCTCGACAACCTCATCAGAACTCTCAATATACACCACAGGAGGTCAGGCCAGGGTAATAATAAACCAGTTGAAAGGATACGGACACCGACAGAAATGAAATAGGCTATGACAGGTTTCACAGCAAATGGTAAAAGCATCAGTGAAAATAACGAGCGAATACAATTTTCCCATCATATCAATTCAACATCTTGGCAGCACTGGGTGATTATATAATATCGATCATGTCAAAGAGTGAAGTTATTTCTGCTATACAATCAATCCCAAACAATAATTTTTGGTGAGTATATTTAAATTCCAAGATATCAGCTTCTGGGTATTGATCACAATTTTAATTTCACATAATTCAGAAATGATAAGAGATGGGATTTAGGCCAAAATAACAAACACCTTTGTCATATAAATCTTGCTTGTGTAGATTTTGTTTCACCAGAAAATCTGCTTTAACTATTTTAAGAACACAAAAAAAGCTTGGATAACTTCCCTTGATGTTTATTTTAAGTGATAGGATTTCTATCTATGCACGGACTGAATAAAGCTATTTATGTCAGACCGTTTCCTTGAATTCATTTGTCAAATGAAATTTGATTGCCTGTCATGGAGCCGGAATTGAGCACTAAGATATTCTTCACTCCGTTTTCAAACCATACATGACATTTGGCTCTACTGTAAGCATGTTATACTTCTGATAGTTCTTACTTTGCGCACAACCAAGTGCCAATCAAGATAAGGCTATACATTAAGTAGATGATTTGATTTTCAAGCAAGAGAGAGCTCTTCACCTCCAGATACGGATACAAATTTGTGAAATTGTGCATACTCTAATATAATAGCTGTCAAAAGTCAATGTATCCCTCCTTCAGCCATCTCTCATTGCTGCAAATATAACTGTGCCACACAAGTAGAGTGTCGAAAGAGTCACACTCAAACGGTGAAAGCTTGGAGGAAACTGTGTTAAAACTGCACCAGGCAGCGGCTGTCTGTTAGCAGTACAGGAGGGTGAGCACTTGTGCCCTACGGCACACTGCAGGGGCTAAAACGTTCCTCCACATCTACGCAGACAGCTAAGAGACTGGAGGCATACATGGGATTACATCCTGTGCTATTGCCCTAGGCAGTCACCAGGAGAGACCCTCACACATGCGGTAAAACCACACACACAAATACAGGCAACATCGTAGCAGTGAGGGTGCAACCACATGCATGCTCACGAATACACACAGAATGCAAAATGGTGTGCTTACTGTACCGGTATATTCTATTTTTTTTAAACACACAGACATATTAAACCACAATCTGGTTTCTTTTTTTGTCATTTATGAATTTAATATCATTCTCTTGTTCTGATGCAGTCAGCAGATGAGTCACAGAAGGAGCAGTAAGTTTTAAAGAGGTTTTTCTTTATCTGAGGAGCAGTTGAAGCTAAGTGCAGACAGTGATTTGAATATTCTTAAATCTATATGATCAAGTGTCAAATTAAGAACAGTTACTGGATCTGCAATGGAAAAAAAGTATGTTTCTCCTCTGTGTTGCAGAGCCTTCGGTGACATATCTCCCCCATTTACTATTCAGATAAACACTACAGATACACACAAACACATGCACATATGCCCTCAAACACTCTCACACACACACACACACACACACACACACACACAGCAGGATATCTGTGGTTAGCAGATGAAAGTATCTTTCCTGCAGTCATTTTGCATTGTGCAGTAAGACCCAGGGGGTGTTCTCGACAGTCTGGTACATATACAACACTCCCCAGACAAACACACAAACTCACACAGACACACAATGATGTGTGTTGCAAGTACTTGGTAAGTATACTGGAAGGTCACATAAGGGCAAGGATGTGCTCCAGTTATAGCCTGGAGGGGAAATTCTGTTATATATTTTTAACACATAACAATTATGTAAGTGCTGTTCCCAGCAGACCATAATATTAAAAATGTATCATAAAGTTTAAAAAATGTTGCTGGGATTTCCGGTACAGTTCAATATTTCACATCTTTGAAGTCAATCCCCATTGAGGTTGAGCTTAGTTTATGCTTCACCTTATACCTTTTGATGTGTTCTTCTCCACGCTCAAAGAGAGATATAAAAAGAAATGTTAGAAACATTTATCTTACTCTCTCAACCCTTGTGCACAGTAACAGTTAGTACTTGGAGTAATTGTGATTTGAAGGTAACCCCAAATCTGTTTAATGAAAGCAATGATCCATAGAGGGAGCACAGGTAAAGTGCTTTTAACGAGAGGGCCCTTATTTTACCAGCCAGAGAGGAGCAGAGAGGAGCAGAGAGGAGCAGAGAGGAGCGGAGTCGCGATTTCACATTCAGCTTCAAAGCAGTGCTTCAAATTGTGCAGACAAGACTTCATTTCCTCTTATCTGTCAGTGTATAGGTCCTCCAGAGTAAGAGTGCACAGAGTGAAAATGTGAGGGAATGGTGGGTGAAGATGTATAGAGCACACAGCACCACAGAGAGATGGGAAGACTCAAATTAGCTGAATATGAGAAGGAGAAATGGAGGAAGTTGTTAGACATTACAGCTAGGCGCTCTGGAGTGTTGGCTCTATAGTTATATCCTCCTCATAGAGACCTTGAAAGATTTACAGCGAGCAAAGTCCACAATTGTCATTTCACAGGGACTCTGTTTGAACTCGCACTGCATAGACTGAATATCATAACTGCCTTGGCTCAGGGCTCCACTTTGACTTTTTCAGGTGTTCTTAGCATCCCATGTTTTATATGTTTACAGAATATTTTGAAGAGAAAGGTCAAGGTGCTATCATGGAGCTGAAGAAAACGTAAAAGGGAAGTCAAATTCTAAGCAAAAGTTTTTAAAAAAAGGGTTAGGGTTGACACAACTCTGATGGTCTATGAAGCTACACTTAATTAGCGTTAACATTTTATAACTACAATCTTAATTTCATTCTCAAATAAATTCTGCAAATAATCCATCCATCCATCCATCCATTATCACCCGCTTATCCGGGGTCGGGTCGCGGTGGCAGCAGGTTCAGCAGGCCGACCCAGGCTTCCCTCTCACCCGCAGCACTTTCCAGCTCATTCTGGGGGATCCGAGGCGTTCCAAGGCCAGCCGGGAGATATAATCCCTCCAGCGTGTCCTCGGTCTTCCCCGGGGCCTCCTACCAGTTGGACGTGCCCGGAAAACCTCTAATGGGAGGCGTCCAGGAGGCATCCTAACTAGATGCCCGAACCACCTCAGCTGACTCCTTTCGACACGAAGGAGCAGCGACTCGACTCCAAGCTCCCCCCTGATGTCCGAGCTCCTTACCCTATCTCTAAGGCTGAGCCCGGCCACCCTACGGAGGAAGCTCATTTCGGCCGCTTGTATCCGAGATCTCGTTCTTTCGGTCACGACCCAGAGTTCGTGACCATAGGTGAGGGTTGGAACGTAGACCCGACCAGTAAATGGAGAGCTTTGCCTTCCGGCTCAGCTCCCTCTTCACTAAGACGGACCGGTACAGCGCCTGTTTTACTGCTGCAGCCGCACCGATCCGCCTATCGATCTCCCGCTCCACCTACCCTCACTCGTGAACAAGACCCCCGAGATACTTTGAACTCCTTCGCTTGGGGTAGGCAGTTTGCCCCCACCTGGAGGGAGCAATCCGCCGGTTTCCGGCAGAGCACCATGGCCTCAGATTTGGAGGTGCTAACTCTCATCCCTGCCGCTTCGCACTCGGCTGCAAAACGCCCCAGTGAATGCTGGAGGTCACGGTCCGAGGAGGCAAACAGGACCACATCATCCGCAAACAGCAGAGAGGCAATCCCGAGACTCCCGAACCGGATCCTCTCCGCCCCCTGGCTGCACCCTAGATATCCTGTCCATGAAGGTCACGAACAGGACCGGTGATAAAGGGCAGCCCTGGCGGAGGCCAACACCCACCGGGAACGTGTCTGACTTACTACCGAGGAGACGAACACAGCTCCTACTGCAGGCATACAGAGACCGGATGGCCCGTGCCAACGGGTCCGGCACCCCATACTCCCGCAGCACCCCCCACAAAAACCCCCGAGGGACCCGGTCGAAAGCCTTCTCCAGGTCTACAAAGCACATGTAAACTGGTTGGGCAAACTCCCAGGACCCTCCAGTAATCTTGCGAGGGTAAAGAGCTGGTCCACTGTTCCACGACCGGGACGGAATCCGCACTGTTCGTCCTGAATCTGAGGTTCGACAAAGCGGTCGGAGCCTCCTCTCCAGCACCCTGGCATAAGCTTTTCCCGGGAGGCTGAGCAGTGTGATACCACGATAGTTCGAGCACACTCTCCGGTCCCCCTTCTTGAAGATGGGAACCACCACCCCGGTCTGCCAGTCCATGGGCACTGTTCCCGACCCCCCATGCGACACTGAAAAGGCGTGTCAACCAAGACAGCCCAACAATGTCCAGCGCTTTCAGCATCTCAGGGCGGATCTCATCCACCCCTGGCGCCTTGCCACCAAGGAGCTTTTTGACTACCTTAGCGACCTCTGCCAGGGATATGGGTGAATCCACCCCAAAGTCTTCCGGCGCTGCCCCCTCTCCGGGGGACATGTTGGCCGGGTTTAGGAGTTCCTCAAAGTGCTCTTTTCCACCGCCCGACGATGTCCCCAGTCCGGGTCAGCAGTTTCCCCCCCCCCTGCTGAGAACAGCCTGGGGTAGACCCTGCTTTCCCTTCCTGAGCCGTCGGATGGTTTGCCAGAACTTCCTTGAGGCCAACCGAAAGTCCTTCTCCATGGCCTCCCCGAACTCCTCCCATGCCCGAGTTTTAGCCTCCGCGACCATCGTCGCTGCAGCCCTTTTTGGCCCGCCGGTACCCGTCAGCTGCTTCAGGAGACCCCTGGGCCAGCCAGGCCCGAAAGGCCTCCTTCTTCAGTTTGACGGCTACCCTCACCCCCGGTGTCCACCACCGGGTTCTAGGGTTGCCGCCACGACAGGCACCGATGACCTTCCGGCCACAGCCCCGAGCAGCCGCGTCCACAATAGAGGCTTTGAACAAGGTCCACTCGGATTCCATGTCCCCAGCCTCCCTCGGGATTTGTGAGAAGTTCTTCCGGAGGTGGGAGTTGAAGACCTCCCGGACAGGATCCTCTGCCAGACGTTCCCAGTTCACCCTCACTACACGTTTGGGCTTGCCAGGTCTCTCTAGCCGAGTCCCCCGCCATCTGATCCAACTCACCACCAGGTGGTGATCAGTTGACAGCTCTGCTCCTCTCTTCACCCGAGTGTCCAAGACATACGGCCGCAGATCAGATGATACGATTACAAAGTCGATCATTGATCTCCGGCCTAAGGTGTTCTGGTACCAGGTACACTTATGAGCCACCTTATGTTCGAACATGGTGTTTGTTATGGACAAACTGTGGCTAGCACAGAAGTCCAACAACAAAACACCATTCAGGTTCAGATCGGGCAAGCCGTTCCTCCCAATCACGCCCCGCCAGGTTTCTCTGTCATTGCCCACTGTGAGCGTTGAAGTCTCCCAGGAGAACTATGGAGTCGGCAGGCGGCGCCCTTTCCAGGACCCCTCCCACCGACTCCAAGAAGGCCGGATACTCTGAAATGCTGTTCGGTGCTAAGCACAAACAACAGTCAGAGCCTTACTCCCCGCAACCCGTAGGCGCAGGGAGGCGACCCTCTCGTTCCCCGGGGAAAACTCCAACACAGCGGCGCTCAGCCGGGGGCTCGTGAGTATCCCCACTCCCGCCCCGGCGCCTCTCACCCTGGGCAACTCCAGAAAAGGACAAAGTCCAACCCTTCTCCAGGAGCTTGGTTCCAGAGCCCATGCTGTGCGTGGAGGTGAGCCCAACTATATCTAGCTGGTACCGCTCCACCTCCTGCACCAGCTCCGGCTCTTTCCCCGCTAGTGAGGTGACGTTCCACGTCCCTAGAGCTAGTCTATGCTGCCGGCGATCGGCCCGCCCAGGTCTCCCGCCTGGCCCGCCGCCCGGTCTACATAGCACCCGACCCCGATAATTCTCCCTGCGGGTGGTGGGTCCACAGGGTGACAGCTGCTCCATGTTGTTCTTTCGGGCTGAGCCCGACCGGGCCCCATGGGCGAAAGCCCGGCCACCAGACGCTCGCCGACGAGCTCCCCTCCTGGGTCTGGCTCCGGGAGGGTGCCCCGGTTTCCCTTGTCCGGGCAAGGTGGCTACAATCCGTGGGCTGCTTATCATCAGGGTTTGTTGAACCGCTCTTAGTCTGGGCTCTCCCCCGAGACCTGTTTGCCTTGGGAGACCCTACCAGGGGCTGACGCCCCGGACAACATAGCTCCCAGGATCACTGAGCCACTCAAACTCCTCCACCACGTTAAGGTGGCGATTCATAGGAGGAGAAAATAATAATAATAATAGCAAATAATAGCAAAAATAAATAAAATGTTGCAGATATATTCTTTAGTAGTGCTCTCTGTGTTTGTTGTATGCATTGTATCCAGGAAATGACTTCATAATACAAAAGGTTATTCATAATACATTTACGATTGCTGCATTTATGGCAAATGTACCATAAATACAGCCTGCAATGGGAAATCAATTGAAGTTAGCCTCTTGGTCATAACTACCAGTGGGACCGGGGAATTTTTAAATCTATGTATAAACAAAAATCTTCAGTTATCACCGCAATAAAAACATTTTTTTTAAAAACGTCTACTGATTTATAGCTAAACCGATTTGATTGCTACATTAACCTAAACAGACAGAGAGCTGGCTTCCTTTGAATGAAAAGCTTGAAGCTACACCAACAGAAATTAAACCAAATATTGAGCTGGCGCTCTTCTATACAATTTAGGAAAAAGCTTTTAAGGGAATAAAGGGCAAAGCCAGAGTGACACAACCTATAGAGGAAAACTGACAACCTTGACTGGCATTAGAGGACAGAGGCTGAGTTTTCTGCTCTTTTTCTGCTACTAGTAAGTGATATATTGACCACATCTGTAAAAGCTTTTCAATCAACTGTTTTTTAGAATGTTATGACTGACTTGTAGGTTTATAATCAATGCACAATTTTACATTTTTCTAAAAGACTTTTTTTTCTCCCCCCATTATATGAATATTTAAGTGAGTTTTGAGGCTGTAAATCCCAGAAAAAGATGATGCATATAATAATAATAATAATAATATCAATAATAATAATAATAATAATAATAATAATAATAATAATAATAATAATAATAATAATAATAATAATAATAATAATAATAATAATAATAGGGCTGCACGGTGGTGTAGTGGCTAGCACTGTCGCCTCACAGCAAGAGGGCCGCGGGTTCAATTCCCGGTCGGAGCGGTCCTTCTGTGTGGAGTTTGCATGTTCTCCCCGTGGCAGCGTGGGTTCTCTCCGGGCTCTCCGGCTTCCTCCCACAGTCCAAAGACATGCTGCAGGTTAATTGATCTCTAAATTGCCCATAGGTGTGAATGTGAGAGTGAATGGTTGTATGTCCCTACATGTGCCCTCGATGGACTGGCGGCCTGTCCAGGGTGTCCCCTGCCTTCGCCCTATGTCAGCTGGGATAGGCTCCAGCGCACCCGCGACCCTAATGAGGATAAGCGGTATTGAAAATAGATGGATGGATGGATGGATGGATAATAATAATAGGATCCATTGACATTGCTAGTATGATTTAATACGATCCAACAAATCACTGCAATGTTTGAGCTGTAATGGTAGATCTATGATATCATAGTCAGTGAGGATCCTGGGATTGAGGGATAACATGTGCAATGTAAACTATGTTATGGTCTAGCATGCTATAATTCAGTTATAGTGAGTACACAAGTGTCTCAATGTGCTTTGTATCTTTGCTTTTCTGACTTTGGAAAAGGAACTAAAATTGGAGCAATCTGGATGCTGAGCTCTATGTTACTGTTGTTAGTAGGCGAGACACATCAAAAAGTATATATTTCGTCAGTAACGTCCTTGCCAAAATCTCCTGGTGTTCCATTACTCAGTGATAGAAATCCTAGTGGGGAACTACAGCCAACTTGAATGCTTCCCCCCTCCTTACAACAAAGCATCTTGGACTAGAGAAAGACTGATGGAAACCTTTGAGGTTGGATTGAATGAATGAAAAAAGAGAAAATGTCACCAATTCCATCTTCGAAGATTTCAGATAGAGAGTCTGACAATGAAAGTACATCAAAGGGAAATGCAGACCCCACAGTCTTCAAAAGGCACCGTGAGCTCCACATTCAGGGTTATTAAATAGTTGAATATTTTCCTATTTGAGGTGAACGACACCTCAGCTATCTCCACAGATCCAACAGGACCAGAGAGATGGCGAGCACAGCCGAGCGCTCTCCACCTCCCAGCCATTCACAGCAGCCTTAATTGACAGGCAAAACCCTACAACGGCTCTTTTTTCCACCTCTCACCTCCTTGCTGCTAACTTTGCCCACTGAACCGAGCGGTTGCTGAGCCAATCAGGGGAGGATTTGTTTGTTGAACTCAAATACGTCCTTCAGCACTTTGGCCCCATTCATCTCACCAAACAATCCCCCTAAGAATTTAACTGGTGGGCAAACACACAGCACATGGGTAATGACGGGGGCACCTTGACTGTCTGCGTGAATGTTTACCCTGTCATCAAAGGAGGGGCATGCATATAAATCTATGCCTGAAATCCCATGTTCAAGTTCAGGCTCAGGGAGTGCAGGAGGCAAAGCAAGAAAGACAGCAGCTGAATAGTCCTCAGATCTTACAGCCTATGGAACGTGATGGAGCCTTAAATCTATGGAATATGATAGAAAGTTAGCTTGCTTTGTAACTCTACAGGCACGCAAAGGTTGTTTAAAATGTCAGAGCCATGAATAAATACATTTGAAAATAAAATGGCACCCTCCCACGCGTCAGGGCTATTCGACGAGAGATGTATGGACATGCTGTAGTGCATCCAAATCATCTAACACTTCTTTTTCTCCAGCTCCAAAGGTCTTGTGCCCTCTTCCCGGAATGAGATTGAAACAAAGTTTGGTTTTTGAGTTTTGTAAAACGCTGTGACCTTTTCCACAATATTTTATGCTGTTGTTTAACACCTGATAAAGTATCCCTGTTTCCATTGTTCAATACCTGATAAACTCAATTCGTAAAGGGCCAGGAAACAATTCTGCTTAAGGGAAAAGCAAGAAAATAGCTGCAATCAGCCGCTAGATTGCAATGTTTTGTCTGCGATTTGGAAGAGTGGAGAGATTACCAAAAACATGATAATTAATGCTGCTCGCCATAGGTTATTCTGTATCCTGTTCCATATTTATGATGATAAACAGAAACTATATAATTATTCCTTAAAGAAAGGAAAACAAATCAAAGTTCACATGTGGATTTTATTTATACTCAGCAATAGGGATGGGACAACATATCGATACAGGAATATGTTGCAATACTTCCTTTTGTGATACGTTATTGATACATGGGTGCCAAATATCGAGTGGCTGCTCCAATAACAGAACTCGAGGAGAGTCACACTGTGGGTCCCATGAACAACACATTGCTACCGTTTTTATTTTCACAATGACGTTCTCCTGCTTTTAATAGGGCGAATATGGCTGTTATTACAGTGAGGGTTGGACGGTGAAAGTTAATAAAGATGAATTCAAATGCTTAAGTAGTGTGTATAAACTGTGTAATCTAGTCTGTTGTATGTTTATTAAAGTCGATCATCTGGGAGCGAGGGGGCACTCGCGGGTATTGCTAGATTTATCGCTATTCAGGCTGGTTTCTAAGTCTGAATGGTTACCATATCACCACATCCTCTATTCAATGTTCAACCCAAACAGGCCTCTGGACTTGCCTTTTATTAATTTGAGTGTATGAAAACATCTAGTTTGTATTTGGGCCTTCCACCACACTATTTTGGAACAAAGCAGATTTTAAAAGAAGGCATGCGTATTGTGGTTTTCACTTTGAAAAGCTTATGAGGAAGTTTACGATTCAGATTGGAAAGATTACTAAGAGACTGAGCTCAGACTTTATGCACTTTGTTGTATATTGTTTCATCTCAGTTGTCAAATATTGTGAAACTGACACCACAGTGCAGTGAAAACATACATACTTCCTACTTCTTGCCTTTTAAGGGGTGTTTTTTCTTCTTCAGTTACACATATATCAGGATGTATCATAGAAGAGTGTCTTGTTCATCACATTCCCAAGGGATGACTCGAAACATTTAAAGATGGGAGGGGGAAGTTAGAGGATCTTAGCTCTGTACTGTGAGTATTTTCCCAGTGAAACGCAATATTTGAGCGGTGTACAGTCACAAGAGGGATTAAGATCAAATCCTTTACATTTGAACGGAAAGCTAAAAAGTGGGCGGGCTTAGAATGTGGCGCAATACGGATCCAGCATCTTTGACCGAACAACACAGACTGTGGCTCCAAACACACATTGCACAATATTGCACACATTGTTCAATAGATGCACAATATGACCGGGGATGTAATCTACAAGGGTTGGAATAGACATTTTTCATTTAATTTTGACTTAAATGCATAACACAAAGTATCTGCCATTCGTCACCACATGTGCGAGCTGCACCAGGAGGAGAGCACTGTACCACACACGTTTCTCCCTCAAGATCCTCTGCTGCTTCTGCCTTTGCTATCCACGGGACCAGCGCTGGTGTATGTGTGTTGGGCTGGAGGGGGTCTTTCTCTCTCAGAGCAAGCGAGCACCCGCCCCTCTCAGATCGACAAAGCTCTACTCACACATTACTGTACATGTCGTTTCCACAACTAGATCAGACTCTGACAGAGACCCTGAAGATGGAAGAAGACTTGAATTAAAAAAGGATGACCTTTGTATAAGTAGGAACGTTGATTATATATTTTTCTGTCATGTAGACAGAGAAAAGGTGATAATGGCAGGATGATATGTTTTATTTATTCATCTTTCTGATGTCTATTTATTATTCAATGGCTCAGTGTGTTAACTTCAATTGAAATCCTAGGACTACAAGAGGCAAAATGTAAATGCATATCTACTTATTGAGGAAATGTGTAAGGAAGAAGGAATTTGTCTGCTAATATTGCAAGACCATGCTGTACATATTTGGCAGAATTACAAAATGTAACTACTACAAAGTAGGCTTGTAAATTAATAATAATCAGATATTGTACAAGTATTTTGTCTTTTGTTAATGTGCAATTTACATTTGCATGCTGTCATTTTCTTATCTGAATGATACAAGAGTTCAACTATAGTCTGTGAATACATCATGCCTTGTGAAAGAAATATACATCTATGATACTGTCATTGTGTCATAATTCAAATATTTGAACACCTTTAAAATTACCTCACATACCGAATGTTAAGCCAATTTATTATTCAAGATATTTGACTTTCTACAATACAATGTTATTAATTTTGAAATAAGTAGTTATGTGACAATACTGACCATACGTCAAGGGCGGTTGCAATCATTATTTAATCATCATCCCATATTTGGTGAGTTTCTTACTGGTTGCTGCCCTTGCCCAGCTAAAATCACCATGACATTATTTTACTTCTGTATACATTATCACAATTAGTTATTTATCAATAAGATTTATAGCTAACATGTAAAATAAACATTTTGATACTCACACAAAACTGCTGATGTGTGTAGTCGGTCACACATCTTTCTCTCCAACACACACACGCACACACACACACACACACACACATACACACACACACACACACACACACACACACAGACAAAGCCCTTTGTACTGTCTTCCACACCAGCACTCCTCCAGGGGCCAATACTGTGCTCCAAAGCCCTATAGTGGGGCAGCAAGCCGGAAAATGACCCCATGCTGTCCCCGCTCGCCTCAGCCCCGCCTGGTTACGCCCGTTTCCCAGGGACCCGCTGAGGGCCGTAGGCCTCCCTCTCACGCCACACTACCTCCAAGGGCCAAACGTTAACGGGGGCTCCTCACCGCGGACAATAGGAGCCGGGAAACGTGGGAAAGAAATGTCACAAGGCTCTCTGACAACCGAGGTTCGACCCTTTGACCTCCAGGGCTGGTCCCACTGGGCCTCTTTATGTAAACACAGGGTGTCCAAACAAAAGCAAACCCTGTGTTAATCAGATTCATAACCTAGTTGAGAAAGATGTACAGAACTCAAGGTGTGGAAGTTTTAGGTTTGGACTGCTAGCTGCTTATTCATTTGAGTATACTTATATATGTTTCTTTAATTTTCAGATATTACCATTCTTAAATCCGTTATGAATTAACTTTATAATTTGGATCAATTATGTTGTCTTATTTATTCTTCAATTAAATATTCATACTTTTTACCAATAATGGCTTAAATACTCTGTCTCTACACGCTGTCTGCCTTTAATGGAGTCATTAACAGGGTGAGGACAAAGACTGGACAAGCATCTGCTGTTTGAAATCCCCATAGCCTTGTAAACAGTCCTGGTCATTTAACCTCTGACCTTTCAGGAGTGTCTCTTTCCATATTGGAGATGCGGGTCAAATGAGGATCTGGTCAGCCACGCCGCTCCCTCCACAGGGTCAAGGGGGTTTGCACGACTGGATGGACACAGGTGGATGGGCCTTTTGCAATGGTAGGGGAGCAATTAGTTGTGGAGCAAGGGGTTAACGAGGGTATGATAGGCATTAAGCAACATGTGACTTTATCCTAGACCTGGCTAGACTTGGCTTTGACTGTTTTATGATTGGTGAGTCTTTTTTGGTTTGAACAGTTTTAGCATATTTTAGATTTGTCTAAAATATTACATCTTGTTTAAATTGTAGGGCATTTTAATTTGAATTGAGTTTGACTTAAAATGATTTGTAAGCTCTCCAGTTTACATAGCAAGGAGGTGTTGTTAAAACTATCCATTGAAAATTGCGCAATAGAAGAAAAATGTATAGATGCATCGAGAGGCTTTTAAATGACTTGGACAACCACTTGAGCTCCCAATAAAGCTGGGCCATGTGTCCGTTTTTCTTCTTCACGGGTCACATAATTAAAGTGACGGACAGTGAGGCAGCTGGTCACCCTATTTACAAACAATGGGCCTAATCTGTTTGCTCAAGGCCCTTGACAAGATCTCATTGGTATAAGAGCACATGTGTGGGTCCGACCACTATGGTCACTGGAGGTCAGAGGTCATGAACCAAACACCACAACCTCATTCCCAGGAGACTCTTGCTGAAGGATTCCTGTGCTAGTTAGCGGACATCATTAAGGACTCAGGCTCGACAAGTGAAGGTTTAATGACCCTTTACGTGATGACCTTGCTTTCAGAATTATGACCAAAAAGCCAAGCAAATGCATTGAGTTATAATGCAGAGGAAGAATCAGATCACATTGTAGGCATTGCATTCCCAGCCCAACACCTGTCTAGATAAAGCCCCAAGATAGAAAGCATTACACTTTGAAAAGCAGAGAAAATATGCACGAGAAGTCATTAACAATGCAGAACTGTGACTAAGAAATGATAATTAACTCTCTAGATGGGGTCTTTAGACGGACAGTCTTTGAGGATAGCATTTTCCAGTGTTGATCTCAAGGTTAACTATTCAGCATAGAAAAAAGGGGCCAGAGGTGAAACATTTCCTGACCACGAGCTACATCCAGAATTAGCATGTTAATGTGTTTTGTGTCCACATGAGCATTTGAATGGTAGTTTTCATATGAATTAGCACAAGCTCTATTATCTGTCCAAAAGCATCGTATCCACAACGTCTTGCGTAACAGCTTACTTGCTGCCTTTCCCCACTCATCCCAGCCTCCTCATATTTTTCCATCTCCTCCTCCTCATCATCATCATCATCATCATCATCATCATCGCTATCAACACCGCCACTATGACCGCATACAAACCCCAAACTCAAACGACAGCTATTTATAAGAGTACAGATGAGATGCTACACGTCTCCTTGTAACCTCCCATAATCATAAATCTGCCTGCATGGACTGTGATCGTTTATGAGCACTTTACATGAAGATCACTCTCACAAACAACGCCCTTCAGGCAGTAATGAAAGCCAAGCAGGGATTGCTTGTATGTCGGCCTATATGATCCCATATGTAAAGAGGATCTTCGATGGATACCATACAATCCATTATGATGAGGGGCATTTTGCTGGCTATGACACTGAAATAAAGATATGAGCACTTTTTAACTGAACTTTAGACCTTTAAACAGATCTGTCCATCAAACAGACGTAAAAAAAAAAAAAGATACTTTTATATTGTGAAAGTTGATTAAAAAAAGATGATTTAATTCAAAGTCTTCTTTGTACTATTTTTTTGTCCAGGATGATTATGTTATGTAAAAGAAAAATGTTGTTGCAAGTTTCAAAATCTACTCCAAAATGTGGTTCTAGAACTTGATACTGATACATTTGTTTGAAGCTACAGGCCAACTGAAATAACTGAATCCTCAGATTGGAACATGCTCTCAGCCAGTAGCTGAGGTCAAGGGTTAAATGACTGAGGTCAGGGAGTCTTGAACCTCCGTCTAGGGACCTCTTAGATCAATGAAAGTGAGTTAAACATGTGTACTTATAATGGGAGATTGATTAGAGGAAGAACACGTGTCAGAGGGTTTGATTGGTCTGTGTTCAGTGTTACAGAAAATAATTAGGTAACACTGTATAATAACTGCGCGCTATGAAGCATTAGTTAAGTATGAGTAAACACTTATTTCATCACTTATAAAGCATTGTTCCACACTTTATAAGTGATGGATTTACCATTTGTAAATTAAGTATTGTACAATGCTTCATAGCGTGTGTTATTATAAAGTATTATCGAGCCATAGGACCTGAGAGAGACTTCTCTAGGCCACTGCTGCCTCTAACATGAACAAACA
Organism: Cyclopterus lumpus; assembly: GCF_009769545.1. NCBI lineage: Eukaryota > Metazoa > Chordata > Actinopteri > Perciformes > Cyclopteridae > Cyclopterus > Cyclopterus lumpus. Next base: position 14,242,520 of record NC_046974.1, on the reverse strand, counting down.
TTACAAAGACAAACAAAAATATATACGGTAACACTTTATAATAACTGATTACGGTTGGGGAACATTGACTTGTGGTTTTAAAAAGAAAACAAATTGTCTCCTGTTTTAAATTCTGATGCTTTGTTCATCCATCCATCCATCCCCTCAACCACTTTGTCTCTGTAATAATTTCACTTGAACATAAACAAACGGGGTTTCAGGGCATTTGCCAAAACAACTGAAATTTGCTTTTTTATTAGAGGACAGACCAAAAAAAAAACATAAAAGGAACCTTGAAGGCCATGATGTCAACCTGATGCTGTTTCCAGACTGAGCCCTGGCTGTGCCCATGCAGGTGGCAGGTGGCAGCTCAGATCAGCACCCCACTCTCTGGCCTGGGCCACAGATTAAAACACGTCTCCCTTTGCCCACTTTCATCTACGGCCAACTCTCCAGCCAAGCATACGCTATGCCTCCTCACTCCTGCATCTCTTATCCTCCTTCTCCTCTTGCCTCTGCCTTCTCTCTCATGCAGGGGACTAAGATGGGCATGCAGGGACAACCCTGAGACCTTGAAAAAAAGAAGAAAATAGGAGAGGAAGGACATTGAGGGGTGGGGAAGGTAAGGAAGAAAGGAGGCGGGTAGAAAAAGAGAAACGCACATTGTACTTTTCAAATGGATGGGAAATGATTCGCTGGGATTTGCTGACAATTATACGGTGGGGTTTAATCAATTCGGACCATTCACAGCGTGGAGAGGGCTGATCCCCCAGTACAAAGGAACAGACCGTGGGAGGGCGGTACCTGAGAAAGCGCCGGCCTGGTGTAAGTAACATGAGGCAACACTCCCCTCCCCACACATTGCACTGCAGCATATGGCCCCTCTCTGAACTTATTAGCTTGCGGATTAAGGCCAATCGCAGAGACCCAATGGCCTGTGGCTGCCTCTGACGCACCCTCCCTCGCTCCTCTTCACCCCCAGGAATGAGACTGACTGACAAGGGGCATTGTGTTGGGCACCTAGCTCGCCACACCCCTCACTTACCCTGTCATGCAGTGCAGTTTGATGAGGTTATTTGGTAGAGAGAACAGAATCTGACCATTAACCTTACGGCCACAGAACACACTTTGCGTGGGTTTAGAAAATTACTGCGTTGTGTTAGATCAGAACAGCTCTCTTCAAACATGTCTCCATCATAATTCTTCATAAGATAATTTTTGCCTTTTCCCTTGACCACTATGGTAATACTACCTGCAAATTAGCAAACTGCTCGGCTATGGAGTGGATTAAAAGCACCTGAATGTGAACACACAGATTAGCCCTGTAGATATGAAGTCTAATTAGCATCTCATTGCAACTCAACATGCGAGCTCAACATGAGTGCAGACACGCTGAGAGAAAGGCCTCCATTGGCCAGGGGTTGATTATAGGTCTATTATGCACACAGTACTTAGTGATGGGCTGAGAGTAGGAATTAAGAGCTTGATGGCTACTGCGAGGGGACCTGGGCTGAAGTACAGAGGTGTTAGCAGTCAACAGGGTCTCAGGTCTACAGGAGGCCAAGGATGGGGGAGGCTATATAGTAGTCTCTGGCCTTCCTGAGTATTATTCATGGTGAGAGATTTGACAAGAGAGAAGCCCCCTATTTAAGCCTTCATTTGATCTAGCAAGCGGCAGGTGATCCTCTGCCTCTTTTTGTGTCAGACCACAGGGGTTTGTCGACCCCTCGTGACCTGTCTCACCTGGCGCCCTTCAGGACACCTCATTTAGAGGGTACGAGAGAGGCTAATTCAGTTGTGGGTGTCCACCCATCGAGGAGCTCCACCTGGCCACAGGGTAGCAAGGTCAGCTCCACACGGAGACAGCGGGGGTGCACGAGGCCTGCTTTGCTAATCCCCTCATATACTGGGAACTGTTGGAAGACCCAAAGGCCAGAGACGAAGCAGAGAAGCCATATTCCTGGTTCTTTTAGACAGGATTAATGGCCTAGCAAGGGTTGGTCTTCAGGGTTAAGGTCTCACACTTAGAGATCATGAAGGCATTTCTGAGAAGAGCAGAAGAAGAACCAGCTTTGCTCTGCTTCCCCCCCTGATACCACCTGTGATCTATGGCCTCACATTGCACAACCACAGCTTATGCTGACAAGAGTCGACGCCAGAGAGTTTATTGCAGGTACAGATTTGACAATATAGAATATAGTCTATTGTGGAAAGCCTTTTCTCCCTTTTATGGATCCCTCCAAGTGAGTACTTATTTATTTGTTTGTTTGCTTTCAAGAAAGGGTTCTCGTTAGGCGAGAGCCAAGCAGTTGATCTTTAATGAGAGGGGAAATCCTCTACCCTTCTCCCTGCAGGATGGTTCGCTATACCTTATCTTGAACCTCCCTTTGCTTGCTTTCATGTGTGTCTCGTCATTCTGGGGTGAGTGACTGCTCCTCAGAGAGACTGTGTCTTTGAGAACCAATGATTAATGCTCTTTGAGGATGGGGGGTGAAGTGTTCCACCTCACCTTCTTTACATACAAAGCAAAATACCCAGCTTTTTCCTACACAAACAGGGATGCCACAGAGAGAGAGAGAGAGAGAGAGAGAGAGAGAGAGAGTAGGTAAGAGAAAGCCTCACAGGCTGCCTGTGCTTCATATACACAGATATAAATGGCCGTCCTAATAGTCAAATCCTTTTCTCCACCCACCTCTCCCCAATCAACACTTCTGCACTCTGTATCTCACCATTTCTGACACACTCACACCTCCGAAAAAACACCCCAGACGCCTCTTTCATCAATAGCTTTTCTCACAACAAACTTAGCCACAGTATAGGCAAGACATTTTTTTTAAGAGTGAATATATTCAGTGGTAACCAAATATGGAAATGGTTATGAACATAGATGTTCAGTGGGATCAAAAATCCAACCATTAAACAAAACACACTCAGGCATGATTGCATTTGGATTACATTTTATTTCTTTCATTTACTGAATGTGAATAAAAGAAATTTGAGAGCTTGTCAATGATCACCACACTAAATGCTTGTAATGCTCAAGAGCATTTAGCGTAAGCTATTAAATAGCCATAGTGATAAAGCTTAGAATAGCATCAATGCAAAGGCTGCTGTTAACATTTCAGATTAGCTCCATGCTGAACCGCGGGGTTCATTTGGCTGCATTTGCTTCCATTATCGACTGAATAAGCAGATTCGGCTGGCGGAGGTCCATTTCTCTCCACACACTGTAGCACTCAAATCACGTTAGCCAGTCAAATCAGGTTAGCTCCTCTTAAGCGTCAAAAGTACTTTTAATTCAAAGCATCACTTCATCGACACCAGACATGCCAGAGCTTCAGTTGTCAGTGCCTCCGCACTGATCCACATCCAACGGGGTCAGACAGATCAGGATATTGAGCCACGCCGTGCCTGTGTGTGTGTGAGAAAGGGGAGTGTTGGACTTTGAGCTATTTTAGGGTTGGATGTGAAGAGTTACTTACATTCTGGCAGTCCCCCCACACTGACATGTGTGTTTGATGGTACACACAGCCCGTCGGCGGCCTCCCTGACCCAATGCTGGCACAGAGGGTCGAGTGTGTGACAACGCGCTGCTGTTTGTGCTGCAGAGGACCGAGATTTGTTGAGGGTGGGTTGGTGGGGGGCAAGGACGAAGCTCGGGGCTGAAGCTGAGGAAAGAGTTTGCATCGAGACTGCCAGTCTTTGTGGTTATTGTCAAGTGGAGAAATACATCCATCAAAGTGTTTTCACACCATCTGGATTCCACATTGATGTTCAGATTCATCCCAAAAAATACATAAATCAGAACAATGTAATAATTTTGCTGTATTTTTAAATAATCATGCATGAGACAAAAAAAGAAGAAGCCATATCTAGATACAGAGAGCGCCTTTTTCAACAATACAGATGACTTCTTCATATGTTACCGTGCACTTTCTTGTGGTCATTTATTTCTGGCCCTCTACAAATCCACATGAAAAGCAGAGTTGTATGCAGCAGTAACAGTGTGTACTACCTATGACAAATCAGTAGTGAATACAGGATAGCAGCGCCACACAGAAACAGCATTTCAAAGCTTTTAACTGCAAGGACTTGGTGTGGACCTTGATAGAGTCCGACTTTGAACCAAGCTGGATATATCAACAGACCTCTGTTCTTATCCAACTCACTGCCTGCCAGGTACAAGGTGTACACGGTGCAAATGAATGAGATAGACTCTTTGTCAATGGTTGAATTTTCTTTTTTCATGCGCCTGAGGCCACACTTGCATCATGTACGCCTTTTAATAATACTACCTGACCATATGTAACATATAAAATCACAGGGAGTATGCTGAGCTGCAATGTCTGTATATTACATGAATAAAAGACCTTTAACAGTATTCACAAACATTGCATTGTGTATTTCTCGCCATATTGGATATGTTTGTTATTGCGTTATTCCTAAATAATCTCTAATATTTTCAGTGTCTCATACATTCTATCTTCAAGGACACCATTTCTTTGATTATGCATTTGCAATTTGATGCACGCCAAACACACGGAACAATTATGCTCTTGAAAGTAACTGAGAACTGCAGGTCGTTCTGATTCATATGTATGCCGCGAGGTGGAGTCAGGTAGTCTGATTGTCTGAGGCTAATAACAATAGAGTGGGAGGAAGAGGTGCACAGAGGAGAAGTTAAAAAGGCTATGAGGCTTACAGTGGGTGTAGGCGTACGTCTGGGTCTAAATGTGTGTGTGTGTGTGTGTGTGTGTGTGTGTGTGTGTGTGTGTGTGTGTGTTTGCAGGAGGGCACAGCATAAGTGTAGGCACAGTGGTATGCTAACCCTATTCTGATAAATGTGTGGGATGTAAGGATCGTTGTGGAGCCCGAAAGCCAATCTGCCCAAGACCCTCACTGTAGCCTGAGGGCCTCCTCAGTCTCTATTTCCACTCTCCTGTTATTCAAACACTCAGGTTTGACTGAGTAAAAAAGATTTATCGTGTAGTTTTGAGTGTGTGAATTTATTTATATATTCATTTTTGGTAGGAAACTTAACTTGTAAAAATGTTCAACTAAATTACCTTCACAATCAGCCTTGTCTTGAAATATTAAATATTAATTATTTTTTTTATATTGCTCCATAATCTCTCAAAATCAAATTCCCACCTCACTGACTATTCTTGAAAAGGTAAAAAAACCTGTCAACACTTTTTATGAGACTTTTCCAAGACATTTTTACCATTTTTCTTTTGCTGATTAGTCCATCATTAAGAACGGCCCATATTAAGGCACACGCTCAAGCCCTCCTCTGTTGAAACTGTGAATTAGCTGCTTTGTTACTGCACAGACAGAAGCCTCAGGACAATCACTCTGCAGCAACGCTGTAATAACTGCACTGTGCATCTACAAATAGACATTGCAAAATGTGGGAAATATAGATGACACAAACACTTTGTAAATGTAATTTTTGCATTTGAACTGATGAGTGGTGCAATATACCGAGCTAGAATCAAATAAACATTGCGTGAAAGGAAGATGAGAGTGATGCAGAATCAGTGTGTGTGTGTGTGTGTGTGTGTGTGTGTGTGTGTGTGTGTGTGTGTGTGATGGAGCTGAGCAGCAGACAGAATAAGATGGTTTTGATCACGAGTTTCTCTGGGATAATTGTCAGGATCTGATGTTTGGAAGATGACTGACAAAAGGAAAAATATGACAGTGGAATTTGTTGAGGAAACATGAAAATGTGTCACACATCCGTCAAACAAAGAAATGCAATATTTATGGCTGCTTGAAGAACCTCTCTCTCTAGACACAAACACACACATGCATATTGTTAAAGTCTTCTCAGCGTCTTCTCCACAAATAATTTCCCATGTCGTCATGCGTCTCCCCAACGTTCTTCCATAAAAGGATTAACATTCAAAAAAGGTTGTTTACATAACAATGACAAGAGTGTTTAAAAATCCACACTTGATTATGATAAGCATGTGAAAGTTTTAATAGTCCCCCAAATATATGTGGAAGACCATTTTATTCTTTTGCTACCCGTAATGCTATTTAGGATTAAAGGACGAGTACAAAACAACACATTGACAGCTTCAAATAGTGATGTGTATTTTAATTTACATATTTATTTGTATATATATTTATATATATATATATATTTATACATAGATATATATATATATATATAGACATAATTGTACATATCGCACACAACATGCACTCACACAAATAAACAGACACACAGAAGAAAAACAGAAAGAAAGATTTTCTGGGTTTTTTCTTGAGCGTCCGTTGATTAATTAGAGCTATCTGTCAACCTCTCCTCCCCAACCTCTCTCTTGCACACACACACACGCACAGACAGACACAAACACACACACACACACACACACACACACAAGCACACACACACACACACACACACACACACAAGCACACACACACACCTAATAAGAAAACAAAACCCCTCTAATCATTTGAAGCCTGTGCTTTGTAGGTGGGGCCCAGTCATTATCGGGCCTCAGCAGTGCAGGTTTTTGTTGGTTTTGGCTCTGCATCCTCAATCAATCGCTAACAGGAAGAACTTTAATCAGGGTTTTAATGCAGCTGTACAAGAGGTGGGCCGGCCTGTCTGGGTCAGAAAAGGTTGATCAGAGGGGAGTCCTCTCGCGGTTCTTTACATTCACCTGCTGGGCCCTATTGGGTCTCTTTCTGAAAGAAAAAGACAAGGGAAATGAATAAAGAACACAGTGTGTCCGCTCAACCAGCCTATGGGCTAATCAACTCAATAGAACCTCACAGTTCTGGCCGCTAAGCTCTCTTTTTCTTTCCCATGCCAATTCGGACACACTGAGGAGCTGAGACAGAACGAACAACAGCGGGCCATAACACAACCATGAGCTAATGATATGCTACTCAGAAATCAATGTCTGAAGCAGGTGAAGGAGGGGGGGCGGGTGACTGTATGAATCAGAGAAACGCCACTTAGATTCTTAATACATGCAAACATTAATTCAATTTAACTATCTTGTTTAGTACAAAAAAACTTTCATTTTTCTTTGTATTTAGGCACTTATTACTTACACAAGTATTGCTTACACCTCCGCCATGCATATATGAACATTTAAGCAGAATTTCGTTTTTTGACACCTTCTTCAGAAGTTCAATGCACGTGTTGAACCACTGAACAAGGTGTCAACATGTTTTTTTGCTACGGTGACTTTAATTCAGACCTCGCCAAAACCTTGGATTTCTAGAAAAATCCCAAAAGAATTTAAATGCAGTTTTATTAAGAGATTACTATTTTCAAAGGTGCAGTGGGGAAACATTTGCAATCTGTTTCAACGCCTTTTAAATGATGCTCTCACCCCATCTAGTGATAAGACAGAGTAATTCCCATCATCCACACAAGTGAATGTTTGCGTGTGTATTTAGTGTTACAGTAAATTAACATCTTAAGATTCCCAAGAAAATGAGAGAAAAGAATGTGTTAACATTAAAAATGTCTAATAGTAGTGTATTTGGAGAGTTAATAAAAGGGAAAAAAAACATGAATGCATTTGTCTTGTTATCATATTAATTATATATTTACCTCTGCTTAATATTCCTCAATTAAAAACAACAAGGGACATTATTTAATCAGGGCAATGTAGCAACATATATTACACACAAAAGTTAAAATATATATATTTAAAGCTTTGATTCAGATAAATAGATTAATATTAGGATGTTTAAATTAATCACATTTAGAATAACTCTAAATATTATTTTACAAAGAAATGTGTAGCTATGAATTTAAAATTGTAATTACACATTCTCCATTGGAAAAATAAAAAATAAATTACTGAGCCATACCAGTACCATATCGATCAATCAGACTTTATTTGTACATCTCTATTGAAAAAAAAGAAAGATTTAAATAAATAAATTAGAGTCATACCAGTTCCATATCAATCAATCAGTCAATCAGACTTTATTCGTATAGCATTTGTCATGCAACTATATGTGCTTCATACAGTACTACTTACTCAATTTTTAAAAAAAAGATAAATGACTAACAGCATTCAATAAAGATAAATAAAAGGAACTGAGGACAATCTAGCATAAATATCAATTTTCAATGAGGAAACATTTGGCAGGATTTGAATGAGATAAAAACTTTAACTTGATATACCAAAAATTAGGAAAACAGAATATAATGCATGGTTAGATGGATAGATGAATAAATAAAGCTCACTTAAAAGCAAAACTAAAAAGGTAGGTCTTAGGTTTGCTTTTACAATTTTTTACAGTCTCTGATATGACAATAATAGAAATCTCTGTTGACAACTAAATGTATTAATTTAGATATTTTCTATTCCATGAGATGAGATTTAACTGAGCAAAGGCTCAAAAAAGTTCAACCCAATGTTTATGACATTTCCAGGATAAAACGCATGCAATTTGTGGAACACTGAGGGTGCTTTTGAATTATGTGTGTACTTTAAACATCAGATTTGTCAGAGACAATGTAGAGTGGTGACTAATGGCTGATCCACCTGACAAGGCTTTTTGTTGAAGTCCACAGGAAGTCCACAGGAAGCCTCCAGAGCTCTGCAACAGGGATTGATGCAAGAATGCTCTCTAACAAAATGGATGGTGGCAATTAGGAAAACAAGAGAGGAGGGTGCCAGTGATTATTGTTGGAGCACTTGAACAGCCAAGACCCAGCGTGCACACTGTCAATTAGAGAAGCGATGATAAGCGCCAGAAAATACACCTTTTGGTAGTTTATATGTTTTAAATAAGGTTTTTATGAAAGCTCTGTGATTAGACTATATGCATATAGTTACATTCATTAAAAAATATCTATTTGTGTTTGATTGAAACATGACTTGCAATTGTATCTTGCCTGTTATATTTATTTGTCAATATTTTTGGTTTTATTTTCTGTGATAGACAGGGCATGCAAACTGTAAACCTGTGTGATTGGAAAATTGAAAATGAACATTGTGTTTAATTCAAATTGACTGCGTTTGAACTCACTTGAGCCCGCTCAATTTACAAAATGTAAATGAGAAAAATTCAATTTAAATGTATTTACTTTCGCTTTTGCAAGCTTGGTTTAAAAGCTTATTTTGGATGATTTGCAGAGTTAGAGTGTTAACTTTGACAGACGCTCACTGCAGAAGGTCAGCAATTCACCTGTAAGTCGAGAAATTGCCCTGCCTTATTTTTGCTGTCCTTCAGGTGCAGCCTGACATCCTTCTTTGCATTTTAATGCAGACAACCTCATTATTAAATCTTAGAGGGCTTTTTTTGTGTCTGAAATAAATGATTTTGGTTGCTGGGCAACCTGACTTGATGAAACACGAGTGCCCTCCCCCATTCTCAAATAATTCTGCATCTATATTCAGGGATCTAGTTCTTAATTAGATTAAGATGCAAGCAAATTCACACTGATGTATAAATCTATCACACACACACACACACACACACACACACACACACACATCCTCAATATATAGCTTTGCTTTAGTGATGTACACATCCATTAAAAGATATTTCCTTTTTTTCTTTATTTTTTTTTTGTGTTATTTTATACTTTTTTGAACCAAAATATGTAATATATTGTCACACTTTTAGCTTTGCAATTGCGATAGAAAATTATATAAGTACAAATAATTAAATGTATATGTTTAATAGGACAAAGATATGCCAAATAATTGCAAAACACAATATGCGGCTCAACACGTCTAAAATACACACATACACTCTTTCTCTTTGGGGGAAAAAAGTGCCAACAGACCATTACGCTACCAGCACACTGTACATGCACCCATTTCACCCAAACGGCCTTGCTGTTGGGAAAGGTGAAGACATTGCACGTTGATATAAAGGGTCATTTGGAAGATTCTTACCAGAATGGCTGCACTTAAACATCCCTCTATCTGCCCTTCTCTGCATTTCAATCAAAGCTAGGGTGCTCAGAATGATGGAGCACGATGTGGGTGTTTCACTCCCCAGTGATTTAAATCCTAGCAATCATTCACAAATTAACACAAGTTACTTTGTTAAATAAAAAAAACATTTCCATCCAAACTCATTAGGGGAAAAAATCTCAAAACATGTTTGCACCGTTTGCATTTGTCTTCAAGGTAAATGTAAATGGTTCATTACATTTCACACAATTCTCACTGGTCTTACTCTGGAGAAAAAAATGATATGCATTTAAACCAAGGATAGTTGGATTTGCCTTCAAGAGCATTACCTTTTTTTCTCTCCCTGAAGCTATGGCTTTGATTGAATACTGAAATGAGTAGAAATGTCCCAAATCCCTACCAATATGCTAGAAATGAAAATTGGCCTTGGCGGTTTAAGGTTCCCATTAAGGGTGTGCTTAACATATTCTGTTAAGTGTGGTTGGAGTGCATCAAAAATACAACATCGTGTCTCCACGAACTCAAGAAAAATGTCCCTAAAATGCCTTGATCCTAATGTGCAAGAGAGCTTAGGGTCAGGCCTCCACAGGACTGAAGCCAGAGAAAAGCCAGTCTGGGTACAAATTAAACCTGGCAATATTCAAGCCAGACGGGAGAAATTATCATGTCAGACTGGTACCCAAAAGAAGATGGGTAAAACCCTCTAAACCCTGTTTGCGTTATCAAAACAATGCTGAAATGACGGTCAAGTTGGAGCGCATAATAATAATTTAAGTCTGAATACAAACATGTACTGTACTTAGAACTGGCTTTTATGACGACCTTCCCATATATATAAATATATATATCATATGTCTACTTTTATGTCAAATTATAGTATTTGATACCTGCTGCAATGTCTTGTTTTGTTAGAAATACTAAATTATTCTTCTACATCAGCGTCTCCTTTCAGACTGGTCATGCCTGTCTCGCTCTGAATGCACTGATTTGATACAACCGTCCTGCTTCCTCTCTACCCCTCATCTCTCCGGTAGCTGTATTTTCAGGAAACAGGGAAATGTCTTTCCTGGTTGCTTAGTATTCACGTCACGTAAAGTGGGTCTGTGTTCCTCATTTAGTTCTGTACTGTACAGCTGGGGAGCTGTCCAGCGTGCGGCAGCAGTATGCAAATTACTCTGGATTTGAATGGAGATGGAGGTAGACACAAAGCTCAATTAGAGACAGAGAGGGGGAGAGAGAGGGTGGGGGAGCTTTGAATGTCTGGAGGGGAGGGGGAATGGAAAAAGGGGGGGGGGGGGGGGGGGGGGGGACCTTGGCTGCTTAATGCCAACCTGAGGAAACCAATGTACGGACACATCCAAACATGAAGGCACACACATATGAGAATGCACTTAAATAGCCAGGGAGTTTTCTAAAGTCCTCAGACAGGCAGCTGATCTCTAAGGGGCTCAGACAGCTCAGCTCTGTGATGCGATTTGGTCAAACCAATTTCACTGAGAATATTCCACAACATCCTTATCACACATATCATTAAAAAAAAGTGTCAGGCAAGCACAGGTGCACTTCTTCTTGTGTTTAAAGCTCAAAGAGAGACTCTCCCATGCGGCAAAAAACACAAGGGGGATGACGGCCATTTTGTTCTTGGGCGTTAGCCGATGCCCAGCAGTCGTACATCACCTGACCCAGCCCCTGCATTAGTGTCCTTGAAAGAGTCTCTGACATCAGCACTGCAACCCCTGGTTGTCACAGCAACCGCAGTGCTGTGTGTGTGTGTGTGTGTGTGTGTGTGTGTGTGTGTGTGTGTGTGTGTTTGTGTGTGCGTGTGTCTGTGTGTGTGTGTGTGTGTGTGTGTGTGTGTGAGTGAGGGTGGGGGCAGGATAATTAATATGCACACGTAGGGAGTTGGAATCAGGGTTTAATCGCGTTTGTTGGTGTGTGAAGCTGAAATGGATTGAACGCTACAGCAAAAATGGGGAATATTGGAGAAGAGAAAAAGAGATTAAGCAAGCTCATTGGTCAGAGAAATCATTTGCATCATTGTCAGGGTTATTTTCAAATGATTTCCTTTCATACAAGAAATTAACTTCAGAGATGAGATGGTGGGGAGGTGGGCCACGGGAAGGGGATTATCATCCACCTCAAGTTTCTTCTCCTTCTCCACAACATATAACATGAATTGTTCAATAAGATGTGTAAAGCCAAGGTGATGCTTCACAAAGCATAAATTCGTCGGTCAATGGCTGACTTTGTGTCCTTGAATTGCAATAATTCCCCTGGTAATGTTTTCAAATGCTGAGAAATAACACACAGGAGGGCAGACTTGACTCGGTGTGGATGAGACTCGGGGAGGCTTGCAGATCATTCAGCTGATCATGATGCCACAAAATCACCCAAGTCTGATTTCTCATTAAACACTGCCAGTCAAATTATATAAGCACAACCTTTAGTCAAAGACACACAAGTCTAAACGAACATTTTTCTCTCTCTGCAGACCACCTCTCTCTCTCACACACACACGCACACGCACACACACACACACACACACACACACACACACACACACACACACACACACACACACACACACACACACACACATATAAATATCTTTACTCGCTGCCTCTGTGTTAGTAGGGCCATCCAACTATTTCTTCCCTAAGTAAAGAGACTGCATGCTGCATTGACTGAGTCTCATTGCTGCCAAAAATATGAACAGGATAAACAGGATAAAAAAAAAGACAAAACAAAGTCATCTACCAGACTGCGGAATTATGCGAAATATCGAAGGAAAGGTGTTTGGTTATACTGACAACACAGATATATACACGCACAGTCAGTCAGTCACGCACGCACGCAAACATTATACGCCCTATCAGTGCGCGCACACGCGGGCGCACATACAGTAAACGTTGCGATGGTCTCATCAATAATGCATCGGCACTTCATGTTTATGCAATCTGCAGGGCAAGACCACGCGATGGAGATCTGCAGATGTAAGACTGGCGCACACTGAACGTCTGCAGCGTTTTACGAGCACATCACAGACGGAGCGCAGACATTAAAGTTAAAATCGTTTCCGCCCGTAGAGAAAGAAGATTAAGATAATAAAACAGTCCTCAGCACATACCTGTTAAAGCATTATTTCTTTGATTCTGGTTTATGCAGGCTTGAAGGACTTCATGATAACACCGCACTAAGGAAATAAAACTGTAGCTGTGGTGATATGCAAATCAACGGCTCCCGCTGAACGCAAGGGCATTTATTATTCATAAATTACTCATGTTTATGCAAATGACGGTATACGGTACCACTGGCGGGGGTTGAGTCGCTCCGTCTAAACGTACCGTGTGATTCAGTTCCTGTTGTGCTCTTCCATCTAAAATGATCCACATCCAGGAATGTGCGGCCATGAAGCGGCATATTATTCCGCAGCTTCATCCAGGTGGTCAGGCTCTGGCGCAGCAATGGAGGCCTCTATCTGTGAGGAAGCCTCGTTTAGGCTCTCATTTGATTGTTTGAGCCTCTGTTGGGGGTCTGGAGATCCTACCCTGGAATATTTATTTTTAATGAACAAGCTCTACTTTGATTTACTTTATTTGTATGCACTCTGGCATTCACAGAATGTCTTAATCCTGAAAAAGTGTGCTCCACGAAAACTGTTGTATACTTCCCAGATGAATTGTCATGTAAAAAATATTAGTAGTTAGTGATTAGTATATTGAGTAGAAACAGAATACTACATGATTACATGTACTGTATTTATGTTAACAGTTATTTTAACTGAAGTACCTGAAGTTCCATTTGATGCTCCCTTCACTATCTCAGAGGAATATATTACACTTTAATCGCACTACATTTATCTGTGAGTTTGTACTTTACAGATTCAGATTATTTCCAAAATATATTACCAACTAATAAACAATGATGTATTATCATATTAAACTACCCAGCAGTATATAAAGTGGATACAATGAGCTCCACCTTTACCAACTGCAACATAAGAATGATGCACATTTACGCACTAATAATAATACAATAATATGTATTATTCTGCATAATGAGTAGTTTTACTTTTTTTCTTAAAGTACATTTTTGATGATAATACTTGTGTACTTTTATTTTTGAGTACCATTTGAAATCAGGACTTCTACTTGTAACAGAGTATCTTACATTACTTTTCCTTAAGAGATCTGAGTACTTTCATTGAATTTTTCTTGAACTCACTCAAACAATTCTCAGATACAGTTGGTGTAGTGTAGCATGCACTGTTTACCTCTCCATCATCTGCTGCTGTCTGCCTGTCTGCCTGTCTGCCTGTCTGCCTGCCTGCCTGCCTGTCTGTCTGTCTGCCTGGTTGTCTGTCTGCCTGTCTGCCTGTCTGTCTGTCTGTCTGTCTGCCTGTCTGTCCATTTGAGTTTGTTTTGGATCCACGAGATAACAAGATCAGATCTTATGATCATCTGATCCTGTAATTATTCTTAATTTGTAAGAACAAACATGTTATTGTGCATGCCCTGTGGAATGTTACGATAGAGATAATCCTTTTTTTGAGAACGAACTCCTCCCTTATACTAGCGCATATTGCCTGATATTACCTGTCTGAAGAGAACCCGTACGTTTATGAACTATTGGAGCTCAGGGAAGCGGTGGCAGATTTAATTTGAAACTATGAATTCGAATGAATTGATCAAATCTATCAAAAAACATTCTACCTTAGACCTTCAGGACAGAGAAGACGTTGTCTCAGTTGGTCTGTATAACGTTTGTCATCCATTAAGGCCGCATATCTACAAGTGTGTGACAAATAAAAACACCAACACAACTGGCAATGAAAACTATACTACCAGAAACACTCTTTTATAGAAGGTATAGTTAGCATTAGCACTGGAAGGTGTATTACACTAATGTAAATTATGCTGTTATACATACTCTGGTAAGATATGTTGCGGTGTGAACCTTAAAGTTGTTGAGTATCAAAGCATAGAACATATTTTAAATTCAGTGGCCTCTTTACGTTATAGTCTTCTTGAAAATTCAACAGTAGAGTATGGTATGTAATAGACACCACTGCACAAACAGATTCGTTCTTGTGTTATTGATTTCGAGGAACTGGCAACATTCACCAATTTTCTCATATCTTGAATATCGGACATCATTTACAAGTGGTCCAGTTGTAGTCATCTGCTATCAGTCTGCTGTAATCCAAGCCTAAGTTTTTCACTTACGGACTTATGTATATTTCATTACAATGTTGCATTAGGAAAGTGTATATAATTTATAATGATATTAACATTATCCTGTTTGATCATCAGATTAAATTAAAATATAATTCAAAATGGTCTATTAATCTTATTGTACTATAATATCAGTATGAACACCACTAGCTGCAAAATACTTAAATTATCCACCAATTTAAGATTAATTTGTCTCTATAAATAATAACATCAGTGAGAAGTGTAACCAGGCGCATCAGGCTCTTGGGGGTGTTAAAAAATACTTCCCTTTATGACTCTGAAAGCATTCTGAAGTTCTTCTTTTTTATTCTTTTGTGCTATTACCATGAATGAACACTTGACGCTGAAATTGCATCTCATTTAAGGATCTCTTTTGTTGTTTTTGTTGGTTCTCAGAGAAAAGACACACAATGCTGTGGGAGGAGCATCAGATTGGACGGAGAGACATCAAGATGAGGTGAGGTGGACATGAAAAACACTACCTTCTTTACACAGCTGGAAACAGCATCAGCCAAATGAAAATATATTTTATATTTGAATGATTATGTTTCTGTAATATGTTATTTGTTTTCTAACATACCCACCCACTCAAGCCCACCCTCTCGTCAACTGCTGTCAACCCTAAAAGGGCTGCCATCCTCTTGGCATCCCATTTGAAGAAGGTGGAAATCTCATTTGGAGGTATATTTGGAGTGTAATTGCATTTTCCAGCCAGACATGTACTGTCTTGTATTACAGAACATGTTTGAAGATACTAATAGTTACGTCATTGCTCCAAGAACTCAGTTCACACCTGTTGAATAGGTATAGAAAATGTCTATGATTTTGAGTAACTGATGATTTAACCTCATACTCGACTGTTGTCCGTATGCCAATAAATATATTATATATTAAAAACTTTTCTCTCATATTTTCTTTCAGTATACAGGACATCAAGGACATCATGAGAGACTTGAAGATATCCACAAGGTGCATACATGTCATCGACAACAGGGGTGGAGAAACTGGACATTATGATGACATTGACATTAATGCTGGAGGAGTAATCATGCTGGACAACACTCTGTTGAGGCCAGGAGTCATACGCACTGAACACGTGAATTCATTCAGAAAGTACTCTCCCCAAAAGTACTTGGACCAAAGACCAAAATCAGTGCTGGACTGGTACTTCACCACCCAGCCCATGTCGATGTGTCCTTGGGCAAGACACTTATTAACTGTGCCTCCTAATAGGCAGGTGGCACCTTACACCTGACCACTGACATCGGGGTGTGAATGGGTGAATAATGACAAGTTGTGTTAAAGGACTTTGAGTGGTCGGAAGACTAGAAAAGTGCTTTAAAAAAAGTACAGGCCATTTCCCAGTGAAATAACATACGTTGACTTTTTATGGCATTTTTATAACATACTATACAATTACTTTTTATATTTTTATGAAATATTATTCTATGACATTTTATGTCAGACACCTTTCTTATAAAAAAGGAATTTTCCACCGATGAACACTTTGTATTTAAAAGCCTCTTTACTATCTATCTTTATAATACATAACTATGTTCATATTCATATTGCTTTGAGGTGTATCGCAGATATAAGGACACTAGAAGCCTCCTGCAAAATATTTCTTGTGCGCACTGTATCCTAAACTACGGTAATGTCATACGTCATCACAAGGGGACAACTTTGACGCAAGACAGTTGCGACGCGCATCAGTTGTTTGTTATTTTTAAGACAGTGATTCTGAAGCTCCGCGTGCAATTAAAGAGTCTGTTTTGAACACAGCTACCGACCTGCTGCCCGACTACGTCACTGCCGTCGTCACCGCTATCCGTATTTGAATGGACTACAAATAAAGTATGTTAATTGAAGCTACCGCGAACCGGAAAACGTCCCGTCCAACGTTCACTCTTATTTTCTGTCTCGGTTCATTGTGTGCCCCTCTTTTCTTGCAGATTCAGCCATGTTCCACAAAAGTTCACAGGGGAAACACTGGATTTTTCTAAGTGAAGACGATGTTGAGAAGAAGAGATTCATGGCCAACCAGAAATTCCGCAACAATACACTTGAGAGTGGAAAGGTAAGTTGTGACGACACGTAAAACATAACACCAAACGTGAACATAACAAGCGCAGCGGGCACATGTGTGACAGTGCGCTCCACCTCCACCTCCTCTGACAGCCGGCGGTGAGTGAGTCCAAGTTCCTGGAGCGTCACGAGGAGGACGTTTTATTCCGACACTATGAGAAGAGGATGGTGGACTTCTGCAATGCTTTCAAGCCTGTAATGCCCAAGTCCGTTGTGGTACGTGTGTACGCTGTTTCTTCTGTGTGGGAACAAGCATATGTGTGTAAAGAGAACTGCATACAGCGTTGGAGACAGGGCCTTGTTAATTTCTAGCAAAGTGGCGCATTCATTCTAAAAAAAAGTTTAACTTCCGGGTATAGAAGTCACACAAACTATGTCAAATTAACTTCAAAACTCTGGTGCTCTGCTCAGATTATGAATTTGCTCTGATCTTCCGTATTAATAGCTCTACGTTTCCTTTAGCCCCGCCTCCCAACTCCTCTAGTTTGGGTCTTGTGGCCTATCTGACCTCCATGTGTCTCACCTGTGCAGGGTACAGCCATCATGTACTTCAGAAGATTCTACCTGAACAACTCCATTATGGAGTACCACCCTAGGATTATCATGTGAGTACAGATATGTTTGTGGGGAAATATGTGTGTTGGGTGGGCGAACTGCAAATCCAATTATTTAATTCAAATATGATTTACTGTGTAAATGCTGGGATGCCTTTTTAATAACTCAATTTGTTGTAAATGCAAGTACATAAAGTACAGTGATATTAGAAAGTGACACAGTTTATTCAGTGTTTTATTCATTTCAGGCTCAACTCAATCATAAGTAATTGATGAGTTCCTTTCTTTGGTTTAAAGTTTAGGAATTGCTATACGTTTTTTGTTTTAAAACGATTACGGTTTCTTCATATCTTTTGCAATCCAACTATTGCACCAAAACTGCTGGAAAGGTATATTGTTCAGGCCCGTTCTGACCTGAACCTCTGGTTCCAGGCTGACTTGTGCATACCTGTCCTGTAAAGTGGATGAGTTCAACGTTTCCAGCACCCAGTTTGTGGGCAACCTTCTGCAGGAGACCCCGGCAGGGCAGGAAATGGTTCTGGAACAAATCCTGGAGTTTGAGCTGCTGCTTATCCAACAACTCAACTTTCACCTGGTGGTCCATAATCCCTACAGACCGATGGAGGGCCTGCTTATTGACCTCAAAGTAGGTGGACTGGAGAGAGAGCTGCAAATATTTCTCTTGTACTCGTAGTCCAAATCTAGCTCCTTTTTTAGTAGTTCAGATGTTTTGGCCTGTCTCAATGAATTAAGTTATTTCTTTCAGACAAGGTACCCCACCCTGGAGAACCCAGAGTCACTGAGGAAGAATGCAGATGACTTCCTGACGCAGGCGGCCATGACAGACGCAGGACTGCTGTTTCCCCCATCTCAGATTGCTCTCACAGCTATTCTGAACAGCGCCTCGAGAGCTGGTCTCAGTATGGAGAGGTGCGCATGTTAAAACAAGGGACTACAGATTAAAATAGCCTCTTGGCTAACTCTGGCAGATTTACAGAAATGTTTTTATTAATGTGCACTGTCCCTTATCAAATAAACCAAAGTAAATGCAAAGTTTGAATTTTGAAAAGTAGATTTTAGTAATAATTAAGTTTAATTAAATAATAAACTGGATGACCATTAACTTATTTGTTTGTGGAGCAATTCAAATAATATGTTCTCCCAGAATAAAAACAAAACCCCTAAACTGAAAACTCGCTTAAGAAAAAAGTAGTTAGTTTGAAAATGTTAATCTTTTTTTCTTTTTTTTAATGCCAAGCTACCTGAATGAATGTCTGCGACTGAAAGAGGACAAAGAGACTCTCTCAAAGATGTACGACTCAATGAGACGTGAGTAAACTGCACTTTTCCCTTGACACCACAAGATGGTGATATTGAGCCCCTTGAGCTTCACTGCACTGTTTGTAACGGAACAAGTCTGATCTGAGATTAAAGAAAAGGTTTTCTGTGTTCATCCAGAGATGAAAACCCTCCTAAGGAAGTATGAACTTCCTAATGCGGAGGAGGTAAATGCTTACAAAAAGAAGTTGGAGAGGATTCATGCTGAATTTTCCAGTTCAAGCAAGTAAGTATTAAGGAGATGAAGTTACTCGTGCATGTTTACTTTGAGAGATGTTCGATGATCAGAGAGAACAACAATATATTGTCACACGATATACTGCCATATTAAAATTCAGAATATGGGACATTATCGTGGAGGAGAGTGCCGAATGCAATTTATTTTATCTCGTCCTTAGATAGAACTAGTGTTGTGTAATTCTGAGCACATTTTGAGTTTCAGTGTTGTGTATTGGTGCAGGTATGTGTATGATCAGATGTCATTTCTATCACCCACAGTAAGCAACTCAAGTTTTCTGTTGTTATACATAGTAACAGTTTTATTTTAGCCAGGTTGTCGTATCTAAGATGCAAAAGGTTCAAGGTTCAGTATCAGGTAGAAAAATAAAAAGGAACACATCAGCTGTATGAAATACAGAAAGGAAGTACAACAGCACGCCACATTCCTACCTACATCATCCATACCATGTAGCACAGCTGATATTGTTATCGCTGATGAGGAGACTTTTAGGCTAATCATTTACCTGTCGCCAGCTGTCTGTTAACACTTGGTGAGGTCCGTGGTATCTTTAAGTGCAACTACAGTAAACAGTTTGGTAAACTCTTGAGCTATGACAGGCACAGATTCAGACTCTGCAGCGGCTCGAGTCATCAGGAGGCACACAGGGCCGACCCTTTATGACTTTGAAGGTGATAAATCTGTGCATGGCATGACTTCTCAGGATGAATCTATATGAAAATAGTCGGTGCAGAAGTGTTCTGAAAAGCCACCTGTGATGGCAAGACTGTAAATGCAAGAAAGCTTCGAAACCCCCAAGGCTTAGTGGGGGTTCAGGTGATGTTTGTTAGAGCAGCATATATGTAGGCCCACACTCTATAGCAGGGATCCATTCAGGATTAACACATGCACAGGACAGGTTACAGATATCTCCTACAGACTCAGACCATCTTTCAGCTCTGTTCAGCTAGATCATAAACAAACACCTTATACTTCTATACAAGTCTAAGTATATAATATCAACAAACAAAGCAGCATATAAAAATCTAACAAGTGGTTCCAGTGCTGCGTGGTAGTTCGTCCAATGAAGAACGAGCTTGTCTTAAAACCAGGTGACGTGGGCGGTGCGTAGAAAGGAGTTAAGGCTTGTGTCATCTTAGAGAGAGGTGCTGTGTTAAATTCCCTGATGACGGCAGAAAGCGCTACTTCAATGCTTTGGATGGCCTCCCCTGTCATCCTGGCAAGTTTTATCCCAGGAAAGGAGTGGCTGATCAGGACGCCACATTTGTCTAGTTTCCATGTCAATTAATCTTAACCGAGTGGCATGCATACCAGGATAATAGAAGTTCAGACATTCATGTTGTTGACTATCTTAGGTCCATCTTCATAGACATCATCTCACGGTCTTATGCGAGAAGACTTCTTGTCAAAGTTTCATCAGTTCAACGCACTGTGTCTGGAGCATTTTGGGAAGGGATTTGGAAGGACAGTATTCAGATATGCAGCGCGTGGTTTCCCACGGAGAACAGCCATATTGCATTTGAACTGCCAGGAATCTAGGCCACATGCTTATAAATACAAACTGCCGTAAGTCTTCGGTAGGGCACCTCATGGGATGAGGCTGGCTGGTTGTGTGGTCTGACTACCACACTTTGATTCCCAGGTAGAAATCTATCAAACTCACATTACCTGGATGGCAGCAGCCAGTGACATGATGGTGCACTCTGTCCTGTAAGATAAAGTGTACATGTTTGTGAAAGGCCCACGCTTGGACAATCACTTATTGTGTGTTAATTAAAATGCCATGTATGTACATATTGGTGCATGGCGTGAACTGGTCAAAATGAAGAGTCATGGGAAACTACAACTACCAATGGCGATCATGAAGGTGGAGTGGAAACTAGAGGCCACATTACTTTCCTAAATGAGTGTTGAAAATGGACTTGGTCACAAACAGTGAATGTCAGGAACAATGTTAACCAAGTTAGGGGTCGCAAAGAGTTCTGATTATGAAATATTCACAACAGTAATTCTGTCACGCGTTGACTTATCTGCTCAAAGTAAAACTACTTTTGTATTGCAGCAAACGAAAGAGAGGGTATGAAGATGATGGTCATGTATCAAAAGAACCTCGTTTAACAGAAGAGGTGAGACCATATTTTCTATTACATGCCGACAGTCAAACAATCTTAAACTACATTCTTACTTTTTTTTTTTTCTCATTGCAGGAATGGACTGATGAAGACCTGGTATGAGCATTTACCCCAACATGGTTTGGGACTTAAAGATATTATTCTAGTATACCAACAGTTTATTCCAATATTAAACTGTCACGATTGGATGACCATGTCGTTACAGAAAATACAATGGAGAGTCAAAGACAGTTTGCATAAGTGTACATGTTATATTTACTTTTCTACAACATATTAAAAGTCCTGGATTTGCCTTTGTTCTGCAGTAGGAATAAAGATATTTTTCTACATTGTGTCTTGTTTCTGCAGATTAATCAGAATAATAGATTATTCTTTACAAGCAACCAAGCCACATGATACTGTGTGCATACAATTGTCCACCTTTGTCAGGGGACAATGAATGACTCCATAATCTACTTTACAAAAACTGTTTAATAAGTGCATGCAAGTCTGATACAATCTGTACTATTCAAAAAAATTTGCTGCTGTAAACACTTTCATTTTACTTGGTTTCTCTGATTATGTGTCTTGTCTGGCATTGAGAAGTTTCAAAAAAGACCAAATAATCAAAATAGCCGATACAATCTGAGAAAAAAAATTCAGCTCATCTCACTTATATACTCATGATTCCAGCAAGAGAATTTATTCTTAATATAAAATAACCATACTTTACTGAAAAACTTTGTTTCAATCTAGAAAACAAAGAAAAAAGAACAGACAGAAATGCTAGTTTCAGCACTTTGCGGATATTGTCACAACCTTAAAATAAAATCAGTCAATTACAATATAAAAAGCTTTATCGCTCATAATCCAGTTACAAGAAAAGGGGACTGAGAACTAGCTTCTTGTCAGTTTCCTCATATTGAGCAGGGATGAGAGGAGGGGGGGAGGGGGGTACACTTTGGCATCCTGTGCTATCAGAACACAGTGGGTACAAAGAAACTCTTAAAATCTTAATATTTGGCCCTCATGATGAAGGGAATGAATCCCAAGTCAGTATACTGAACACAGTTTGAGGGTAAAATGTTTCCTGTGCATACAGCTGTCAGTCACAGGTGCACGTTTCTTTGTTTTTAATATGCTTTTAGGTACGGCGTTGATTGTTGCATAGCTTTCTTGTGGTGAACGGGACACAATGGCATGTGGGTGGGGATGGGCGGGACGATTGATGGAGGGGTTGCCATGGTGATGAGGGTAGAGCATGCTAGGTCTCCTCTGCGCTGCACTCCGGTGGAGGAGACTTGACGGAAGGATGAGAAGATGAGGAGACGAGGAGTGCAGTACTACCTGTTGCTGTTGGACATGGCATACTGAGTCTGCTTCTGTTGGAGGAGCTCTGTGATGGCCAGCAGCTTTTTCAACACGTGCTACAGAGGGGAACAGGAATTAGATAATGCTTCTGTAACAGGACAGTAGAAATTGTCCTCTGCTTGCACCACTGTGCATGTGGTCAAGTCTTACCTGCTGTGCTCCCCTCTCGTTGCTCAGCGTCCGGAGCTCATCCGAGTGTGAGGCACAGACCTCGTGCAGCGCAGCCAGGTCCCGGGACAGATCCGTCCTAAAGTGCTCTGTGGCTTCAGGGAGGTCAGGGACGTTCTACAAACACAGGGGACACTTTTCTAAGCTTGTGAAGTTCAGCCTGAGGATTTGATCAAAAGGCAAAGAACGTTACTAACCCCCAACTATCCGAAACATGATCATCCTGTGTTTGTTGTTTTTGATAAAAGGATTCACACCCTCCATGTAGGGTTCCTGTTTCAGAATAGAGAAAACATTTTCAGAACTTACATCAGACATAACAATTTCCAATGTAAATTGCTCCTCTGATGCACAGCCACTGTCAAAACAATATGTATTCGGCATGCTATTGTTTCTAGTACATAATCCACACCTTAGCACCGAATTCAACCAGGTTTGCAAGGTTTTGGACAGACTTAGCCACCAGTGTGAGGGTCCTGCCTGCTGCGGAAGATGGAGGGTCTGCAAGAAGAGAGGGTAGTACAAAACACACATATTGAAACATGTCACATGGCAAACAGGTGGCTTTTTGCAGGCTTTTTTTTTGACAGATTCTCACCAGCAATGATGTTGAACAGTCTGGGGTTGAGGATGGCAGGACAGATCAGTCTTAGAAAGACAAAGCCACTGGAAGTAGAATGGATGAAGTAAGTTGGTAAGGACAAATAACATGTACAGTTGTAATACTAATGGACAGTTAACACAGACAAAGAATATGTTGACAGATTTTTTACTTTCAAAAGAAGTGGGTCCAACATTGATTATTTGTGTGTCTACCTTACGACCCTCGTCCTCATTGTGTTGTTAGTGGTCCATTTCTGCTGCACAGACTTCTGCAGACAGCCATAGATGAACCTCAATGTCCTGAACAGGTCATCAAAGAGAAAAATAAACTGTTTATTTGGGTTCATTAGACCTTTGAATTTCTCTTTGAAGCCAGTTTGAGTGATCTACCCACAGCACAGGACAACACTGTGCGTCAGTACATGTGTTCTTACGGTGGTAGAATCTCCGCAGCCATGAAGATCTTCTCCACCAGTTCGGACAGGATGTTGAGGAGATGAGCCAGGTTCAGGTTCACATCCTCATTCTTTTCCAGTTTGGAAGGGTTCAGCTTTAAAGTAAAGATGGAGAGAGAAAGAAAAGGAAAGAGGTAAGAGAAACAACTGACGATGAATACATTCAAATTCCAAAGGCATGATTGTGAACCATGATATAATAATCTTATTCGACGGTAACATGCATCACATGTTGCATCAGCTGTACATTGTGGATCAGCTACTGATAAATGCATTAGTGATATATCTGATTTGTAACAAGAGAAGTTAAGAAAACAGGTCATCGTTATTGCAACTAAGACTCACAGCAACTACGAGACCTCAGCCAAGCTGATGCTGAGTCACTGTATGTTTTGATCTCTATCTACAGGCAGGGAAAGACCACTTAGGACCTTTTATTGCTGTGCTTTAAAAAGGGAACCCTTTGTAGGTATTTACCTCGCAGGACTGTTTGCTCTCCATGATCTTGAGGATGGTGTCTTTGAGAGCATGGTGGACAAATGGCGTGGCCGTGGCCTTCATGTACTGCTCCATCAGAGTGCTGGCCAGTGTGGTCGCTCTGAATAATGTTGTGGCTTCATCTGGTAGTAGAGCACCAGCAGAGAAAGTCATGCAAGTGTACAGTATGTGCACAGGGTATTTCTAAACCAAACAATAACGCTGAACCCTGTAAAACACTGCAGACTGAGGTGTTGCTACAGAGAAGCATTGAAGGTTTCAGCACTCATTTACATTATCATATTATTCAACATGTTCCTGAAGTGAATTGTATGCAGATCCATTACTTCAGCAATGCCATCCATCTGTTTTTGTTGTTGTTCTTATTGCTCTTACCTTCCACGTTAATCTCTCTGTCATTGAGTGTCCTGAGTAGAGGGGCTTCAGCCTTCTCGTGTCTGAAGATCCGCAGAAGGAGGCTGGCCAATAAGGTGCGGTCCTGACCACACACATGGGCCAGAGCGTAGATAACATGGAACTCTTTCTGCAAGATCATCTGCAGAGGACACATGACAATGACATCAATGTCATTTAAGTGAATAACAGAGAAGCAGACAGTTAATGGACAAACTCAAACCACTTCTCAGTGGTTCAGACCTCTTTGAACTCGCTGTACTCCTCTTCGGGCATGATCTTCTCCATGGAGTAGCGGGCACGTACACGCAAAGAGCCTGGCTCGATGCCCTTCAGAGGCACGTGGGAGCTGAGAGGGAACCACTCATCAATCATCTGACCCTTCTGCAGACGGTTCAGCTGGCAACGCATGAACACTGAGAGGGAGAGAGATTGAGGCGTGAAAGGGTGAGAGAGCTGTCATTTGTGAAATTAAATTAAAGGGGGTGAGGTGAATGCCGAAACTCATAGTGATTAGAGTGAAGTCCTTACAGATGTCACTTTCTTTGCTTTTTTTTGTTTTGTTGCTCAGGCTGATTTCAAATCTGTTGATTTCACTCGAAAGATCACTAAAAAAAACAGATAAATAATTTTTTTATTATTCTGGAAATAAGTAGAGAACATTATATTTTGTCTTAGCAAGAAGGGTTGCTGGAAATGTGATGATGATAAAATACAGAGGGATAAAGAGCAGTGGAAGAATTTAAGGAAGGAAAATATGCAATGACAGACTCACTCAAAGATGAACTCTTCTGTGAAGACGGGGTTCTGCCCCTCCCTCGGGTGAGTTTTAGCCACCTGGACGCTGTTCAGGTAGATGTTACAGTAGGGGCTGGCAAAATATTTCCCGGGCAGCTTGTGGGCTTCCTCCACATACAGCACCAGGCTGCTCACCTGAGAGAAGAAAAATACAAAAATGTCAGCACATGAAACACACATTTGCGTAACTTAACATATAGATGAATGGTTTGTCATAATTGCTCAGCATTTTCAACAATGGTCCTTACTAAAATATAGATAATAAATTGAAAACAGTTAATGACCGGAAAAGTTCTGATTGTATTTTTAATCTGCACTTGCTGTCTTCGACAGGATTTCCAGCCGTTACCTACCAATCCCGATGAAGCGCCACCTCACCTCTACAGAGAATCTGATCTATCCCGTTCACAATACACTTCTAATGGAAGTCCCACAGAGAACATAAGAAAACAAATTAAATGTAATATATTGAAGGGCTCGCCAGGCATGAAGCCTTCAAAATAATAATTTAGGTTGAGCAAAGTGTGGGAATGGTGATATTATGCAGTAACAGGATTGACTTTTCTTACAATGGCAGTACAATTAAGCCAGGATAAAAGGTAACTTAGTCTTTTCTTGTGTTGCTTTTATTAAAGAAGCCACTGATTCAGATATTACAATTGGAGCTTACAAGTATATTAATGTCTTTCTGTGTGACCGTGTGATAGTAGTGCTCACTTTGGATTAATTCTGAATTTCAAAATGTACAATTATTCATTGCTGCTGATCTTTTACTAGAATGTAATACCTTTTTACTGGCTTGTGAGATTTGATCATCTACTGTTACTACTTTGTCTTCATGAACACACACACTGATTGAAGGAAAATGTACCTGTCGAAGCCTTTTGTTGGAAGTCGGCTGAGTGGTTTTTCTTAAGTTACTGCAAAAAGTGTGAAGGCATTTCATCCAATCCTGCAAAAACAGAACACTGTCAGAACTTTTATAAATCACAGTTGTCATGAGCTCCGTCTCTTCAACAATGTAAACTCTTCACACACATTGTTCTTATTCGTTTCATTCAAAACAAAAGGAATGGTTATTTGTCACATACAGAGGTCCTGATTACCACTGTACCAAACTATCCAGTGGTCCTCTGTATCTGATGAAGAACCAGTTCAGGCTGAAAATTTATTTTCTTTTTCTAAATAGCAGGAGCAGTTACCAGCGTCTTTTTTGAGACGAGGCACAAACGTATAGTCTGTTGGACTCGGCAGTGAAACAGATGTGCACTGCTCCTACACCGTTTGAGACAGTGATCAGTGATAGGGTGCTGCTGACCCTCTGGTTACCTGTGCCTGCTCTGGAGACTCCCCTGCAAAGTAGAATATGTACTGTTCCTCACTAAAGTGCTGTACAACAATCTGGAAACAGTGTGGCCTGAAAAAAGAAAAAAAAGAGAAGATTTGTAATTACTTTGTACAATATGAAGAAATTAATTGATTGTGGTTTCTGGGCAGCTGATCATTGAGAGCTCAGGGACAGTGCTTCTGGACAACTTTATTCGACCAAGAGCAATATTTGAACATCTTACCTGCCAAAAAGACTGTCATGCACACCATATACGGAGCACACACTTAGGTCAATCAGCCCTTTAGGTTTGGTGGCTCTCTTCTCACTCTCAAAGTAGATGAGCTGGGCATCGTTACCCTCCAGGATAAAGTAAAGGTTCTTCCATCTTTTGCCTTTTCCTGAAAGTGGCAGAAATCATTAAAAGTTAATAATTTTTAACAGTAGATCCTGAATGACATGACCACAAGACGGTGATGATATTATAAGAGGCTACTGAAAGTCCTGCTATACAAGACAGATGTCCCACACACCTTTGTTGAACTGGATGTAGCCTTTCTTGACGATGTTTTTGTAGAAAGCGTCTTTTGTTTTTCGTCTGATAGTGTTATAAATTTCTCTCCCATCCACTGTGTCAGTAAGAACTTGTTCCTGGTGCTACGATAAATACAAACACAGATCAAGCCATCACACAACCATCAAATCAATTCCATTGAAAGGGGCATCTTACATAACAATGCTTATATGAAGTGCTATATCTGCTGTCCCAGAAAGATGTTCTAGATTTTAAGGAAAACAAACAGGAAAATGTCTGATGCAATATTTTCTCTTCAGAATATACATTTACAGTTCAGTGACACTCAAAAGGTAGTAATCTTTTGCTTCCATCACTATTTGGATACTTTGCATGGCAATAAACATGAGAAATGTGAGCATTTAAGTATCATAAAACCCCTCAAATTTCAAATGTCATTCCATTAGGTCAAAAATGTAACATCAAGCAGGCTCAATCGTGCCAAAATATGTGTGTACCTACCTGCACTGAAACTGGCTCTTTCAGGTTGTAGCCCTCGACAATCTGCTCTTTCTTGTAATGGTCGATGATGTCATGGACACTGCCAGTTAGAGAGTGAGAGCAAACAAGAGTCAGCATATCAGTTATTGTCAAAATGCACATTACAAACTAGCTACAACTTCTAAAATACTACAACTAGCATTTAATCTCTCTTGGTAGCATTATGTTGGAACAGCAGCTGAAGGCGGACGCATTGTCAAACTTACCTGTTGTAGTACCTCCCCCCCATCATGAACTGATTGTTGGGAGTGGGGGAGATCTTAAACCTTTGGATGTTTTCATTTGTGCGGAAAAAGAGGGAGTAGTCCCCAGGTGTGTTGTCTGATGGTCGGACTAGAAAACTGCACACCTGGCCAACTTTGAAATGAGGGGGCGAGAAAGAGAACGGCTTTAGTGTATGCTCAGCAATATACTTTGATAAATGGACTTTGATGTCCATAACTTATTTCTAAACAAACTGAACGCATATTAACGCTGCAAGGGATTAATAGCGCTCGCCTAAAGAAATGCAAAAAGGAATGGTACCCGTCATCAGCAGGTTGTAGGCCTCCTGCTTGGTGATCTTTCCATGATACCAGCTGTTCAGGAGATTGAATGAGAGCAACAGGAGAATGAGGTGGAGACAATAACATTTGCTAAATCAACACAATGGAAACATATGGTAGAACCTGCTGCAACAACACCATCTCCACACAGAAATCTGAAATTACTGACATTGCTGTTGGGGACAGTCAAACTTAAAGACTGAAGGACATGTTAGGAGGTTAGGAGACAGTCATGACTCATCGTGTGCACAATGTGCTGTTATTCTTACAGACAAAGCAAACTAGGTATAACTAGATAATATCCTTTTGACTAATAAGTGCAGCATCACAGAGAAATGTATCTAATGAGAAAAGTTTGCATGTAAACCAAAACATCCTGCTTGGAAATCTTCCAATTGATCACAAATAAAAGTGAGTTCAGTGTAACAAAACTTACGCTTTTCCCTCATGTGGATCCTCCTCCCGTCCCTAAAAAAAATATATTAGAAACCAAAATCTGTCAAGACATCAACTCTAATGGACCAACAAGTGCAGTCGTGATCTATGGACTGTTGCGCTGTATATTCATACATCTTTAACACCACCTTTGGTGCTATGCCTAGGCCATTTTGGTATGATATACTCTAGTCATACGTCTTCATACATTCTTAAAAAAATAGATATAGCCTTAACATCTTGTGCTGTACTTACCACCTCCTCCACCAGATCCTCCACAATAAGGCCCTGCTCCTCTGTGCGAACATTGGTCACCCACATCCAGCCATCATCCAGTTCATTGTGAACAATAAACATGTCCCCTTTCAGGAAGCTGAAGATACAAGTAAGAATGGGCATAAAGAGAAAGTGATCATTGTGACATTAAGCAGACTGTATGAATAAGCCAAAAAATGACTGTAAACTCTGAGATAGATGTGTTGTTGTAATACGACAAAGCCACTTTTGCATTGCAATCTGAAGAATTTGAAATAAAGTAAGTGTCTGCTGCCTGTGTCCATTGTAATACCAAAGCACTGCCAGCAGGTGTCTCCTCTGACTCATAACATTTGAGATAATTGCAATCTGTGTATTCCTTTGAGCCAGAGGCTCTCTAGCAGACTCATGGCTGAGGTTGACTTCAGACAGATGTTTATCAAATTTAGGAAATCAGGGATCGCTTGGATCATCAGTAAGTGTGCCTACTGCAGCTTTATGACAGGGGCAAGACGGTTTTTCAATAACAAGTCAGATAATGTGCTTTCCCGGCTGCTGTGATGGGAAGAGCAGGCCTATGACATCCCTAAAAAAAACAAGAATCTATACTAGGAATACTAGGCTGCTTTTTGGGAGCAATAAAATCAAATACTTTTTCTTGTAAGCTCAGGGAATCATCAACGATTGTAGCTCATATTTATGAGAGTTATTTTAAGTGACTGATGTTAACATGTTAGACTGCAAATATAACACAAGGGAAGTGTTTTTGTGAATAGTTACACACAGAACCTTACCTGATCTCATCAGTATCTGGCACTTTGGTGTATGGAAGTATGGCCCTGACTCTCCTCCTGTCTTCTACAGGCTGTGGAAACATGCACACATAGAATAAAACTCTCATTCTTAGCCACGACCTTCAAAAAACACTTCCATGTTAAATCTCCCAATTACTCCACAAAATCAAGTATTCTACTACAATCCCCTCTGGGAGATATCACACTCCACCTAAAACGGTAATTAGCATTAGCTTTGCCTTAAACAGTTCAGAATACTGCCTAAAACCAAAAGAAAAAAGGGAAAAGGAAGACGTGAAATAAATACTCCCTTGTAAATTGAGCAAGTGGCTGGTTAAAGGAATCAAGGCTGACTTTAAGTTACCACAAAGACATAAATATCTTCCACTCATCTTACAACACTCAAACATCAAAGTACTTTTACCGGACCAAATTTCATGAGATTAAGCTTATTTTCGCATACCGTAGTATTTTCGCATACCTTAGGGATTGTCACCATTTTTGCATACATTTGGCATATTTTAAAAGTTTTATATTTCGTTTTTCTCTGTAGAAAGTTTGTTCCTATTCAATTTCAAACAGCATAGGAGACTAATTAACTCTTTGCTGAAAACAACAAGCTTGTGGACCAAATTTAATTACCCATAATCTAGTAAAACTTTGATTTGGAAGTGTTAATTTTTTAAGTAAATGTGATGTGCGTGTCAGAGCGAGAGGGCAAGACCTGCAATTCTGTAACTAACTAACTTATAATTTCTTGCAAAATTTGTTTTTTTTTAGTATATAGAGGAAATTATATCGGAAGATCTTAAGTATCGAGCCCAACCTTTAATTATAAAAAGAATACTATAATACTTTTCTGTAACCAAGCAACCGATCTTCTTCCTGCTTACACCGGCAGCAGCATGCCCATTGTACGTAAATAGTCATGTGATATTTGTCTTCAGACATGCATGTATGGACGAAAATCATTTCTAAAGCAATGCTGAAACCCCCACATATACAATTAACATATACAATTAACCAACTGGGTGTACCTCATATTATTTAGACAGTGTATTTTGCAATATTCATTTTGAAAAACAACTACAAGAGAGGAAAACTAATATCAAGTAATGTCATGTAAAATTGCTACAGGGATTGACCATCAACATGTTGTATTAGAATATACTGTATACTTCAAGCCATGGAGTCAGTCTTACCTCAGGGGGCGCCACTGGGGATAGCAGTTTCTCTCCTTTTAGCAGGCAAGACACATAGCTGTAGTAACCAATCAGGTCTGATAGAGAAGAGAACCGCCGCCCACCGATGTAATAGTCCCCACACATGGCAATTATCCTGTTGAGAGAAAAGACAACAATGATAAACTGAAGCACAGTTGTTTGTAAACACAGGCTAATCTCTGTGCAGAAAAGGAAATACAAAATGTTCTGCTTTGATTCATTCGACAGTGAAATATCCATCAGGACTCCTATACCACAGATGAAATGTAACACATATAAACTAAGATATAACATCAAACTAAGCAGCTGTACCACAATCTTTAAATGCCAGAAAAGTGTCAATATGTATCTAAAAAGGATTTCAATGGGAGAAAGAGGCTTACCAGTTGAATCCAACTATCATAAGTAGGATGTTTGTAATTTGGGACTGAAAATCAGTACAATGGTATGATACAATTATTGGCTCCAAACCATATCCTATTTCAGAGCCAATAATCATAAATCTCTGTTCATCAATTGAGTGGATCTTTGATTGATGTTTTTTAACAAATGCACTTGTGTGATTACTCTTTTGCTGTGTGCACAATCCAAGGATGTCAACCATTTGAAGTGTAGGTGTAACGCAATTAACCTTATGTTCATAATTCCCTGACAAAAGGGCTTCCTTTTTCCAGCATCAATGACATCATGTCTCCACACTAAATCGACGCGAGTGAAATAGATGATGTCATTGTTACTTAATTAGTGAAGTGCATTTTCTGGAAGAAATGTCTACCATTTTTCAAAGCACAAACCTTTTTGCTTTCTAAAGTGCAAAATGAACATTAGAGTGGTAGCAGGAAATACTGTGAAATTATGAAATTACAGTTTAGCCAAAAACAGCACAATGGAATAGACAGATATGCATCAATAAAAGACTTTCATCACATGCCCATATTAAGTCTTTGAGCACTTATAGTTGGTATTAAAACACACACCACTGAATGCTGAAACCTTGGTGTAAACCAAAAATGTTATTCTCATTAAATGCTTCCACTTAAACCGACAATGGCTACATCCCCACTAATATGCTTTCGTTTAAAACTGTGGTAACGATATCCATCCACTCAGGCGGTTCAGCATTGTTTTCAAAACTGTACTTTAAAATGAACGCTTAATAGATTATGGGTCAATAAACTTGGCAGCACACATCGCTCACTCGTTTCCTTGGTTTTGTTGGTGTCTGTTTTTACACTCTTAGCTCTGCCGGAAGTCCTTCTCGTACTGGAGAGCATTTGTGCTTTTGCTTGTTTACCGTTTCTTTATGTACTTCACAATAGTTGTGCAGAACAAAATAACATTAATAAGAAAAGGAAATTCATCTGTTTTGTGCCCATCGCCGTCCTCATAATAAAAACATTGTTCTTAAGCTTTGACTCTGAATGACTGACACACATAAGATGAGGTGGTCTACACTGGCATAACATGCACCAGAAACCACATTTAACCTAAACAGTCAGTTCAGTATCAGCTCATCTCCCAGGTTACCCTTTCACTTCGGTGTCTATGGCTCTCTGCCCTTTTGGTTAGCATGTAATAAATAACTTCTGTACTTCCCCAGTCCGTATCTTCTACTTCAGGGTAGCATGCTTCCAGCTTATTGTGACATGCCACAATATGTTATAATTCACCTACTAAAAAGGGCTCTATAGAGAATAGAGATACAACAGTTCATGTCAGACCAAACTATTCTAACTATTCCAAACAAAAAGCTCTCTCAGTTGTAGGGTATGCTATCTTCTATAATTGGTATGGTAAAGATGACACCTCGTGGATCCTTACATTATCCTTTTGGTTTCCCAGTAAATTATAGCAGCAATGGAAAGAAAATAGTTCATTGGACAAACACTTTGTCGTCAGCAGTGTGTCTGCCAAGTCGGGTCAAATGAAGTTACAGCTCTGAAAAGATCAACTGCAAACATGCTAAATGATTTGCAATGGGACCACCAACTTCTTCTGAAGGCACTAAACGTAGAAACTGGGTCCATCACTGAGGTTAAAGTTATTGCCGCTTGTTGCATGTACTCCATCATACCTGAAATGGTTGACCACATTGGTCACACTGAGGAAAGACAGGACGAAGGAACCAGGCCGGCGGTCACTCTCCCTGATGAGGTAGCTGCCAGGGTTCCGGGCCTGGCGCAGCCGCTCCTCAGCAATGTTTCGGTCTAGCTTACCGTGGTACCACCTGCGATAGAAAGATGAAGGAAATCATTTTTAGAATGATTACAAGGGGTGGGAGATGATGCGTTAGTTCAAACTATATCGAGATGTAAATATGTGTATCAAGGAAGTACATATTTCTGTAAAGTACACCGTGAATCCTTTTTTTGGTGATTAATCACATGCATGTAGAGCTGAGCAATATGACGGAAATTGTTAACACAATAAAGAAATCCATGTCATGCTATAACAATATTTATTCCAATACACTTTCAAATTAAATCAGAATAAAAATAAAATAAACCCTTTAAACTAATACAACAAACAACCTCCTGGAGTTAAAAATAAGAGAAAGACGAGATTTATTGTTTTGAATGGTCAACAGAATCCAAGTAAGGCATGTAAATAAATCAGAAAAATGTAGCCCAATGCTTTCAAGAAAAGAACACCGAGGACACGTATCACATCTTTCTAATGATATAAAAACATACATGTTGAGTTCTTCACACTCCAGTTTTAAGAAATAACTAGAAATACAAAATGTATTAATGCAATAACAAATTAAAATATTTCAGAATTGCAAATCTAGAATCAGCACTTTCATCAGGTTATCTGATGTCTTAGACATCGAGACATACATACCATAACATTTCCACTTGAACCTTGAGAGCGTAGAGCTTATTTTTATTTTTCCGAACAGTTCTAGAAACTTGGTGAGGGAAATAAGTAAACAAGTAAAAGGACGAATGAATCGCAAAAATGCTGAAAGAGAATGAAATCAATATTGGATAGGATAGGAAGCTCTGATAAATTTGACGGCCTACTTTCATGAGAGTGAAAGCCAGACAGAATAAACAGGTCATGTATTCTTCAATAAATGGAAATCAAAAAGCTTTTACTTCCAACACACCATGTTGCTCCTTTATGAATTAAACAAAAGCCTCAGGCTCAACAGTGGTTAAAATGTTAGCAGGTGAGGCTGAAGTTGACAGGGCCTTGCCAGAAGGGGAAAAAGATGTACACGCATTTCCAGATATAGGCCACCGGTGCCTCTCGAACTGGAAAAAAAACATCCAGTGGTGAGACGATGAATTTGGTGTTGCAGTAGCTTTTTCACAGGAGACCTAAAAGACTCCCATCTGGTTTCGGTGAGTAAAGGTCACTTCTTGTAAAGAGAACCTGGTCTGCTATCATGGAGTAAGCTGGAGAAGGTTTGCTGAAGAGCAGGGGAGAGTTAAGTGTCTGTGAAGGGGCTTTAGAGGGATTTGGGTGATAAAGAGTATTGAAGAGGGCGATTAAGAGCAGTCTGAGGGTCGGCCCAAGCAGCCCTTAAAGGACTAGGAAAGATGGAAACACTGACAGAGAATTGAACAGTGAAATTGAAAAGGAAGATGACTGCAAACCAAACAAGCTAGGTTCTAATGATTACAGCATAATTATATTTAGTAGTTCATGCCCCCATTAAAACATATACTTTATATGACCCATTCTACCCTGTATAGCCATTTACAAGCAAATAAAAGATATTTGGGATACTAACGCCAACTGCCACAAATCCTGAACCAGGCCAAGAAAGTATTCAAATCAAATTAATCAAACCACAACTTCTACAAAAGAAAAGAATCTAAAAAAAAAACCAGCCACAATTGAACATGAAAAACAATGTGAGCTCCAGTTACATTGCTTGAAGCCATTCTCAGCACAGAGGGAGCAGCTAGTGTCATGGCTGCAACCAGGAGGATGGTAATGCACAAGACTGCATGGATCATGATGACCGGAAGATGCTGGGGTATAACCAGCCTCTCCTTTCTGTTTAGCATCTCCAAAACCTACTTCTGATTGATTTGTGTGTGGTATATTTGAGAGCCACAGCAGAGTCCTTCGTAAATACCCACCCCCCATGTTGCAGGTGAAAATAAAAAAAGGGAGTCATTTGCTATGAAACAAAAAAGCTATCCACGACCCAAAGTCTAACCAATTCACTTCAAGTGTAACATCTGTGTTTTCATTTAAATACAGGAAGTTTTAAAGTTCAAGACTGGAAGGAACCCAACAGATTACATGGCTTACACTCAACCGCAAAAAAAGCTACAAGTTATAAAGATTAATAAAAAGGGGTTACCAAATCAACAAATCATACAATACAACCATGTAGAGCACCGTTAACCCGCCTAAAGTCATCAAGCAAGCCTAAACCCATGGGTCACTACCGAAATATTATTTTGTCACACAAGAAGTGATATTATATACAATAATATAACTCAATATCATCAAACTAAAAAAAGGTCAAACCTGATGACAATAAATACATAAATGTACCTAAAATTAACATACTTCATATAAAATAGGCTGAATATGTAAAAAGTTTCTAACCTAATGATTAACACACCACATTTAAATCACTGATTTAAAATGAGCTCCTAGAAATGCATCATAACTGTTTTCTCACATGCCGTTTTACTTTCTCATCTCTAAATGCTTAGTTCATAAATGTCCAATAGAGACCTAAGGTTTTCAATACTGTTCTTCCCTAAATGTTGCCTTTGATATATGACTGAGAGGTTTATTAAGTAGCGACTACAGTTGAGAGATGGGGACTTGCTACACTGTTGCCTGCTATACTTTACTGTTATAGCTACTGCTTTGGGCAGTCATGTAACAATTAACAGCTTGTTAGCATCCTTTTAAATGACTGAATCACGCTTGTACTAGAGGCCTCAAATATACAGGGACCCGTTTGTCATTTATTGAGTTGTTGAATCAAGCAGGTGCATAAACAGCATAATCTTCCCAGGTGTGTTTTATTCCAGTCTTGATTATCCGTATTCAGCACAAACTAACTTTCCACTGGTTTACATGCTGGACGAGGCTTGCCTTGTTGTATTTTTGTTTGTTTCACAAAATATATGTTATGAGCTTTACACTGCGAAAGCAACCTCAGACATGTGGATTTGTTGTACATTGCATTGAGGTTATCTGCATTATTTACATTTATCACACATCTAACACAGACACCTCTAATATCGTAGTGTCTGAACCTTCAGACCTGAACCTTTCATTTTTCTTTGCACTTTACATCCCACCTATACACATTTGAAAAGCTACTTACTTCAAGTTTACTGCAGTTTTATATATGAGCTATAATACTAAATTATTAAATGACACCTTCCATGATGGGATGTGCAAAGTAGGCAGGAAGGGTGTTACGACAGGCTATTATGAGCATAAGCCATGACAGTGGTGATAGGATACAGTGCTATCAGCTTGAGGAATGCCCCGTCATGTCAGTACATGAACAACACAGTGGCGTCCTGGTTCTCTCCCCTGTGGACGCTCAACTCCGGATGATACGCCATTCATCTCTCTGCAACCAGTTAGTCTTTCGACCACTGAAAGTGCGTCAACACTACATGACATAATTCACCCATTCATACCCTGATGGGAGGAGCTACGGTTCCACTGTAACTAACATTTACACAATAGACACAGCTACAGGAGCAATTTAGGGGTTAAGTGGACTTGCCCAAGGACAAATTGACATGGGCTAGTGGAGGCGGGGATCGAACCGCCGATCCTCTGATTGAAGGACGACCCTGCTCACCACTGAGCCAGGAGTCACCGACAACCTCATCCTTCACTCCAACGCTCACATCCTGAACACAAGACACCCATTTAGTCACTTCATTAGGAGACAAGCTCCATAGGCAATGCTTTCCGCTGTTCCTGTGAGCAAATTAGTTTGTATGTTAACTTAAATGCATTGTTCAGCTAAATGTGTCATGCTGTCAAGAACAATATTACTTTGCGCTGCTGAAATTGAACATGTCCAAGCCTAGTGAGCTAGGACAAGACACCAACATATAGAGCTTAGGCTCAAACAAGCATTGCAGCATTATTTATTATGTATACAATCCTTCTGGCTACATTTTAAGGCTGAATGCATTAAAACATTTTAAGAGTTCATTTTAAAAGCTCTGATGAGAGATATTCAAGTAAAGAATCAAAACTACAATGTCTTAAAGAAACAAAACTGACCAAATTAAATATTTTGCAGAAAGAGAAGCACTATTTCCACATTTATAAAGTAAAATATTTTACTAAATATTCTTTTTTTTTTGTAATTCTACAATTCTGTAATCAGGTTTGTTTCATCTTAGAAACAGAATAGAACACAACTTGTCTAATTTGTGCTGTAACTGCAGAAGTAAAATATTTGAGAGCATATATTGATACATTGCCAGCTGTTACAGACAATACTGTAAAACTACCTGTTGAAGAATGATGTATACTACCCTAGGGAGAAATTACGCAATGACCTATGAATAAGACAATTACTGACAATAACATGAATAGAAATATAATAAAAATAAATCAATTCTCTGGGGCCAAGTGTGTCATCCCAGGGGGAAATCATTGCTAAAAATAGTACAGACGTTTAAGCAATGACAAGCTACAGTTGGAAAAGGACACCAAGTCCTCTGAAAGTTTCATGCTCAAACCCTGCTGACCAAATCATTTAAGCATGACAACTTTAAACATAGTAATGATACTCAGAGTATGTTGGGTATTACTTAATTATTTAATAAGCCTTGTGTTTTTATTGTATTTTAATTACTCTGAAAACCAACGTTAAGATTTCAGGTGAACAAAGAGCTACTATTTATGCACATATACTTTATGTTCAGCTTTACTGTTACCACATACAAACAAATCTAATATCCGAGCCAAGTCTCTCGGGGCAATAAGACTAACAGGACAGATTGCTGTGACTTGAGTGAGTTGGACCTTGTCTCTCTGTCTCTCATTAAGCTCTTTTATGAACTCTTTCACTTCCGCTCTTCATCGTCTTCTGTCTCAATAGATGCAGCTGTACTCAAACATCTCCACAGACGTACTGTCAGCCTTCATCAGTATCAAAATTAATGAAACATTGCATTACAGTACATAAGCAATGCAGCTCAGTGGAGCTGCAGGCTTTAAAAAAAGGGGGTATCAAGTACATGTTTTCTCCACAAAATTGTTATACCATGTAAACGGCACTAACATTTTTAAACAGAGAAACTATATTCAATTAGGCTCAACATTACCATGTAGTTACACGTGTAATATGAACTTTCCTGACTCCAATGTCAGATCTATGAACTATATTAAACAAATATGGCACATTATGCCATTATCAGTGTTTGACTATGCAGTTAACACTTTTCCAAGCAAAACATTAGGGACACAAAGAAATCATAGATTTCCTGTGATATTACAACTGAAATGTCAGATCATATTAAATTAATAAAACTACACAACCCCTCAGATTTCCCTTTATAAATAATAGTATCATAAAATTACAAAAATTGGAATCCTAAAATAAAAAATAAAAAACAGTTTCTTTCTGCCTGCCGATTGTTGTTATGGCGGCAAGGTTGGAGTTGCGGGGTGATTCGATGCCCCACTTACGCCGAGTTTGCCCTCTGCTGCATCTCCCTCCCGTGTCCTGTGGTCTCACAAGGTGCACCCACTCCTCTGGCCAGGCAAAAACTGTAAGCTCCAACGTGGAAAGCAGAGCAAAGGTAGCTCTAAATCCGTAAAAGCCATGATGATGTGACCCTGATACAGTCATCTCCCGTCACTAGTCTCAGTAAGCAACATCCTTGGAGGGAAGATGAACAGGAGGACACAGAGATGCCATGAGTCGTGATAACTAATTTGAGGATAATTGGAAGACCATCTCCAGTTCGGTTGTCCTTTAGATTCTGCCTCTGATGAAATTGATCTTTCAGAAGGCAAACTAGTCCTGTTGTCTTTGCTCCAACTTCATCCTGCTCTGACATTCTCTTTCTCTTACCCTCCCCTCTTTCTCATAAAGGCACGCATCATGAGCATGCTGCCGATTGGTTTTTGGAGCAGTGGGACAGCAAGGGTAGGGAGTGGCATCTTACACATTCATGTACTGCCTGTGATACTCAAACACACAGGTTTGCACCAGTGGAAACAAATCACAACCTTCTGACCTTCACTGGCCTTAGAGTGTAATTTATATACACCTGGCGTCAACAATGCTCAAAGATTAAACGCACGCTCACCCCCTCAAACTTCCAAAATGGTTTCACCGCCACACCAAGCATTCTTTCAGTAAATGAACGCCAGAGCTTTCAATGTAAACACAGTATGGGTTTATGTACCAACCAACCAGCATTATATAAATTGTGATCCTTTAAATATTTACTCATTTGCGGGCTCAAGTTTCGACCATGGAAAATGGTGGCGAGCTGCGGAGACATGACAGCAGCTTTGAATTGTTTTTCTTTTACTTTGCACATAAGACTGACGCAGCTTGAATGCTAACAAACAGCCAGACACACCGTCCCAAAGCCGATATCTCGGCTTCCCTGCTGTCAGTGGCTTCACCGTCATCAACCCATACAATATTCTCTGTGCTTTTTATTTCTAAAAGTGGGAGCCTCCCATTAAGAACACATTCGTCCTGCAGAATTTGAATATGCTTTCACACCTGTAGTTTGGTTCATTTATTCCAGACCCCAAAAAAAAAAAAAAAAAAAGATAGTGTTGCATTTTAGTTCTGGTCTATAAACAAACAAAGGAGTAAATAAAGTTTTACAGATTGATAGATAATGCGTTGATTGGACAGTTTTGGTGATTATCATCCTGCATCATTGGGACCCTCATGGGGAAATCGAATTCTGGTAATACGTCTAATATGTATATCAATGCATATTCATCCCATCGTTTATCCGTGATTCGCACGGCTCCCCCTTCGCGGTTTGGTACTCATGTGGACGTTGGATTAATTACACACCATCACAGTGTGAAATAAAGTTTTACTGACAATTGTTATTAGCCAATATTCGGTCAAATAGGCCAATCAGGACATTTGTTTGTACAGTTTAAGATGTTTTCACAACAACATAAACAAATATTAGAGATTAATGAACTGTTTACACTAGCTCTAAGCAGCTTATACATCATTTAAACTACTAATGACAATATGTGTTTTAATCAATAAAAATACAATTTATTATTTCCGTATCATTTTAAAGTGTGTGTCCTTAAGAAAAAAAAAAAAAAAAGAGTAAAAAAAGTAAGGCACAAAGCATGGCTGTTTAACAGACCAATAAAACCGAGATATACCCACACTGATGTGGTCATATACATGCCTTAAATGCAGCTTCCTCAACAGATTTCACATCAGTAGGTGGATTTAATAGTGGTTGCGCTTTTGCAAATCACGCTAAAAATCACACAACTGCCATCATGCAGGCCTGTGCTTCGTCCATTTGCTTTCACACAATAAAAACTACACCAGAATCTGCTTGGAAGCTGATCGAAAACAACCTTTACAGACTTTCTTGGTTTGGTTCGCACTGGGTTTGATTGACAGCTTTCTCACCAGCCAAAACAAACCATACTCACCGGGAACACCAACCAGAGTTCGTTTTCAAGGTTCGATGTAAAAGAACCCCAAGCCATCGTTTATTGTCAAACTGAATGTGGAGAAACTTAAACAAACATCGACGAGACAGTCAGACAGTGCATCTCAATAAAATCGAAATGTGCAACAATAGCTTTCAGTTATGTGTATTCTCTTTTGTACAAGTAACAATGAAATGACAAGAAAGACCTCTATTATACCTGTTGTGCAGGAAGTCCTACCGGTTGTAACATGGTACTTAACATTAACCTGCCACTGGAACATTTTATATGCAAAGATTAAGAACCCAACTTAAAAAAATTCTTGAACTTTCAAAAATTCAACTTTCCCAAAATTCAGCACACCCAAGCAATGTGGAGTCATTCAACAAAAAAAATCCTGGGCATTGTCAAACACAAGTGAAATGCTTCTGAAGATCCTGTTAAGGCCACAATGAGTGGCTCAGAAGTCTTGAAAACAGGATGTAGGAGAGAAAATGCAGGGCATTGTGGGTATTAGAAGGGCATGACAGGACGTTGCGCAACACATTGGAAATGCATGGAAACCATAGGCATTATCAATCCACAGCAACTACTTTATAGTGGGACTGCTATTTCAATCAATGGGGTCAAGTAAAACAACCCTAAGCATGTGCATCCTTTGCTATAGAAGTTCAAGACTGAGGGGCAGTTGTGTAACAAGATGCAAACACAGTTCCATATAAGCTGCAGTAAGTAACTTTTTTAGCCAGGAGTATTGCAGTAATTTAAAAAATGTATAACAGGAAATTACAGGCTTAATACTAATTGCTGGGCTCATTAGTCATCAAAACTG
Organism: Cyclopterus lumpus; assembly: GCF_009769545.1. NCBI lineage: Eukaryota > Metazoa > Chordata > Actinopteri > Perciformes > Cyclopteridae > Cyclopterus > Cyclopterus lumpus. The sequence goes on along the minus strand of NC_046974.1, from coordinate 14,200,671 downwards.
TGTAATGACTGATCCAATTCCATTAATAAGACCAGGCTTTGTTATAGAAATGCTGTAACATTTTGGCTAGTGGGAACAATCTCTACCAGGGAATATCCTTGTTATGCTACGTGACATGATCCTTTTGCCATTACAGAGTCCCACTGTCTCTACCTCCCTAAATAAAGGGCAATTAGTTAGTGTGGCTACTCAATTAACACTGCAGTTAGATGTTTCCACAGCCAAGTGCTTAACTCGTTCACACAGACAGTTCTTCATATCCAATCGTTTCTCGTTTTTTCTCCTTCACCCTACCACCACCTCTTCGGGCAACCCATTATAATTTAAAATCCTCACTAATCTTTGTGTAAACTCAAAATCAACAACTCATTTCCCAACGTTCTGTTTGTTTAAGCTCATGCCCTGGGCCTTCGGTTTCTAATGGCAGCAGGAACACACTCAGTTAGGGCCACCTGACATATTCACTCTTGCCTCTTTATTAAACTATCCTGTGTGAAATGTGTATCGCATTGCTGCAGCCATTGTTTATGAATGAATGATTGTTGCACAGGAGGTGTGAATGATTGTCACTGCCGTTTGTCTTTCTCTTGCTCTCAACCATTTTCACTCCAACGCACTCCGCAAATGTGCCAAGTTTAGCCGTCACCGTAAAAGTGCAACACACAGTAGGACCACTTCCAACAGTGTGGAAGTTTTCCACCATCACTCTTCCAACATGTACTTTGCAAGCTGCTAAAATAACTCAAAGGAATACAAGATCAGTCTTGAAGCCATTACACAGCTACTAGCTACACAGCTGTAAGGACAGGTTGAAATTCAGAATCATTCAGGGTAGTCAGCTGTAAATGTAACACCCATTGCTGCTAATGGTATATTTGCCACTGGCACAATGAGAGAAAAAGTTCAGAACAACAAAAACATGTTTTATTTATTGTATTACACATAGCTTGGATGTTCACATTAATAATGCGACTCAAGATAAGTTTATTTTATGCCATATATTTGGCCATGAGATTCACTATATTGCCTGGTCAAAGCTATGTCCATGACGCATTTGCCCGATTCCCTGTATATTAGATTTGGCATCATCTGTAAAACAACATGACTGGATGAGACAGTAATCTTGCAAAGGGTCCACATATCAGCCCCGTCTATCGCAGTGACAAATCCTGAAGGGACAGACCCTCACCTTAAATGGGTCATTATCACAGGGCGACATCAGCACCTTATAACTCCTCTGTTCTTGAAAAGCCTCCACTGCCAGACAAAAGGATGAATGAAGGATCTATGCCTTTCTCTTAGGAGAGCCTGTCTGGCCTTGCTCATATTGCTAATGGCAGGTGTTCTCATGATGAGCACACACATTAACTGTACATATACATGCAGCAATTAACCTAAATGTGTTTTAACCAGGTGTGTGTCACATCCAATTCTGATAAAAGTAAACCAGTAAAAAGTAAGCCAGAAAGAAAGAATACCGTAGTACATCGTAATATGATATTTTTGTCTCTATCCTTTTACAGATCAACATTCTTCAAGGCCTTATTTGGATGAACACCATCATACACTTCACACAACATTGGGAAATTGCAGACTAATAATTAGAAACTAAAAAAATGCCGTGCAGCTTTCCGGTGCATTCTTCACCACTACAAGCAATTCACCAAAACCACAACCCCAATATAGAGCACAAACTTGTGTTGTGTATGAAGACTGGTGAAATACTCTCCTTCCTCTGTATTCTGACAGGAAGATAAAGGGTGGCTCCTAATAGAAGAGCTGAATCCACACTCCAGGTACAGTCACTTCCATATCTTACAGTATGAGGTTCAGAAATGACAAAGCTCAGCAGTTCTCTAATGAGACTGAAACAAATGGGAGGGTCGTATTTAGGTTATTCCAACACACTCCCACACACTTGACAAGTGCCTTTGTGCATGCCTGATACATTTATAAATATTCATATAATTAGATATGCAATTCTAAAATACACTGTATATTATGTATATACCATGCTGCAATCAAAAAAGGTTACGGTATGTTCCGTTTTAAGCTCATTTAAAAAATATTATTCTCCAAGCCCATCTCTATTTCCCCATGTAGCATGATAGATCACAATAGTTTAAGGGAAACAATTAGCAAATAATTAACAGATCAGAGCCCAAAAGGTTTGATACAACAGGAAAGGCACATTTTATGTTGGTGCTTACCTAGAAGCATTCACCTCACTCGGAGTAAAGTAAGTCTGTGTCACCTGCACCTCTTCATCAAACCAGTTCACTTCAGCTGCCTCCTCTAACTTTTTCTTCATGGTAATACTGCTTAAAATTGGCATGCTTACTCTTAATGCATTACTTTTCATTTTAATTTTTAATTATTTCATGGCCACACCTGTTTGGTTATGGGTTAAAACAATTCACAGTACATGGAGTAATGATTGTAGGATGTAGATCATTAACTACTAGCTACGAGTAGCACAATACACTATTACACCTGCAGGAGTCAACACTAAGTCAAAGTCAGACCTCCCGTGTATGAAAGCAGGATGGAAGTGAAGACAACAAGAAGTACAGATTGCTCGATAACGTTGATTTGTAGGTATAACTGAACAATACCTGATGTTTACTGGTAGTGTACTTACTGGTTCGTAGGAGGTGCAGAAAGGGGGAACACCACCTCTTCTTCCTCGTATTCCGGTCCATCCTGCATGTCGCTTTCATCCATAGTGACACCGGGCACCCCACCACCTGGAGGGGGAGGAGGTGGTGGGGGCAGTGGGGGGAAGTCAGTGGGTCCATCCGGGGCTGTTGACGTGGGTGAAATCCGACTAGCTGGACCCTCCGAAGTGGGAGAGAAGCTAATGCCGCCCACGGTCCCTGAACTTGTTCCTTGTAAAACTGAATGTCCACCTCCTGCTCCGCCACTCCCTGTTGCGGAAAGCGCTGGTCCGGTCACATCCCCGGCAGACATGGGGTAGGTCACACTCATGTCGGGAGGTGAGTCCGACAAGGGGTTTGAGTTTTGGCGAAGGGTTGGTGCTGGTCCTTGTCCCAAATCAGTGACTCGCACTCTGCTCGGCTTGGGATAGTAGGGGAAAGGGGCCGTCTCCGGGCCTCCTCCGTCTGCCACCCCTGTCCCTGTCGTGACCAAGCCCGTATCCTCACTGCTGACCTCCGTAGCCATCATATTAGGACAATGTGTAGAGGGGGAAAGTCCAGAAGGGAACCTGCCCTTCCCCTCTGTTCTTCCTAACCTCCTTCAGTGTTTGGGCTCTGGGGAAACAACACCAAAAGTTTCTCGAAACGCGTTTAGCTAGCCAGCTGCCGTTAGCCGACGAGCTAACTTAGCTTAGCACTAGCGGGCGTTAGCTTCAGCTCGCATTCGCTCGCTACGAGAGAGGCGAGCTAACGCTAGCGGGACGGCTGGCAGCCTCGAGACACTTGATGAGTTTCGTGCTCGCTATGTCTTCATTGTTTCCTGAGTTTAAAGTTCACTCAGAAACACTATCTGCAAATTAGCACGCGCAATGTCAAACAGAATATCGATTCGCCAATGTTTCCCGTTGTTTAGTCCGGACTTCACACTCGGCTCAAGGCAGACCACTTGTCGGGGAGTGTTGTTTTATTGTCGTCTTTTTCCAGTGTTGTTGTTTTCTTTCCTCTTGAGTTTCCAGCCGCCTCGGAGAGAGTCCACACGCGACCCCGCCTTATCGCCGAAATCCCGGTTGGTCTGTGCGAACCCCCATGTCGTAAAAGTGCATTATTCTTCCGTTTGCAAGCTAAGTTCGCCTTTATTTCGTTGTTTCGGGGCTGGTGGCTTGCCCGCTGCTGCTGCGCTGCTCTCTCCCCCTCCCTCTCGTTCTCCTCTTCACTCACCGAGCAGACACAGCCAAGTGAACACAGAGCCGCACCGGTTCAATCCATGATGTCTTCAATCAGTGCTCTGACAAGTTAGACCGCGTTCCCATTGCTTAAAGCACAGCTTCATTATCATGTTTTAGTGGGTCAGAGAGTAGATACAAAAACTGATTATCTGTAAGTATCTTATAAATCAATATCATACATAGTATCTTTGGGTTTTGGACACACAAAATATCAAAATACACCACCGTGGACTTTAAGAAACTATGATGGACATTTTTCAGATTTCATAGACCAAACGATCAATCTATAATGAAATGATTGTTAGTTGCAGTCCTACCAATAATTATTTATTTTGGGTGATGGACATTAAGCTTGCCTGGCTGGACTGACACCATTCAGTCCTCTCAAATGAAATATGCATAATGGTCTTGTGAGAGTTTTTAATTAGCACTTTGATATGTGGCTGAAGACAGTCTGAATATAGCTCTGGCTTTGTGACACAAAGTCTATCTTGTTCTGTTTCGCTAGACTGAGTACTCTATTTTAATTCAACTCATTTGGCCTACAGAGCGGTTTCTTTCAATGCAGTCAGAAAGTATTAAGACAGTGATAGCTTTTCATTTGTTTTGGGTGTTCATATTGTGGGGGCCGTATATGTGTCGGCATTGACTAGTTTTAGGACAGTGTAGCAAGACAATGGTCCTAAACACGCAGGCAAGGCAGCCAACATTTTGTATATCCTAATGCCTGATTGGCCAAGTCAGATAATGTCCACAATACAACTGAAGACCAGACTGAAGGAAGGAGCGGAGAAGGCTGCAACGCAGGCCTGGCAGAGCAGGATGTCTGTTGGTAGTCGACTTGGATTCAGCAACCACCAAATAGGTGCTAGGACACTTTTTAGCAAACATGGACACACAATCATGTTTGATATTTCTTTTTAATGAACAGAAACATAATGCGGTGCAGTCAGAAGTAATATTTACCATACTTTTTTCGCAGCTGGTCCTATAGCATCTCTGTGGCACATTTAAAGGTGTTCACATTTTCTTTATATATTACAAATACAATTGCCACATGACATATTTGTTTTAGAGCACAGTTTAATAACAACATCTGAAAAAACTAAAATGGCACACTTGACCTAGGTATATATCAGCAAACTCAGTGGACATAAACTGACCCAATAGCAACGAGACAGTGAGGTTGCTCTTTTATGTTATTTCTGATCTGGATGAGCTTTGAATACCTGTTTGGACATTCAAATGTCGTTTGCAGGCTGGGAAGTTGATTTGATAGCTCCAGTAAGTCAGCCATGGGCTAAATTTGACTTGATCGAGCTAACATAGTGTTGACTAGCTACAGCCGTGGGCCTCTCTTGGTCTCCCCTCAACATCTCTAGTCATGCCCTCTGTGCAGCTGTCTTCACCATTCAGCCTTCACACTGACCTGTCTTAGAGCAACTGGCACTGTAAAATAAGCGTGTCTGGATATCCCGTCCACTTTCTCATTGCTCGCTCAAGTCTTTTTATGATCCCTCGTAAATCTGTTCTCTCTCTTTTGTTTGTGATTGGACAGGCCCTTCAAGACAGATATGTTAGGATTGTATAGCTCTCATGACAAATGGCTCCTTAATTTGCTATGACAGAAGTGGACAGTCCCGGGTGCGAACAATTGCAACTGAAGAGGGAGCACACCTTGCATTCCCGAGGGCCACTCAAGTAGCTGTTCTCCACCACAGCACAAGCTTCCCATAAGTCCTGTGACACAGATGGTCAGTGAACTGTACAATCTAACGACTGACATTGACTTGACATGTAACCATAAAAGGTACTCTATTTCAAACGCACAAATAAACAAGTAAACACGCAAACAAACATGCACTCGAGCATGGTCATGAAGCACGTAGGGCACTTCAGGGTGAGCAGGTTCTCGAAGTGGCACAACTGCCTGGTCTCAAGATCAACATTGCCTCTACGTTCACAGCATGGCTATGCCTTAGGCGGGATTGTTGCTCGGTCCAGTAGTCCACAGTCTTCATTTCGCTTTATGTGCCGGTGTAATCTGGAGGGCTGGGATCATCCTCTGTCTCTGTAGCAGTGGGACTGTGTCCTGTGGATTCTACCAAACTGAGTGCAACAAGATTGCAGACAGGATGTGGCTAATCACCTTTCCCTGGCTGACAGACAATTTAAGAGGCCAGCTCTATAAGTGCTGAGAGGTGGCATAACCATTCTCTAGCATGCTCGACTTCAACTGCTGACTCTGACGTGTGTTGATATGAAAAAAGAGATTATGTACCTGTAGAGGAGAAATAAGCAAGTCCAAAATCTAGCCCTGAGTTCAACGCATCCTGGGATTTTGTCTGTATCTGTGATGTTGTGTCCACCTTCATGTCTTTGTCTTCTCTGTATCACTGCATGTGTGTTATGGGAGGTGGGCCGGCGCCGACAGTCTGCCAAGGAGATAAAGAGTGTGAACATCCGGCCAGCATGGCTGTTCTGCTCTGTTTCACTATAACTACGTTGTCAGATTTGAGGATGGTCCCTGATTCGAGCACTAGCACAGGAGCCCGACTGTGTGTCGACTGAGGGCCCTCATCCATATTAATTGTCATATTATCATAATGCTTCATTGCCCTCAAAGGCGGCACGTGGGAATATCGCTACCATCCCATGCCTTTGAAGACAATGATTTTTGCATTCACTGACATGTTGCTTGTGATGTGAAGCAGTTGCATCATGTCTTTTAATGTTATTAAAAAACAAGCTCTATTGCTCACATTGGTTAGTTTGAGTAACAAGATATTTTTTTTCTGTCTTCATTGCTATCATGACAGAATGCAGTTCACAGACTTGAGTGCACGTCAATCGTCTTTCATCTTGTGTGGTTAGATGTGTAGGTAAAAGTCACATTATATATAAACTGTAACACAGCAGTGAGTGTAACATGCTATAAATGCACATACACCTCCTTTCTCTGTCTCTCTTTCTGGCATCCTTCACACACACACACACATACACACACACACTTTCTTTATCAAGATCTTCATTATGTGTGTCAACTGAATAACCCCTTGGTGTCTCATTTAAGTACTAAAGTGGTGAGTGTCTGAGGTAAAGTACACGCATTACCACATATGTTTCAAGTTCCAGGGTCAGTGCACAAGCCGGCTTGCCTTCTCTTCTGAACTCAGGAAAAAGGACACTTGCAGGCATATCAGGACTCATTTGAATAAATCACCAGACTAACATAAAAGTTTAAAAAAGGGAGTGAGTGTCACATGGATGGATAGCGTGAGCAAAAGTTCTCAGTGGGCTAGGTTTTCCAACATTACTTTCATGGGGTTTATGAAACCATCCCATGCCATGTCCAATATCAGACAGATTCTGAATGTTTAATGTCATATGTGAATGATCAATTAATATTTTAAGATGTGACATTAATCCTTGAATTGAAATTGAAAAAAATAACTCCAATGAGAATATTTCTAAGAACATGTCTCAGGTCATGCCACGATGCAGTGTTTGTTGTTGAAATACATACATTAGCTCACATTAAAATCAATTTTAATAATAATCTTGGGAATATGCTTTGTATCATTTATCCATGGCATTTAAGGTTAACGTTATCAGCATACCACTATATTTTATATATATATATATATATATATATATATATATTACACTGGTTCCAGTGTTGTATTTTTTTTGTTTTGCATTTAATCTTGTCTGTTTACTATTCTAACAATTTACATGACTTCAGTACTTCCTTTGCACAAGATGGTTAATATGCTGCTGGTCCGTCTGCCTGTCTCTGAAAAGAAGATGTGTGTGTGTGTGTGTGTGTTTGTGTGTGTGTGTGTGTGTGGTGACATTTCAGTGAGTGCTGTGGCGTATGTAAAACAGAGAGTGTGAATGAAGCAGAAGTCTATGTTTGTGTCTGTGCAGCACTCTCCTGCATTTGTTTCTCTGCCTTCACACTAGTCTTGTAATATTCTATTATTGGTCCCGGATGAGACTTATGCTGGCATTGCCTCAATATGTGCCATATGTGCCCGCCTGGCCGCTGTGTGTCAGTGAGTTACTAATGTGTTGAGCAGTCTGCTGTTCTACACCTCCTGCAGGCCCCAAAGGGAGTTGAAGAAGGCAGATGGGGAGGCCACTGTGGTGTTTTGTTAGTGTATAACTGCAGGTTGCGTGTGTGTGGTATGTGCACACAATTAATGCATTTACTCAGTCACAACACAGTGGGAAATTACGCAAAAAAGAGAGACATTCCTTCTTTAAAGATGAATTCGGCAGATGAAAAAGTCCTTGCAAATTATTTGTTTGCTGTTTTCTACAATACAATAAACACCAGAAGCCTCAACTTTTTCTTTTGGGTTTCTTTCTGACACTCACAGCGTCAGCCAGACACGTTCTGCCCAGAAAAGCTCTCCTACAGTCGCTGTGGTGCAGGCCAGGGGGCTGTTTTTCGCTTTCTTTTTCAGAGGGCAAGCGGGGGAGTTTGCAGCTGCCACTCGAATGCACATATGGGGAGAGCTGTTGTGAGATGGGGGCGGGGGGGGGGACACATGGCCCCCTCACTCACACTTTCAGAGAGAGATTGCAGTAGGAAATGGGCAGCTCTCTGATTGCAGAACTTTTTATAACATTTTTATATGAAGGCAGCTTTGACAAAAGTTTTAAAAAGTAACTTAGTCGGTTACCAGAGAGCTCTGAAATATGTGGTCATGGTTTTATCTCTTGCTGAAATAAATGTTAGCACTCTTGCACACATGCAGAGCAAAGCTGCGACAAAGAAATGTATGTCTATTTCTCTGTCTCTCTCACACACATACATACCTACATACATACATACATACATACACACATACAGATATTAAAAGACATACTAATAAGAGTTAAAAAAAAGAGTCAGCTAGTCATTTGCTAGTCATGTATTGAGACCTGATTATGTCATTACCGTACACGCTTTATCTGCATTAAAATTGTTTATGTAAATGCACTTGCATGCCGCTGCGTTAAAAAGTATAGACTAACGCTTTAACATGTTTGAGACTATAAATGTAAATTCAGGACTTAAAATTATTATTGTGCAAATGTGTGTTTCATGCATCTACATTTTGCATTGCAGTGCCTTGTCATATTGTTTGAAAAACATTCTTGTCCATATGGGCTCTGGAGGGAATTAAGAGCACTCAAGCACAAGTAGAATGACAACTGATACTCCACAGACAGACTACTATTACAACTAATGGACTGCAGCAATAAGAGGCGCTACATTCAGCTTGACGTGAATAAAAGAAGGATTTTACAGATTCAAGTTAATAAGCCTAATTTACTTGGCACCCATTCCAATATATAAAGCTCACAACTTCCCATTTTATATGACAAGCCAATTTTACTTGTTCTGTAGGATTAATACGTGCAGAAAAAAAGGCCCTGAATATAAAAGGGGAAATGAAGGATGAAGACCTTCCACAATATGAAAATGTACCGTGTGGCTCAGCGCCATGTTTGAGGTTGACGGTCAGATGATATCACCCTGGCACCAATGGTATGGGCAGTTCCTTTTCCCGTCTGGGGTTGCCATGAAAGATGGACAGCAGCTCCCCGAGGGACAATGAAATAGGTTGTTATTAGAGGCACATCCTGTAAAAAGTTACTTACAAATATCATACAAATATAAAACACTTAAGTGTGTGTGTATGAGAGAAAGAGAAGGGCATGTAAAAGCACGGTATTATCAAGCAAATATTCATTGCATCTGAGATAATACACAAACGAGTTCCACACCATGGGTTAATCCCGACACACATGTGTGATTTATCAACGTACAATGTTCAGTGTAAAAAACTATTGTATATTAATATATAAGCAAGAAATTCACCATCCATCAAAATTCAACATCCCCGTCTGTGACCTCAATACCCATTAGTCACATTTCATCACTTTACTGTAACAGTGGGGGTGTTGCCTGAGTCTTTTATTGCCGCCAGCTACTGTGTATTGGTTCGCTGCCTTAGGTGATGAGTCACAGCCTATATGAGGTTATCCCATCCATCTGGACATGCAGCCAGGAGCGACTCACTGCCCAACCTATTTGAGCAACAGCTGAGACATCACACACCCCACTAACATTCCACTGAATGCATGACATCATCTTCATACTGTATATGCTTCAGTAAGGGATTCATATCTGGCTAAATTAAGACTGCTCTTGTGCTCTTTTAGCTTTCTTTTTCTGTCTAATTACAACATTGTCAAGAAATGTATGTCATTCCTGTTTGCTGTTTTTCCCTCCTGTCTCTATCTCCTCTTACTTCTTTGTCAACCAACTATTTCCCTTCTGCTCTCTCATGTCTCTCTGTCTGTGCGTGACTTTCCTCCCTGCCTCACCTTCCTCCGGCCGCGACATGAGCATTGCAATCTGCAGCTCCAGTGCTCTGCTGTCTCCCCGGGCCTCCCCAGCACCCTGTACTCTCCCCTTGTGCTTTTAGGGCCCTCTGTTTAATTCATGAGCTTCCTGTGGCTCCTGTCATGTCTCATCGGGGCCACAGGAAAGCACGGTGTAAATAATGGAGCATCCCCAAAGACATGTCCAATAGCGACACACAGCAGCGCACCGTGTGCTCCCACGGAGGACACGGCAACAGTCTGTGTTTCTGAACTGCTCTAACACAGATGTCATGCTCATAACATCATGGGGAACACTACGTGTAGTTACAGTTGGGCTGCTGGCATGCGTTAGCACATATTGTGTGCCACATTGCAACTCAAATATGTTGTGCTTTGCAGAATATTCACAAATACATATTTAACTAATGTAAATGAAGAAATCAGGGAAATCCATCTTCAGCTTCATGCAGATGTTTCAACATGGCATGTTTTATTGGCATAATTCACAGCAAAGGTGGTATCGAAGCAGCATCCCATCAGCGATCTTCTGTGGAATCCTTCCTTAAACTCAATAACAGGATGCTCAGATCAATACTGCGGTGAGACAAAATGAGAAATTAGGGCAGTAGTAATGAGGCAAGGCCCTCATTTAATTCTTGCAAGGCAATCTTCAAAGGCAAAGTCTTTCAAATGATCTGCATGTTAAACATAGCTGAGCAATTCCTCAAGCACAACAAAGATCCATTTGTCCCACTCAAATATCTACCCTCAGGATATTTGTTCTGCGTACATCAATAAAGAATGGATCAGGACAGGAGACTGAGCCTGGATAGGATTGTAAAGCCCCAGGCTCCAAACACACTGTCCTAGTAATTTTCCTTATTTCCTTTGCAACATCATCCCTCACCCTGCAGGATGTCTCCATTTTCAATTTTCATGGCATGAGGCATGTTTATGACTTAGGCTTCTATATTGGTCAAACAACTTGGTAATGTAAAAAGGGCTCAATGGTGTGAGGTGCAGATAGAAACGGAGTCAGATGTGGAATAAAAATAAACAAATTCTGCCTTGAATTTAAGCTGAGGGCCTGTTTCTCATGTCCGAACTGTAGGTTTACAGCGAGGGCTGGTCGTATTCACCCAGTGAGGCTGTTATGTTTACCATCTCACTCATCCACTAGACATAATCTGAGGTAATGAATGCAGGGACTGCTTCCTTACAGTAAAGTCTCTCGGTAAAATGATATCAGATTTAAGTGTCATGTTTGTGTGTGCACAAAAAGGAATGTGTGTCCATATGTTCACACACAGAGAGAGACCGTGACATCGAAATGCTAATGCAGTTGATCACATCGACATCGGACATCTTTAGGGAGTAACAGCCTGACAACACACCATGTCCTTATGGATCTATGCTGTGTTCAGCAAATATATTACTTAGGCTCAGTGTTTTACTGTCACCTGGTTAACCTCCTACTGCTGCATATTGAGAGGTATGTTCTGCTTGATCTGGCTGCTAGAGGCTATTAATGTTGTACCTCAGAAAGCATGATGAGAGCTGCTATAACAATACCATCGTATTATCTTGACATGTAGGCTACTAGGTGTAGCCTACCATGCCTCTCACTTAAAAGTGGGTGTAGATCACAGACAGATGGAACAGAGACAAAGAGACTAAACTAAAAGTATTTAGCTGAATGTTCTGTTTGTAACAGCTAAAATAACAGTTTTATCAACTTTATACTTCATGACTTTTTCAAAAGAGGAGGAGGGAACGTATGATCAAGAGACCTCTGCAAGCTAAGAGATGCAGTTTATACAGCTGGTTGGGAAATTATGATAGTAGCTGTCAATAAACTCACACACTGACTTTCCAATCTTAAAGCAACATTTTGTTTGATCGCTTCAGTTGTGGTGGATATATCAAAAACAAAAATGTACTACTTCAGTTTCCTTGTGAAGCTCTTTATATCATCAAGTAGCTCAATAACAAGCACAATATCCTGCTGCATGAAAAGGTACATTCAAGCGTGAATAATGCGAAAGCAATTGATTATGGAATAGATTGTATTATAAAAGTGCTTGGAGGCAAGAGGTGAGTGTCTGCTATCTATTTGGCATAATCCGCTCCATGGAATGAATGTCGTAAAAAGTGTGCTACGATGTGATGAAGTGTCGGTAGCAACAGAGCATCTGCCTAGAGTAACACTGCAGGAGGCTTTGTTTTGTGTTAAGTGGAGGAGCGATGGTGGATTAGACACTTCACTGAAAAATAAGGGCACTGTAGGTGGGTAAATCTAGGGCAAGCCATTAGAAGAGGAAGGATATTCATCTTCACTTCCAGCAGAAAGAAGCTGGAAATATCATCTTTCTTTCTTTCTTGCTTCTGCTATTCTATTTATTTTGCCAATTGCCAATATTAGCTTTTCCTGACCAAAATAGTACAACATTACTTATTTTAATCCAAAATGAAAACATACCAGATGTGGTTTAAAATCTCACATGAGCGCAAAACAAAACGTTTTTCTTACACTTACTGTAATGATCCTGATGCTGCTGTTTAGACATATCTCAATTTAACTGGAAAGGCCTGCAGCAAGAAGCGCGTTCTTTTACCGGCACCAATCCGGTGGCAACATGTGCGTTGCATTATGCAGCCTCGTCTGTCTCCCCCGGCCTCCCCATCACAGACATAGTTATTTGCTTGAGGGGGAAACTTGCCCTGCAATTAATTAAAGCGTATTCGCTTTTACAAACCTATGTTCTTCACACCCTTCACAAAGACATGCACATACTTCGAACACACACTCACAGCCTCTGAAGTCCAGCTGCAGAGCTGCTCTGCCTCAACAAGTTTACAGTAACCAGCATCAAAACGTGTGATTCAGCATCTTTGCTGTAAGTCTTGTCCTGCAACATTTTTAACATATTGAAATTATACTTGTTCTACTGGCACACATTGAGATTAGAGATACAACATAATGGTTCCTGATAATACAAATAATCACTCCTCCGTGTTGTGCATGATTGAATATGCTAAGAGTTCCTGATGTTCCTCTTGACTTATTGTCTTGAAAAGGGGATGATGGTTAACACCCTAATAAGCAGTATTCAAGGATTCAAGGAACTATTTGTATACGTCCTTTTCTTCACTGTCCAAAGTTCCAAAATGTCCCAAGACACTGACTGCAGCAGTGAGTGAAGCTGTGTTTTGCTGTTCATCTCCTTCTCCACAACAATAATGGCATCTTATGAATTCATAATGCAGGCGTACCATATATCGTGCTATTGTCTCGTCATATCATCAAATAGAGACTTTATTGGACAGCATTTCCATACTTATTATCCAGCAATAATCATTGCATATCTGACAAAAATACCAAAGAAAAAAAGATTATTTTCATTAAATTGAACAATTTTCATAGTTTATTTATAGTTTGTTACTGACTTTTTAACCCCCAAAAGTTAATCAATTAAAGAAAACTGCCCGGGGGCAATGGGACCAGGTCTTGTTCTTAACTGTTTCTCACGCCAGTCAGCGCAAAAGTGTGAATAAAGCCCCCTCTCCTGGTCAGATCTTGCTACCCGAAAACAAGAGGCGTTAAAGGAAACTGGGGAGAAAATGACACAATATACCATTTATTTGCTCAATCCTAATATGGCATACTCAAAAGGTAATTGTGGTTAGTGGCAGATCATATATTTAAAACCTTGTTATATACATTTTGTTATATATCTTACATCAGATGCAATGCAATGCATAATGTTTTAATGCATATAAAGTGGCGATGTTGTTTGACGCTTCACAATGCCCATGCTGATGGCTGATGGCTGATGGCTGATGGCTGATGGCTGATGGCTGATGCCATGCTCACTCCTAGAGTGACAACAAGGCTGACAGTCACAGTGCGTCTGTGTGAGTCTGCCACGTGGCAGAGAACCAGCACAGACACGACCATGTGTTCTGGTGGTTTGACACAGAGATGGGAACAGTTGTCAGAGAGGGCCTCTGATGATGTCAAAGCAATCAGGCATGGCAGAACCACACGGTTTGATTTATTTTCTGTATCAGCCACAAGCCAAAGCGTGGACCTTTCAGAGCCAGTAGATGGCACTGTAACATCAAAGCTAAAACAAGTGTCCTTATTAAAGAAGCAGGAAAATACAGTACATCACCATTATGAGATATGTCAGCTACACTTTCCCTCATAAATTAGGGAACAGATTGGTGGAAATGAAAGCTGGGCATTCATAGGAGTTGAAAATAAAAAAATGCAGAATTTCAGGATAAATGCATACTGAGGAATTAAGGTGTTGAGCTTCATTTGTACATGTTTGCCACAGTTCAAACACAAATATGCAATTAAAATAAACATATTGGTCATCGATGTCCTAAAACAAACTACGTAGGATGTGCACTAAGTTATTAATTAAACATAATAATTCATTACTAAGGACCAAAACAGATTTGTGTAACATGTAAATATGCAGCTCCACCGAGCAAAGCCTATAGTGTTCTCATATCTTGTGAACAATGAGAAGAAAAGGACAGGAATTACAACCTCTCTGTTTGGCTCACACTGCCATGAGGTCCCCATTGCCTGCTTCATGCAGCTGTAAATAAAAATAATTGTACAAAAGCTTAATTAAATGACATAAATCCTGTTTACGATGCCTCGGCTTTACTGAGCCACTGAATTGCAGGGGTAAGGAGGGCAGCAGTGTGTGTGTGTGTGTGTGTGTGTGTGTGTGTGTGTGTGTGTGTTTGTGTGTACATGTTGGTGTACTCTCTCCTTCCCACCACCTCCCTCCACCTAGTGCCTGTCGCCTTCCTAGGCTTTTTCAGACACACAAAACCAAACCACACAGTATCTGCAGAACACAACCTTCCCCTCCCTTTGTGGATATGAGATACAGCTTTATTGTGGCTCTTGCTAACATTACTTTCTGTGAAACTCGTGGACACGCAGAGCAACAATTCATCTCTTTCATTAGAGCTGAGTGTGTGTGTGTGTGTGTGTGTTGTGTGTGTTTGTGTGTGTGGGGGAGTCTGACTGGCACTCTTGTATTCCGCACTACAGACGACTCACCGTTTTTATACCGGGTTTAATGAGCATAGGAAGCGAATGGAGCACACAGACAAGGACATCCCAAGTTTAAAGAATGAGCAAACATGTTTATCGAAGGTCAAATAGAGTTCAAAAGGGTTGTGCTCACACTTGATGTAAACTCAATCCATGCCATAGCAGGCTTGTGGGGGATATAGTTATAGATATAGTTCACATTTGTCTCAGAATATGTATGGCTGTGTATGCTCTCCCCAGCAGAACTTGCCTCTCAGTCTCAGCAGTTTTATCCAACGAGCAAAATCTTATGATTGAGTTGATATTAGATTGAATTGGCTGGCTGTTGTTTCAGCACCATTGCCTTCTGCAAGAGTTGTAGCCGAAGATTACAACACTGATTGCGTTTCAATTTTTAATGGAAAGTGCCGGAATATCCAAAGTTCTTTAGGGTGAGTTCAAGCAGAGTGTTTTGGGCCATTAGCGACCCTCAGAAAGACAAATTGGTTGCATTACCAGCTGCCTAATGTTCATATTATTATTTGGAAAATAATAAAGGTGGCATGTATTTGTGCCCTCTGTAATTGATTATGTTGTACAGCACACCGTTCGTGGAGGATGATGCTTTTTTACAACCTCATAAGTCATTTGGGTCTTTATGGCAGTTATTAATGTGTCTGGGTGATGAGGTGCCACTGAATCAACTGGGCCTGCTGGATTCAGTGGAACATGCAGTAAGACATGGTCCCACTGTATGTGCAGTAATAGCATGCTGCCTCTTACCCTGTCAACTGTGGACCATTAGACCCAGATTCAGTGCCTAACTGATAGGGATTCCCACAAATTGAATGAGTGTGCATGGCAGGGATGATGATTATAGATATGATGCATGGGGAGCAAACAGGTGAGGGGCTGCAGTGTCTGCTATAATATATGAACTGATTCCACCAGACTGCATCCATTCATCAAGCATATATTAGTGGGGAGGGGAGGGGAAAAAATGGGGGAGAAAAGTATGAAAAACCAAAGAATATGCCAGTGCTGCAGAAAAATGAGAAAGGACAGATGGGAAGTGTCACCTGAAAATACTGTTGATTATCAAGGGTATACAACAAAAAATGTTTTAAACATGGTGCTCTACCCAGAAGAAAAAGCTCTGTTAAACGCTCACGTGACAGAGTTGAGGTGAAAGTGAATCAAGCAGTCCACAGAAAGATCTAAATCATTTGTACAGTAATGCAACAGATGAATTATTCACTATCAGAAACGGTACTGTTCCCACTAATAGATCTTCAGCTTTCTATGCAGCAGACCAAAGTGTAGCAGCCCATAATTGCTCAGGGCATGAGGTAGTACTTAAAGCCCAGAACGATGTAGATCAGAGTGCAGTGCACACCACAGTGACAGGCACCAGCAGTAACTAGTCCATAATGCTAACCTCCCTACTGTAGACAATGAAAAAGTTAAGGGCCCATAAGGCTGCACACTGCAGGCTATAACCCACATGTTCTGTTTGGCGAAAAGAAAAAGTGCAGAGAAGAGCTTTTGAATGAAAGGGAGAAGAATTACAGCACCAGTTAAAATTTAATGAAGGCACATAAAGTGGAAATCTCAGTATTCAGGATCTCAATGAACTGTTAGCTGCGAGAAAGCTGCAGCTTAAAGCAGTGAAAAGAAGATTGTTGTGATCCAGCTGAAACACATCTCTAAACTGGTCTGTGCATGTGCAGTGCATTCAGTTTTATTTCAAAATTGTGTGATAAATGATATTCACCCATAACCACCGGAGCTCTAAGAGCTCAAACATGGTCAACTACAGAGCTCCATGATTCCATCCTTATCTTCCTCAGCCATATGTTGGAGGAGTGCTTTTCTGGAGTGAACGTGAAAACCCAAATATTATGGATAACCTCCCCTCTGTAGATTATTACAATGGGGCTTTTCTCTCAAAGGTCAAGAGAAGCGGTTTGTCTCTCCACCACTCCACACTGTCTCTCACGCTAAATCCCAGTGGTGTCTGGGCGGAGATGATAGAGCAGTCGGTTCCTTGCCTCCCAAACTCACTGACCCCCCCTCCTTCACGACCCCCCCTCCATTTCTCCCTCAATCAGTCATTTCCTCACACAGTCACTCATACATTCACTTAGTCCCCTTATTTAAAAAGAGGGCACCGTTGCAGCTAAATGCATTGTGTGCCATTATTCCATAAAGTTTCAGTTTTTGCATTTCTCTCACGATAAATCTGTCCTGGCTTCGCTCATGCATGTTTCATAAACAAGCGAATAGCCTTGAGATGGAAATGAGAAATAAAGTTCACATTTTAACCTTTTTTTTTTGCAAGTCTAATGAGCGTTTCTCCTCCACTGAGAAACCTTGGCATGACAACATTTATGCATTATTTGTTTTTTTATCACAAAAGCCATTTTTACATTTGATGTATTTTGCTTCCTGGTCACCACGTCTTACTTTTCTCCTCTTGCAGCTGCTAGTGCAGATTTAATTCAGCATGTTGCTTATTCCCTCTCCTTCATTCACAGATGGCTGCTGAGGAGTCTCCAGGGACACTGGGCTTGCGCAGACTGATTAGCCGGATACTCAGCTATAATATGTATTTACAAAACCCAACAGACTCCTTATTGTTTTGCTTGTACTTTTCTTGTGTCTGTCCCCATCCTCACCCTGAATTAAGAGGCATTCACTACCAGAAGATGTGCAGAAACATGTATCTATGTATTTGTTATGAGCATGACTGTAAAGGATTAAGAGTTATACTGTAGCTCTTATACTAAGGAGGAAGTGTTTAACAAATGTTAACTCTCACTCTCAGACTTTAATTGCCTTAATGCGATAAGTCAAGACTGTGGAGAGCCAACCTATATATTTCCAATTCATGTGTCCGTGAATAAATGGAATATAAATCAAACCTGTTCCATTTGAGTAACTCATTAAAAATCAGTCAGAGGTTAAATAGAGTGACGGAGGGCATAGTTTAATTAGACCATCTTTTCTTGCTCTGTAAAGCAGGCAATTCACCCTTACTTAAAGAGACCTTTTTGGCATCTTACTAAGAAAAGCGAAATTAATGAACCATAGAAAATATCTAGCATTACAAGTGTGGTGAGAACACAAAACCAATTCAGGAACAAAGCATTGAAAGAATCCCCCCATTTCCTTTGCTAGTGTATAGACGTCTGCTATAACCCAAATTTCATTCAGCTGAAAATACAAAGGCATTAATTTCACTTTGCAATGAAGTATTTGACAACAGTGCAGCCTAAGTTAGGTGTCATGAATCCCCATTTTACACTTCTGAACAATACCCGCTGGTAATGCAATTAACTTGGAAGAAAAGACATTCAGAACAAAGACACTTGAGAACAAAATCACATTTAAAGTAAAGGAACTAAGCTTAATTGTGTTACCAGACTTTGAAGGCAGGTGAAATTAAATTTCAAACTCTAAAAGAGCATAGCTGCATCGAATTAAGCTTACATACTATGTTAAATTTTTTTCGGAGATTACCTCAAAGTAATAAAATAGCCATAGGGGAAGCTTTTCAAGTAGAGATGAAAACATTTATTCAGAATAAGGGCACTCTATGATATGATGACATTGCATCAAGATGATACTGCTGAAAATGCCTTCTTTAAGAGCTTATAACTATTAGATTAACGAGTTTAGATCTCCACTGGCAATGATGAAACAACTGAGAAGTTTTGGTAATGGGTGGCTCAAGTTCTGCGAGGGATTTATTTTTATTAAACAAATAGTATACCTCAAATCCAACTTGCATACATCACTTTATTACCTTTGCTTTCTAAGGTTATCATTATTTGAATCCTTGGAATATATATAAATTGTTTCTTCTCCACCTTTCTTTTTTTCCACTTTTGAAATGCACCACTCAAGAAAGCTCTGGAGTCTCAGAGCCCCCAGGAGCCGAAGGGCTACATGTTCTATTCAGTCACTTTTTTCAAAGTTTGAAAAGAAGTCTGCCTGCCGTCACTTTGGATTCATAAACCAAAGTGTGAAAGATGTGACGGAGAGAGCGGATGCAGGGTGAGAGAGAGAGAGAGAGAGAGAGAGAGAAAGCCAGCAGAAGGGAATATTTATCAGCTTCCTGAGGCAAAACTGCCATCAGAGTCTGTGTATGAATTTAGGAACAGTGGATGTGCTGGAGCATCGTCCGTGGCTGCCTGTCAAAGTTGAAACTGGTTTTCAGTCCCAATGAGGTGTGTATTATGTACTATATTTTGGCAACATCTAGCAATGTTTTTTGCAAGCTCAGACATTTCCATTGCAGAGTGAAGAGTCACTGGATTCATGGGTGGAGTCAAGTGAGTGATGCTTTTGATTGTGTACCATGTGAATAGAAATAGAAAGAGCCACATGTCACATCTGAAAGCCATTCCCTTCATGTCCAACTGCTCTGGACTGAAACAAATAAATAATGTTGCAGACAGGATTTAGTTGTGTAACAAACACAGGGCTGAACTATGAGTCTTGACAAAACTGGAACTGTAGAATTTACTCGAAGACTTTATGCACAAATAGTCATTCCACCGAGGCGTTAAACCCTGCAGTGGACTTATCTATCTCTGGTTGTCGCAACAACCAGAGATTTGGGGGGCTTTGTTGGAGCACACTGCTTCTCCTGAAGTGGTCTGATCGTCCTCATTACAGATTCAGCAAATGTTTTTGTTCAGTCAGCTTCCTCATTTGCCATGCAAGCTGAGCTGTCAGGAGGCCGCAATCCATGTCTTCTTTTTCGCCTCACTTTCCCAAAGTGGCAACCCAACCCTGCCATGACTTTGTTCACCAAATTAACCGGGGCACCTCCAGTGATTGGACCAGCCAGTGGAAAGTCAACTTTAACCTCTCTTATTAATTGGATATCTTGGCCTCTCCTATCAGAGTGAAGAGGCTTCGGACCAGTGGGATAGTTTTGTTTGTTAAGACTTGCCCGCCCGCCCGCCCGCCCGCCCGCCCGCCCGCACACACGCGCACACGCGCACACGCGCACACGCGCACACACGCACACACGCACACACGCACACACGCACACACGCACACACGCACACACGCACACACGCACACACGCACACACACACACACACACACACACACACACACACACACACACACACACACACACACACACACACACACACACGGCCTGCATTAGCCTGGCTTGGCCTGCATTGTAAAAGTTGAGAGATCTAACAAGATAAAACAAATTATAAAGAAACTTTTGAGTGGTCTTTATCCTTTTTAAAAGGGAAAGGTAATTTAGTGTGTCTAACTTTGAGTAATTGTTGTAAAAACAAAGTTTAGCTTTTTACCAAACAGAACTTTAAACGGCTCATCATTGACAGCAGATCTGAAGGATGTTTAGAAAAATGTCCATCTGCAGGGTTATTTCATGCTGAAAGTAACATAGGCATTATATTTCATGTAGTTACACATTCAAAATACAATCTGAATTACACAACAAATATGTATGCCTCTTTTGGATCCAAAAATCAAAAGAATAAAAGAGGTCTTTGATCCTTTTATCATTGCAATATTGAGTTTATCTAGTGTGGCTGAGGTCCTGGCGCCATATGGTTCAGCGAGGCTTTGAAAGGCACCGTTCACAGACCCAACTGAACTCAAGCCAATCCGAATTGTGCCTGTTTGTTATATTTAAACATCTGTGGCTTCCACAGAACATCCTGGAAGAGAGTGGTCTGCAGAGAAACAAACCAATCGGAGCACCCCGTGCCTTCCTCTGCCACCCCCCTCACACCCTACATGTCTATGCGATGTACAAGCCTTTCATTCATTTTCCCCTGTAGTCAGTTCTGCCTTTGTGGCTTTTGTTGTCTCTGTTGGAGCTCTGTTCCCGCCTTCAAAGGAAACATTTATTGTTGCATCCTGCCATCCGAACAAACACTCAGACAAAAACAATGCTCCATCAATCTATGTTTGTATGCACTCTGAGCTTCATGAAATCAGTTTGACATGTCCTGAGTTACTTATCATTAATAAGAATGTGGGACTATCAAAGGACAGGATTATGAGAAATAAAACTGAAAAGTCGTTTAAACTATAAAGAGCGTTGATTCCAGCAGTCATTTTCTCATCATGCAGCAGCTGTAACCTTGGCACTGCAATTATTTGAAACTCATTGCATGTTGCAGCCAGATAGTTTATTTTTCTCCAGATGGGGGAGCTGTTATGCTACCCACCAAATGTGCAATAGCGCGCCATTGTGAGGCCTTTCTAACATCGTTGTCCTGGGAGACTACTGCAAAACCACATATGAAATATCACAAATATGGTAAACTAAGTTGCACAAACTAAAGAAGTGCTGACTCTCAGACTTCAGGACAGTGTTCCCAATGGTGAAAATGGTGGAGACATGGTTATCCATTTCTGTACTGCATCAAAATATCTCTGATGTGTGTCTCCAATCCAGCTGTCTGTAAGTAAAAATAGCATGAGCAACATTCAACTATGCTCCATGTATATTGTTAAGTGAAGACATTGCTAGCCTGCATATTTGGCACACATTTAAGGGAGAACTGCTGCATTTAGTCTGCTTAGTCTTTACAGTCATTTTAGCGAATAAAGGCAAGATAGATGTACTCTTTAAAATTGTGTTTGGCTGTATAGCTTCAACAGAAATATGACACATATTGTGTGTTTAAACTCACCGATGTGTTCTTGCGTTTATGTTAATACTGTATGCATATTTGAGTAGTGTTCCCCTGGATGTAATGTTTCAAGGTGTATACATGTGTGCATGTAAATAAGTAGGTTTGTGGCGAATGTCTCTCAGCCGTGGGTTGAATCTCTCCAGTGAGAGTACCAAGGGAGGGAGACCGCTGGAGAGCAACAGCTTCCGGACCAGAAAAAAAGGTTACAATAGTTCAACTCTTTCTGTGGGAGGAAAAAAAAACGTATGTCAGAGAAAACAACAACAAATGATCAACTGCGCCCTCCTTTTCTTCTGCCAACCCTCTCACTTTCCATCTCTAGTAGTATCACATTGTCAGACCTTATTCCCACACTACAGTCGTGCTGTTCCGTCGCAACAGAAAGCATCTCTGGAAATGCTTCATTAGAGAAAAAGACATCTTCCGCTGTTTTTCTTTTTCTATGTAGATCACATGGAACCCAACCAACCCAGTCTGAGAGGGGGTTGTTACAGTGAATACGCCTGCTGACATTTATATGGAGCATCTATGTGGATGATCGGCACAGCTTTACAGCAATAAAAAGACATCCAAATGATTATGTTTTTGTGAAACAGCAGTGGTAGAAAATAAAAGATGATGTTTGGCTGATTTAAATTGCTGGCCTTAGATTAGTCAGTTGTTACAATTAAATAGAATTGAATTAGACATGCCACTTCCGTAAAAATACAAAACTGAGGGACTTTTATTACAATTAAATTAAAATATCTTGATGTTAAGCCACAGGAGCCTGTGGGGAAACTAGACAGTAAACACTAGCGCCAGACAAAAGATCTCAAAAACCTTGATTTAGCTGGCCATTGTATATGCCAAAAAGTATATTATCACAAACACAAGATAGAAACATGTGCTTTTCATTGAGCAGGAACAGAGCTCATATAAAAGCTTCACTGTATATTGTACAAGAGAGAAAAAGGCACATTCATCCACCCTTCAAAGGCATTAACGTAAGGCTCAATGTGGCAGAACGTGGACTAAAGTGGGCATGATTATTTCAAATGAAAACTTTTTCACCCTGAAACTTGCTGCTATTAACTCTGGCAGTGTGTAGTGTTGCATTATTGAACTGAAGAGCGCTGGAGGGGATGTTGAGATTATGCTCGTTTCAGATCTCCACCTGGGTTCCCTGCCAGGTCTCTGAACCCGTTATTTTCATTTCGAATTGAATGTGCAAAAAATCCTAAAGTGACATATGACATATTTTCCTACTTTGGCTTTACAATGTCCTTTTGATCTGCCGGGGAAAAAAAAGAAAAGAAAAAGGGGGCAGGTCTCCTTGAGGTGGAAAGCAAGTATTTTTCTCTAAGCAAAGGTACTGCAGAGTGCAATCTGTGTAGCACAGAGAGGGTGTAATTGTCTATATTGTAGAATCATGTGCGATTCTGACGCTGTGGCTTTTTGATGTACCCTGTTTTGTTAGAATTGGTGAGACAGTTTTTCTCTGCTATCCTTACCGCAGACTGTTTGTTAAATGCCATCAAACATTAAAGTCTCTCTTGCACTTTCTCTGTGACTTACAACAACGCACACATCCACATATATGAGTCGACCTGGTACCCTGCGAGGTGCATTCATCTCCTGTGAACAGTCATCCCCTGGAGGTTCTGGACTAATTGTGTACACTTCCTGGCTGAGGCACTCTGACGAAGTGGGAGGTGTATGTACACTTCATCTTCCTGCACTGACAGTTCTGCACTTCTTCAAGTCAGCATCTTTGAGGTAGAGTGTGGTAAACAGAGAAGGTAGGTAGGGCTTAGCAGGAAACTCGGGAGTTCAGCGTGTCCTTGAAACTTTATTGACAGAGAGTGCAGTGCCAGGGTGCTGTTCTTCGGCTGGAGACAGCAGCCTTCACCTCTTATTGTCGTCATGTTAATATGATGGGTGGGCCACAATTAGAGGGTGCCTGCTTTTGGATCTAATGCATTGATTGGTTGGTACAATGAAACGCTGCCTTTCAAGATGTTTACAACAGTGCTGATTAGAGCTGATCTGACTCAACCAGAAGGGTAATTTAGTCTGTGGAGTATTTGTCAGGCACCCACTCTCATTCAGAGTAAGTAAATGTTTATACAACCGTCAATCACTAATGAGTCCTCTCACACCGCCTGACTGTATGTAATTATTTGACTATAATACTGTGGTTGAATGTGAAATGTGCCTCGAACTAAAGGGATTCAATAAAAGGTTAAGTCTTTTTATTAGATGGCTGTGCATGCTTTACACCGAGCTCAGCCAACTATCTTCTCCTCTGAAGTGCAAATGAGTCTATAATTAGATTCCACACGTGAGATGCAGAAAAGTCTATTATTAAATCGTCTACAGAGGCTGCAAGGAATGGCCACAAATACTGCAAATAAGGTGATTTACATAACTGCACAAACATATCAAATTAGATTAGTTAGTTGGATAAAAGTGAAAATAGACAAATGTGATACTGCAACTAAGGCATTACTATATGTACAGTAAAGACTTTCAATGCAGTAATTGATGGTAAGCTATTCAAAATGTTGATAAGCTGGTCTGGAATTGATCTTTAATGACTATACTTTGTTTTAATTAGTGCCTGTGCGAAAGGGAATGTAACACATTTGGAATGACAATTACAAGAAATTTACCAGATATTGGCTATAAAGAAGGCGCAAACTCTGCACACACACACACGCTTTCTCCTTCATTTCCCCCCACACTTACATACTAAATGCAGCGTAACAAACTCTGCAAGAGACTTGGCATACTGGGTGCGTAATCCCCCTGTAATGTATTCTTTTTCTATCTCACCCCTGCTTCCTTCCTACAGCCGCACATCAAAGTGCCACACAGTGCATATGGCAAGCCCATCCAAAATGTGCGCTGTAGACTATTGTGGGCACCATAGGACCTCCTGCTACATGCCGTGCCATCACATTTGTGTCTAATTTGACCTCACTGCCAGAGTCTGGCATCAACTTGGAGTCTTAAAAGCCCCAGTTAGCAGTAAAATGGCAGAGAATAGATCAAACATTCATGACCAAAATGTTTTTTTTATTCTGGGATGCTCAGATAATGTGACTCGATCTCTCAAAGTGTCAATGCTGGTCTAAATTTGTACTCTGGGGGGAGAAAAAGCCTGTCTCTTTATAATCTCTCTTTTTCTGCAAAAGGGTCCAAATGTTAGGGACATTCCTAAAGTAGCACTCTGAGTACTGAGGCGTAGTGCAGCACCCAGCTAAACCATTTGAAGAATGTAAAGCAGCTGCAGAGTCATACTGTCAAGAGCTGAAAAGCAAAGCTTTCACATGTTTATTTCTCTAACAACATGGAATCAAACTTCTTTACTGGACTAAATAAAATAACTGTCATGCTGAATGGGAGGAGGATACCTTTCAAGCATATGTGGGTGAGTGTTTGATTGATTCGATTTTTTTGATAGGTAAACAGAAAAGCTACTGAGATTACGTCACTGAACAGAATGACAATTGCGTGCATTATGCAACGCTGACGTTTTTCCCATTCACCACCTCTCTTTCTTAAAAGAAACTTATGAAAATGACAGGACACCTGACCTCCTGTCTAGAGAAACATTATTACCTTGAGGTGCATGCAAACCGAAAAGGTGCTGATCAGACTACTATATTAGTGTGATGTGTCTATGCGGGTGTTAATTATGTGCTTTGGTAACACACATTTGGTTCGCTGTGATAAGGCAAGGTGTCATTTTTGTGTTGAGCAGTGTTATGACCAGAAAAACCTCTCTTCCTACTCTTGAGCTAGGGAACAAAAGTCAACCTATTCTAAGTGAGGACAATACAACACTCCTATGAAAGATCGGCTCCCACTTGTTGACCCCATTAAATGTCTGATAACTTTATCACTGCGGAGGCAAGAGCTGCACGACCTGAATGCTCTTCCATCCAGGAAGCCCAAAGGCACTCGCAGAGTAACATCATTACGAATGCAAGGGAACACAAACCCACCTGACAGGTTTACACGTCGCTTAGGAGAGAGAGGGAGAGAGAATTAGAGTTGCAGAGTGTATACGCCAGGTTGTCTCATGCTTACAGCTTGTCCCCGTATGTCTCTGGTTATGTATTTAGGGCGCCCAAACCAGCACCTCTTTGCTGTACAGCTTAAGGAAATGGAAAACTAAGCTTAGCCGGGTTTTGAAAATTACTTCAGACACGAGGTAGACCTGAATAGAGGTGCACTGAAAACCTCCCAGCTTTTACATTCCACCTCACCCGTTTAATACATTGTCCTTGGATCATTCTAAACATAGGGTTAATTGAACTAAAATAGGTTATTCAGTAGAGTTCAGCTGAAGAGCTAAGCTATAGAGTGAGGGAACAATCGCAGTAGAGCAGGACTGGATTCTTTAACATAAGCCCCCCACTGAATTGGAATTGACACTTTATTCATTAATAATTATTTGGGTAGCTGGTGACAAAAGGTTCAAATGCATAAAGTTATGGGTTGTCTTAACTTTTACAATATGTTCTTTGTATGCCAACAGGCTACATACTATTAATCATTATAATACGGGTAGATGAAATCAAGCATTCTGATTGGTTGAGAGTGAGTCACAGCGTGTATTGTATTGAGCCAGATTGTATTGTACACCTGTACATTTATCGAAGCGTTCCATATCAGTGCACACTCAAAATAACAGGTAGATTTTACGCGACCGTTAGTGAGCGCAGAACTTTGGTGCAAACTCTCTAATGCTGGGTTGGAAACAAGAAAAATCATGTCAGTGAGTGGACATAAATCCAAAAGCTCCCTTCAAAGCTACTGGGCACCAAATCTGAATGAAAGACAGCGTTGGAGTAATATCCTTGCTTGAGAAGGCACTTCCAACACCAAGCCACCGGCAAAGAGAGCAAGAGTGGTCGGTATCATCGATATCTTGCTCTCTTTATCGGCCTGTTGAAATTAAATATTTTATTGAAAGTGTCCCATTGTCATTTGTTATTTTTCCGGCGCGAGATCTAGCTAGGCGAACAAACGTAATGTTCCCAATGCTGTTTGTCTGTTGCATAGCAACAGCACGGGGACTATTTTCTCAAGGCCACTGAAATGCAATACACGTTTGGTGGCTACAACTATTTTGTGCTGAAAGGCAGCTTACTATTTACAATGTCGCAGGCAACCGTATTATAAAAGAAATAAGGTACGAGAGGCAGTACTGCATCGTCAATAATGTACTGTTCAATGGTGTTGTTAGGCAAACCCTTGAACAGTACATTGACTGCCTCTCGTACCTTATTGCTTAAGTAGGGATCTACTAGGCACTTGAATAATGTTGCAGTTAAGTGTTTGTATACCATTTTCACGTGGGTTTTCTGGGTTCTACAGTCCAAAGACATGCTGCTTAGGTTAATTGATGACTTAAAATTGCCCGTAGGTATGAATGTGAGCATGAATGTTTGTCTGTGCTATGTTAGCCTGGTAACCTGCCCAGGATGTATCTCGTCTCAGGCCCATGTTATCTGGGATCAGCTCGAGCACACCAGAAGCATACTAAATACCTGAATAGGATCCTACTTACTTCCTGCCATGTGCATTGATCTAATCAAAAAAGGTAGTAACTTGTAATCAGGTTTTACTGTTGAGTTTCGATTACCATTATCACTGTTACTATAAATCAAGCTTGTTGTTTAGCCAAAGTTTGACTAGAAGAGGCTTGATAATAAAATAAATTGATGAAATCATTATTACCAAATATGTCCACAGCGTGTCATGTATAGAATACATTTACTCTTTATTTTATAATGTACATATAATGGCCTTTACAATAGAAAACACACTCTGGTATGGCAAAAAAGAAAGGAGACTAATTTGATATATTTTAGGATACTTTATTTACAAAGAAAATCAAGATTCCCATTCTTCTACATGGATAGCACCCTGATGGATAAAATATGTTTCAGCTGACAACCTGCAGGGAGAACAAGAAAATAAGGCAAAAAAAGGATTAGATGACTTGCATACACCTGATGACAGAAAAGCCATTTCTGAGTAAACACCAGAAAAGATAAATGTGACAACTCTAACCTGTTCCCACCTGATACACATCAATGTCTGTTACATTAACTTGCTAAAGTGCAAGCTTATCTCAACATAGCGTCGATATCAACCCACATGACATTTGTTGCCGTCACTCACAGACCTACAGATAATTTGTTTAAAATATGCCACTGAGCAAAAGGCTAAAGAGGCTCAGTGAAGGACTGTCATTGTCTCAGGTCACTGTTCAAACCAAGGCTGACGTAAATGCCACATCCTCCTGACATTTGAATGAAGGCAAATATTTAGATAAAGATGGCAGTCATAATTACCGTGAAGGCTGTTGGTAGCATTGGTCCATTTTACTTCTTCAGGATCTGATGTCTGACAACGATGAAGGGAAATGCAAAGCCGCTGCCGAAGAACACAACCATCATGCCGAGGAGACGCCACTTGTTCTCAATGGAAAATGGCAGGTTCTGTAAAAAGAGTATTATGAAATTAATTGAACTTGTTTGATTACCTTACTACTTAAATCAACAATTTAACCCTGCTATGTTTGACTGCAGCGTTATAAAAAAGCACTCAACCTCAACATTTTATACACCTTTTTTCTCTCTGCCTGGCAAAGTTATTTTACAGTTTAAATAGTTCTAAAATAGCAGTACTATTATATGCAGAACGGCCAACAACTTCATAATAAATCCAAGTATTACAAGGCAAGGTTCAGAAATGACTGACTCAAGGTAAGAAAACCACTGTAAGTAAGTTCAGAGATTGCATGTGAAACATATGAGGGAGAAGTTAAAACAGGATAAACTGTCAAGTTTATCTGAACACCATTAGTGATGTCCAACTTTATTATTCTGTATTTAATTCTAGAGGAAGCAAACGGTCTAACTTACTCAATGACTAGCTAGTGTTTATTGTTTGTATCTAGTTAGCTGTGACCTTAACATTCAGCAATTAGCCGAAAGAGATTATAATGAGCAACTTTGTTGAGCCATTAATATTCAAATTACTGTTTGTGGATGGACTTACGTATTACCATATACACCTGCATCATGTTAGATCGCTTCAACGGTCTTATTCTGGTTTGCTGAGTTAGCTAGTAAGCTAGCTAGTTAACTAGTCACCCTCTTAGCTACACAGCTAACTAATGTTGCTAATCATCACAGGTACCCTTCACCAAATCCATCCTTGTGGTCAAAAGGCAGTTAATGCCTTTATTTATTTGATTCGTTTACATTGTAAAAGGAGAAAATACCGATGCATGTGGCTAGTTTTTCTAGCATTACAATCAAGCTCTTGTCCAGTGACAGGCATGACCTCCACGTAAGGCTTGCTAGCTAACGTGAGGCAGTGGATACACACAAGGCCGAATACAGACAATATCACATCTCAAACAAAAATGCTGCTTTAATAAGACAACTTTACCTTCCCTGGTCCTTCACCATAATGTGAAGAACGAACAGCAGACGTTGTGAATCGCCTCACAGCTTGTCCCAGCATGATTAAAGCCTTGTTTCGTCTCTGCTTCGGTACAACACGACCTTCTTGTTCCTGTGAGCGGTAGAGCGGCGCAAAGGATTATGGGCAATGAAAATGAGGCTGGAGTGTGTGGGAAATGTAGTTCAAATGCCTGAGAATCGCCTCCTGCATATATATGTTCCTTTATCTTCATGTGGGGACTGAGGTTATGTTGTATTGTTGTGTTCATTGTCAGCATGTAAGTAGATATACTACAGTGGAACAATCTTTTACACCGGCCTCTATGATCAAATTAAAAAGGTGTACAAAGTACTACAAGACAGCAGTGTTTGGTGTAAAATACGTCTGTTAATTACCTGCTTTGAAAGCGTCATTCAAAGATTCAAATGTGTGTATCATTTCGTTACAAATTTTTTTTGAAAAAGGATTGCTATGTTGTGATTGCAATTTAATTTTGACAAAAAAGTGTTATGCCTTATTTGGCTTTTGTGTACAGAGTGTTGAGACTAGCCAGATTATGCAATGTATGTGTATTCAATTGCAAAAAGCTGTAAAAATACTGATGAACTGTGATCTGGAATTACATCTTGTATTTTCACGCAAATATATGTGAGTGTGAGTATATGTGTGTCCCTGGGCTTCAAGTAAATAACTATTGTCATAAATGTATCACTGCAGTGGTAATACCTGGAGCAGACTTAATGACTGATGGTGTTGCTCTTACTAAGCACTGCTGACTTCTTTTAATTGATTAATTCTCATGTGTGCAAACTGAGCTTCATACCATGTTACTTGAGATGATGGTTGGTTTATTTATCCATGCACACTACTGTCTATTCAGAATTTGTTTAGATGAATACTTTGTTTATTGGTTCTAATGTCATGAAGTTTTTTTCGAAGGAGCCTATAAGGAACTACAACTAGACAATGTATGTTGCAAATTCCTTAGTTGGTCTGTGTCTATGTGTGTATTGATTTATTCAATACATCATGCTAATCTTCACCTGACTTGTTTCTCATTTGTCATTAAAAAAACATTCACTTGAATTAATTTGGTGTCTGATATTTTTGCTTTGTATTGTGAAGAATGGAGTACACAGCTATTGTATTCTCTGGATCAATAAAGAATTTCATCAATCTATTTTAATGTTTTAAGGTCTGTCACTCATCAAATCCTAATCGTGAATAATGGTTTGACATTCAATATCGTAGGTTGCTTTTGTTTTCATAGATGATTTCAGATGCTAAGTATATGTGACTCATTTGCACGGCGTCATCATAAAACAAGTTTCATATGGATTTTGTACAATTTATTTCACTGGCAGTATGGATGTGTACACACAATAGGCAACACGTTACACAGAACTTAAAGAAAGAGTGATGATTTTGAAAAGGATATTGACATTGACAACATGAGCATGCTATATGGCTGCCCGAAGTTGTTCTGCAATATTTGAGCAGATTGCTGTTTTTACACTTGTGATGTCATTGTACATATGTTTCTTGTGTTTATCTAACTGTATCTTTACCTTTACAAGCATTAGATCTCTATTAGCAGCATCAACAACAAGGCCATTTTAGATTGAGATTAAGACACTGCTTTTTCTTCAAATAATCATCAGGTATAAATCCATTTTACAAGGCCACAGCGTGTTTTCCATGTTCCAGATTGTTGTCTTAATGGTTTTCTTTGACATGTTGCAGTTTCAAAGCAAGACATTATTTACTTAGATGAACACACTTATAGCAACACAGAGTGGGACAGGATATTTCTAGAAAAAAAAGAAAATATAATGAAATTACAAGAAAGGTTGAAAGCAGCTTGGGCTCAAAGGGATGTAACAAAACAGATACTTTCCTTCAACTTATTATCTTATAACGAGCCACAGACTATTTTAATGAATTTCATGTATGAATCATTTTGATATTTTCCACATCAAATGGCCTGAAAACATTTGTTGAATACAATATATTATAGACAGAGGAACCAAATGAGCTGTTATGAATGAGCTACAAAATACACGATTCATATAATAGTTATTTGCCAAATTAAATGCTTTGAGTTCACGCACTTCTTTGAAGCCCACCTTACATGGTGTGTACATTTCATTTTAGCTGAAGCTTTTATCCAAAGCGACTTACAATAACACCGTAGGCACAGCCACGGGAGCAATTTGGGGTTAAGTGTCTTGCCCAAGGACACATCGACGTGGAGTAGCGGAGCTGGGGATCGAACCTGTCGCAGGTGTAAACCTGTAATATTAGTACCAAACATACTAGCAGTAGATCATGTCCCAGCACAACGTGCATCTTTTGTCAGTGTTGTCTCTGACATTATCTGCTGTGATGCGGATAGCCATGGCAAGCTGGTTACCCCTCGCCATGGCTACCACATCTATCAATGCAGGGTCATCACCTGGCCTGCTGCCACGTACGTCTGCGCTCTGGTTGCCAGCGCAATCTGTTAAAAGGGATTGAAGGATTGATAAATATTGATGTTACTACTTGTCATAGAAGGTTTGCAGCACAGTCCTAAAATCCATTCTGCTTCATGTTCTGAGATGCATGCATCCTTGATCTCCACTGTTTGTTATTTATGTTGACTGTCTTAATTTCTAGCTATTGACTTCCCCTAGCTCATGAGCAAATCTGTTCAGAGTGCTCTGTCAATAGCCATGTGAGCTGAAAAAGAGAAGTGCAAACATGCTGGGTACACAAACACACAAAGCTGTCACCTTAGATAATAACCCCATTCTCATTTAAGTCAGCCAATTAGCCTTCAGTGAAGCCAAGCCTCAGTCATATCTGTAAACAAACCTTTAATCAACCATGTACATGACTGTGCATAATGATGTGAGAGGCTGTGTGCATAATAACACAACATGGTAATCGCTTGATTATTACAAACAAAAAGTTTACATGCACTAAATATTTGAATATGTTTCTTTTTTCCATTTCTAATGGTCTTTGCAGATATTAACCAATCTGCTATAGTATATGATGAATAGCAGTCTAGACTGCCAAGGTAAAGAGGATCTCTCTCCCCGTCTAGATTTGCAATAATATTCCTCACAGGACTCGAGAGATAATGGATAATGTTAACCAATGAGGACAGTTCATTTTGGCAGCAGAGCATTTTGGCTCTCGAGTTTAAGGCGTGTTGCATCATTGCTGCTGACAAGAACTGATTTGCACAATTACAGTTTTTTGTGGAATGTGGGAGAGGATAGTGAAAATTGTATCTGGGCTGAGACAAGGGGGGAGGGGGGTGACAAAAGAGAGTGCCACATCAGGTGTAAGTCCTTATCAGTTTGGTCTGGATGGCTTCATCTCTTCTTGGACTGATCACCTAACGGTGCAACCTCTTTCTGTCTGTTTTAGGATCAGAATAAATCCTGTGATTTAGTGTAAATAGGATTTCAAAAGGTCATTCAGAAAATGCACAGCTATACACACAGAGGCACATGCAGCCTCCAGCTAAGTCACTATGGGAGTTCATAACATGCACACAGTGGCATGATTTGACATTAATCTTTAAAGTGGATTAAGAGGAAATTGCATGGACTTGCAGCTGACCCAGCCCTCTTGGGATAAATAACCTATGCCCTTGTACATTCACGGTAAGGTCTATTAAATAACAAGCATCCTTACTGGGATTTGTGTTCATGAAACATCTGCGTTCCTCCAAAGCACACTGTTGTTTTAATACACTCCAGTGTTGAGAACAGGCTTTCACTGCCTCTCCATCTCTCTTCAACATTGCCGTTCCTCTGAAATAAAATGTATGCTGATGATTGGATTCTACATTAAATCTGCCGGGCTGGAAAGAGAATTAGATAGAGAATTATAGAGGTGTACATGACAAATTTGAGTCATTCCTGTTTTTTCCTGCCCCCAGCATTCACCAGTCTGGTCATAGCTATAGCTCTTTATGAGGTTCATTCGTGAGGGTTATGTGAGGTGTGAAACACCCTGCTGTATTCGTGGCACCCCCCATATTTTACATATCAGCAATTGATTTACTGTTCAAAAAGAAACTGCTTCACATTGTACCTTTCACTGTTGACTTAACAAAATTCATAAGTAGGTGGAATTAGACCGTATATATATTAATAATGGCAGGTTATTTATTGTGATAATGTGATGAAATGGCAAGGTGACTTTCATCATTTCTTTTATAAAATATGTTCAGCTGAGTAAATGTAATTAAAAGTGATCAATTGTCCACAAAGACTAAATGCTTCATGAGCAGTTTTTTGACCTCAGCCATCAGGACTCCTCCCTCCTCCTCCTTATCAATAGTATGCATCTAAAATGATTGTCTGCTGTTGTCTCTTAAAGTATTTGTATCACAGAGAGAGTACATAGCCTACTGTACCGCAAAAGTTGTCAACCTGTTACAAACATTGGTCAAGGAGAGAAACCAAAGCGCACCGGCATTATTTTGTGCTCAGTACTCACCTTGGGGCTTTAAAATACACCTATGCATGCATACAAAAGATAATTATATAACAGAAACTCCAAGCACAGAAAAAAGAAAAAACCCTTTCTGTAAAAGGTCAGTCTTTTTCACTGTTTGGCTACATTCACTCTTTTTTCATTTGGTTCACTTCTACTTTTTTCCTCAAACTATTTGTCTGCACCGTTTTCTCATTGACTGTATTACATGCACAGCCCTCTCTATTTTACCTTTGAGCCATTGCAAAAACTTCAAAAGGTATGTTGGAAAATCATTTAACTTCCATTCAGTTCAACAGAACTGTTGTGCCTCTAGCATTGATTTCTTTTTTAGCTGGTGAGGAGTGAAAGTGAGAGCCCAACTTTTGAGCTTTGTGCCGTAAAAAAGGACAATAGATACAGTAAAAAGCAAAATCTGACTCCAAAGCCAACTACTGGACCGGAACTGACTGTGTGTGTGTGTGTGTGTTTTTGAGGATGTGTGAATTAATGTGTTTCTTAAAACTCTTGCCATTGTTCACTGCCATTGCTTCATAATAAAGATGAACACAAAATAGATGAGCATCATCTGATCAAGCAGACATCATGAATATTTACTGTCTACATTTTTTAAAATCATACGGCATGCAAATACTTTCGGAACGACCCAATGCTCATGTGATTGTGTGCTTCCCTCCCGTCTTTCTCATTCATCTATTTCTCTATGTTTTACTGTATACTGCATCTGTGGTTGCAGGTCTGTATAATCTTCACGATTCATTTCATTATGCTCTACCAGTATTCCTGCCTGTGAAATATCTAAAGTCCTTGGCAATCCCAGCAGTCTACTGAAGATGAGCTCCTGCTTTGCCACCCTGTCAACCGTTAGACAGAGAGCCACAAAGCCACCTGTCAGCAGGCCGTTAAGCGAAGCTCCGGGCTGACCAAGCACTGACCGGGAGCATCTGTGCCACTGTTTGTGTCTAATACGCTAATGAGAGCTGTCAAGCTGTCGAATTCACTCCCGTTGTCCTCCTACACTAACACCGGCACCTTCAATTTGGCTGTTGTGAGTGACATTAACAAACACAGCCACAAAGAGAACATACATGTTCACAAACAAATAACAAAACAGGCAGTCACACTTACAGATACAGCCCTAAACACACAGAGAGATAAAGAGAGGGAGACACAGTGAGATTTGTTATTTCTAATGATGGGGTTTCTGCCTTCGGTGCCTTCAGTTCCTCATACTACTCCTATTCCTCTGGCTGCCTATAGAGGCCAGTGTTGTTCAGTCACTGTGATCGTAGTGACCCTCTACTTTAGTCTCATTAATCCCGCCTGGAAAGACCTAACAACACATTTGTCCCAGAGCAAAACCGTGAAGAAAAAAGTATTCATCCCCTGCTTCATCACTAAATTCACATGAGCGTTGTTGATTGATGCTCCGTGCTGGGCAGAGCATCCCTGCACCGCCTCATAATAAGAGCAGTGCACGCAAGTCAATGGCAAACAGAGTGTGTGTGAGAGGTCTTAAAGCGCTCCACCCTCAAACCTGCCAAGCATCCATCAAACCCACTCTGCCTCCTCTCAGCTCACTTAACATGCTTCCTGCTGCAGTATTCTGGGCTTTGACATTGTTCCACATCAACAGAATCTTCCTGGCCAAATAATATTATCAATAAAACAAACAAAGCAAAAAAAGAAGAAAAAAGAATTGGTTGGAAAAACAGAGGTTTTGCTTTGAGATGCTGGATAAAATGTTCTCTACGCTTTCAGAACGTTGGAATTATACCTGTGCTTTTTCCAATTTAGGAGAGTACAATTACATGCAAATGAGCTTGCCTACTAATTGTTTTTACACAGTTCAGAGTCAATTTGCATAGAAGGTATTTGCATGTTAATGACGTGTGTCAGTCTGTCCATTTCTGGGTCTTACCTTTGATGGAAAACTCACACAATAATGAAGGACATCAAGGAAACTCGTCAGAAGCGAGTGGGGGAAAAAAATCAAACCTCATTTTGTTTCAAACGTTATTGTTTTTTACTTTAATTCTGAGCCAAAGCCATTCTTCCATGCCTTGCCAGCGGAAAAACGTATGAATTGATGATATGGTGGCTTTTCCAGACTTGTTGATGATGCATGTAAAGAGGACAGTGGAGATAGTTGTCAAACTGAGGTCAAATGAGGTTCCATATAGCACATGTATAATGAAACGCGCTTAAATGTAGATTACACATGTGATGAACTGAACTTGAAGATCATGTCCCTGTGTGCTCCCCTACAATGTATAAACATAGCAGTATGCAGAGGCTGCCAGTCACATGATTCTCTCGGGATTTCACTGTGTGCCAAGATTTTATAGTGTGAGTCAAATGTTCATCAGGATTCCTGCATGTCAGGCAGTGATAAGGAATCGCATGCATAATTTATGTGCAGAAGTGATGTGCAAATAAGGTAGAGGACCGCATAATTTAAGCATTTAAATTCTCCCAAATAATGCACGTTACAATGTGAATTTTTTGAATAGTTTATTGCCATTATTGGCATGAACGTTAGTGTGTTTCAAGATTGTGGTTGTTTTTCATAAGAGTTAAATACATCTACAATAAAACTGCATGGGATTCATTTTAAACCAGTATATAAAATGTTTATTTTAACATTTGTTTTTGTGCAAACATCTTCTATAATTTTCATCATATATGTAACATGTCTCAGATACATGAATAAAAATCACAGACATATTCTGTAGTGTTTTGAAAAGCATAGAGCTCAGAGAGCATATTTTCCAGATTCATCATATTAATTAAACTGTTTGATTTGATGTGCTTAAAGGATTGATTCACTCAAAACGTTGCTTCCCATCACAGTCAAGGTCATGCAAGGTCACACTCCACTTCAGTAGAGGATTTCTCTTCTGCACATTGTAAAGTGTGTGTATTAGTCTTTCATGCATACAGCAGTTCCTTCTCCTGACTGCTCACACTGATGGTAAACTTTGGACCGTAGCTTGATGCGAATATCATTCTCCTTTTATGTACATCTTTGTAGATCACACTTTAGCATCCCAAAGACATTATTCATGTTATTCCTTTGAGGATGGCCAAGCTCCCTTAAAGGATCATACACAATGTGAAAATGGTTACATAATGCAAAAGCAAATGAAAAAGACTGCATGATACTGGTAATGAGTCCATGCTCCAAGGACGACTGAATATCAACTGATACAACAATTAGAACAAGAAATACAGCGAACGCCAGCATTTGCATGGAACAAAACAATAATGGAAAGATGAAAACATATGTCTCCAGATTGGAGTTTTTGATTTCTGAATCGTTTTGAATAATCTCAAATGATTACGAGTCCATGAGGTAAACTGAAAGTGAAAATATAGAATTCCTAGATAAACATAACACAACAAAACACAAAACTATTGTCATCCACAGACTGACTGAGCCCCCCAACCAAACCCAAACCACTATCAGCATCAACTGTGTCTCAGTGGTGAGCAGGGTCGTCCTTCATTCATAGGATCGGTGGTTCAATCCCCAGCTCCACTAGCCCATGTCGATGTGTCCAAAATTGCTCCCATAGCTGTGCCTACGGTGTATGAATGTGTGTGAATGTTAGTTGCAGTTGGAACCTTAGCTTCTCCCATCAGTGTATGAATGGGTGAATGATGTCATGTTGTGTTAAAGTGCTTTGAGTGGTCTGGAGACTAGAAAAGCGCTGTACAAGTCCAGGTCCATTTACCATTATCATTACCTGGGGAGAGCAGGTGGGTGTTGCGTGAGTTTGATTTTCTGGCCTGCCTGGAGCTGACAGATCCTTTTTTTATCCTGCCAGAGACAAGACTCTTTATCTGGGCATGAGAAAGGGAAGTGACACTTAATGAAAACACAGGTGGAACTGTTGCACACCTGCGTTGGCACTGATTTTGATCCGTTATCCTTGTTTACCTCGGTTTGGAAAGGTCGGAGCACTTGACATACGGCGGGGACAGGTGCTTCAGAGACGACGAGAGAGGAAAGCATCTGCGCAGGGCGCATCTTTAGCCCTCTAACGATGCTTGGTTGACATTCAAAATTCATTCATGAAATACATTAGCATCAGCTGCGCTAATGACTCATGAGCTGCAAATGTATCTGACAAACCAGTCAAGCTCCATGTTCAGTTTTGATTTCACTGATGGACAGCGGAAGTCAAAGTGAATCCTACATTTTTTCTGTAACACATATGTAAGCATAGGTGGAAATTAAAGTCCCTTTGCTGCAATTTGTTAACAGCAATACTGACAAACATGAGAAAATAATAAAAGAATTCTCATCAATATGAAAATGTAATACTTGATGTATGTTTATCTGTTCAGTGTAAAGGACAACAGCATACTTCAAAGAGGCCAGGATTGTAGTAATTAAAGCAGGCATAGGATTCATTATTATGCTCATAAATCTCCTCTTGATTTCCCATTGCTCAACATAAACTGGCACAGTTGTTGCTCAGTTCCCTTACTGGCAAAGCGCTGCTGGCTTGTAGTTAAATATCGAACCATGGCGCAGCTACGGAAAAGTGTTGCTCATCTGTTATTGTAATGCTAATGACTTGCTAATGGATATTCATACAAGTGGATGCTGTTGCCCTTGTGAAAACTTCTTGTTCACAAATGATCTGTCATGCTATTTTAGTCCAACCAAGTGTGCTGTGCTAGTACATCTCTTTTCTATAAAAGTACAGTGTTGTTACAAAGAAAATAATTGGTCACTATTTATTCTGGGATTTATGTCCATCTGTCACAGACATTCATCATGTTAAATGTCCATTCAGTGGCCAAGGCTTGTCTCCATCCTCAGGACCTGATAGATTGTTGACCTTTATCAGTGAATTTCTGTCACCGTAGATGTGGCACAGAGTCATTCAGCCAGTGTGAGCACTGTGTTGCTTGACTTGGGTAAAAACACAAATATTTGATGAGTCCCCCAGCTAGCAGTGCATTAAAGATGCAGCACCGTGTCAGACACAAACTCTGCAGCAGCTTAAGGACCAGTTGACTCTGAATGGACTGTGATCAGTGATGTCAAAAACTAAAACGGGAGCGGGCTAAGAATTTATGTAAAGAATTTGAACTCAACAGCCAGGATTGTTTAAGTGTGGGTTCAGCTGCTGAACAAGGCCTGAAAGATAAGCAGCTGAAAGTTCAATAAAAATAAAATTGCGGCTGTCATGCAGCTAATCTATACTGATAGATATTTTACTCAGGGTCTCAGCTTTACAAATCAAATCATGGCTCCAAGCACTCTCTGATGTTCTCTGAGGACCAGCCTGCCTCTATAGGTGGCAATTGTTATCACATTCATTGTCTCTTAGAATAGGCTTTGGGTTGCAGCTGTAATGTGTTTTGTAGAGTAGAGTAAAAAATTAAAGTAGAATAATAACAATGGACCTTATTCAAATGCTCAACCTCCTTGTGCTGTAACAAATGCCATATATGCAGTATTTATTTATTGGTAGTTAGAGTTAAATCAGGCAATTGCATGGTGGTCTTACGCTGAAAAAAGCATTTTAAGATGCTGTTGGGGGGGAGCGCTTTGTAAAAAGGAGCCAATCAAGACTTATCAACAAACGAGGAGGAGAAAAAAAGAGTAAAGGAAGAAATTCACACCCTTTTTCCGAACCTGTGACCTATTTCATTTCACAAAATTATGCCATACTATTTGCCTGCAGTTACATTCAATGAAAATCCATCCCTGTGTTAATGGAATTAGAAGATGTAGTGCACATAATCAATTGGAATTGATTTAAGTTGCTTTTTAGCCCAGGGCCCTTCCAGCTCAGGGCTCTGCTTGTCTCAGCTTTGCTCTCTTTCTCTGCGGTCCCTGGCTTTTGGGGAACAGACTTAATAGACTAAGAAACATGTGTGTACCTGAATGTGTGTAAACAACCGCCATTGATAGCTATTTCTTTGTAGTGATATTCAGTATGCAGTTGGTGTTGACTCAATGAGTTTTGTACAAACGGTGTGTGTGGATGCTGAGAGGTATGTTGACCCAGTGGTGGAAAGAGTGAGCAGAGATTTGCAGCACTAGGACACAACGGAGATGGAAAGCAGACTTGATGCAGATCAATATCTATGTGTGTATGTATGCAGAGTTGTTGTCTCAATACTAAGGCAATCCAAGAAGAAATGAGACAACCATGCAAGGGTCTGTGAGGCGGTGTTTGAATTAACCTTTTTAGGT
Source organism: Cyclopterus lumpus (assembly GCF_009769545.1). Classification (NCBI taxonomy): domain Eukaryota; kingdom Metazoa; phylum Chordata; class Actinopteri; order Perciformes; family Cyclopteridae; genus Cyclopterus; species Cyclopterus lumpus. The sequence continues at coordinate 14,160,451 of NC_046974.1, read as the reverse complement.
TTCTGCTCGAAATAACATACCCAAACTAAAAAGGGTGTATCTCAGCAACCACAAAGGCTATTTGAATAATGTTGGTGTTATAATAAAGGCAACCCATGTGTGCTTTTGTTCAGAGGTGTAAATATTAGTGCATGTGTTACTGGTTAAGAGTAAATAAAGATGAAAGACAGCAAAAGTTGAATTTTCAAGTTCGATAGGAAATAAAGCACTTTCAGGAGAGCAAAGGTCAAAGATCACTCAGATCATAGCACAATATGGGACCAGTCTCTCTGCAAAGTTTGACTTTGAAAAAGTGAAGCAGAACAAAGCTAGAGAGGTTTTAGTACAGATAAATTAGGCAAAATGGGCATCATCTGTGCAATTTGAATTTTCTCATGTACCAAACCATATATTCCACTTGTATATTACTTATGGTGTTCAATACATCCAAATACAGCAGTCTTTGTTGATTAGAAGAAGAAAAATGAATTTAAAAAAAAAGCCAAAGATAAGCAACATTTGTGACTGTAAAGCGCTAAAGCGATTCATGTTGCTATGTTCTTTGGCTCATATCTTGGTGATGCTTTGGTTCAGAAGGATTTTGTAAAGACATTTAGAATCTGTGTGGAGTCCTCTTGTTCTTTGCTATCTGGCTTTTTCTGATAGCACCGAGCTACGGGTTGCTAGTTCCGAAAACGTGCTGAGTGGGCTGACTCCTGACAAAATTATGATTATGATATTTTAATAATTCTTTTAGTTGGTGTTTAAGTTGTGTTGAAATGGCTTACTAATTATTGTAGCCCAAGTTATGTTGTTTAATTTGATGTACAACATCAATATGTTTATTGTAATGTTTTACACAATTTAACCATGACGTGTAAATTTCACCCCAATTGGGGGGCACGTTTTTAAAAGGAGGCTAACATCAGCATACTGACATGCCCACAATGACAATGCTAGCATGCTGATGCTAAACAGGTATCATGTTTACCGTGTTCATTTAGTTGAGTGTGTTAGCATGCCAATATTTAAACACAAAGTACAACTGAGGCTAATGGGAATGTAATTAGTTTGACAGGTATTAAGTAATAAAAAAAAATGTTGGCCTAATTAACAATTTGACAGGATAAGATCATGTCACAAAGTGCTTATTTCATTTTTGCTGAAAAAAACAAACAAGATGGACCTGGAGCTGAGAGATGAAACTGATGACTGAGGGTTCTTTCAGGGCTGCTAGCAAAGATCAGGGCCAGGATATTGGTTATGTTGCATTCTTAGCTTTGCAGAACTGTGGAAAGGTTTAACCATCAAACACTGAAGTTCAGTTTACTGCAACACTGCAATATGCCAACACATAACAAGGTAGCGGTTCCATTCATCATACCAACTAGCCTTTTCTGACACCTCTTTCACCAGCTCTTGAGAAAGTGAAGAAGTCAGTTAAAGATGTCCTTGTATAAGAAAAAATTAGAATGTCATTCAACATGGACACAAAACACTTGCAGAACTACCTAAAGATTGAATTGAATCAGCAAAGTGTGCAGGGAAGTGAATCATATTATGTGGATATGTTGGTGGTGAAGGTGGCAAGCAAAAAGAAAAGGCAAACACAGACAAAAGGAGGTTTTGCACATTCACAAAAGCTCATTCTAGCAATTCCGCGATCAGATTTTCTCTTGAGTCTTCAGTGATGAGGAGGTGGAATCCGATAAAGCACAGGCCTCACATAAAAAAACAACCTTTTTCCTCTGCTCTTTGAAAGCATGCAGCCAATTGCGTATGACAAATTGAGAGTATTTTGCAATGCCCTTTGTCTAGCTTGTGCAAAAATTGTTTCCCTGCCGCTTTTTCCTGTCTCCCTGTTGTGGATGCCCAAGTCACCCATTTCCTGCATACCCTGAAAACAGAAAAGAAAAGTAGTGACATTTATTGGGCCTTGGTTTATTTGTATTCCATCTCCTCCTTCACTACATGTCGGCTTTTATGAGCTCACTCAGGCGTAACATTAAAGAAGCTCATTCTTTATTAATCCTCACAATGACAATTCAAAGCCTTTGACACACCGGTTTTAATGTAAGTGCTTGCACTTTCTACTTTAAGAAAACAGGTTATGGTCATTATTTTTTCTAAACAATTCAGGCTTTTCATTTAGTCAAACGGGACAAATAAGTAGAATTACTGTGCATAAAGAGTTGAAGTGTGTTTATACAAATTCATCAATATGAAAACTATTAAAAGCAGACTGACCAAAGTTTTCGGGCATTTTTTGCAGCATTTTACCTAAAGTCAAACTGCTGATCCAACGTTAATTTAGTCACTTTGCATTTTGAAGCTGCTCTGGGCTCAGTTTTACAGTTCAACATCTGTGCTAACACTGAGGAGCAATAACCAGACATGGCAGAAATCACAGATGTGCTACGGGCCAAAATCGACTGAGTTGTCTGACATTCATTTGATTAGACTTAAAGCCATATTCAGATATTTGACACGTGATGTATTTGTAGATTCAATGATGTTCCAAATCAATACTGCAACAGTGATAAGAGTTTATGTTGTGGAGAGCGAGACAGTCAGACATAGTTTGTGGCCTGCATCTGTTTTCTATTACAGTCAAAATATAGCAAAGTAATAAAGAAATCTGAAATTCAGTGTTGGCAGTGAGCCACCTGTGTGGTTGTATTATTGGCTGATAGAAAATTAGGATTGAAGCTACGTTTGGTCTTGAGTTGTGCTGTGGGAACAAACATTACACTAGAGCGTGTTGTTATTGAAATGAAATCAATACTCCTTGTTCATCTTAACTTGAAACAGTCATATCCAGTGATTGCACTGGACAATCGGACACTGCTTTGTTGAATGTATCCTGCGTATTTTGTCCAGCTTTTTCCAGCCTTTTAAAAATAATAGCCCAATTTAATACTTGAAGTTGTGAAGTTACTGACAGCTTCTGATGTACAAATCAAACACTTGTCAATCATATTTGATTGTTTTTGGAAAAGTGCAAAAGAAAAAGAATTGTGATTACAGGAGGCTTTCAACACATTGCATCACAGCACCATTTCTAAAGATCAAATATGTACGGGACAAATAAGACTGTGCAGAAAGAGTGACAGGGGGCAACAGCAGAAAAGATGAACGGTTCTAAAATTGGAAGAAATTGGAACAAACATGGGGTGTTGGGAAAGGGATGCAAGGAATTTAAAAGAATAACACAGAACCATTCTCCCATCATGGACAAAGAAACAAGAAGCAAGGGGCTTTATGTAGATAATATTGATAACATCATTAATCAGAATGCTATTCAAACAGATAAGAGTTCACAAACAGTTGTTATGGTGTTGTGTCTTTGTTCAAGACACATTAGCAAAATGCTCAAAACACCAACAGCATTTTGAAGCCATTCGGGAAAGTTTCACTGATAAGCTCATGTCATCAAGGCCTGTTCTACTTTTATTGTTTCAATAAAGTTCAGCAATGATTCAATGCACTCAGAATGGGGTGGAAGGAGAGGGTTGAGGGGTTGGGGTAGCCACTACTTTAAGACATAATGATGGATTATGACCAAACCAGTCTGCGTGTGGAAGTGCACAATCAGCTAAATGTAAGGCAGAGGCTGAGATTTTCATAAATATGTATGGCATCTTACAAATTGGTAAGAGCCTGCACAATGAATTACAGATCAGCATTATCAATTCAGAAATACATAATTCGGCCGAGGTACATTTCTAAAGCGGCTTTCTTCATGAGATGCAAATATGAGAAAGTAGTCTCGAAGCACAGAAGAACTTTAAGTACCTCACTTGACTTTCAGGTGCATAGAGAATGAGTTCAAGTGACATTTTGTTCCACCTATCAAAGTACAATTTAAAGAATCCTCCTCCAAGGAGACTTCATTACACCATGATAAGAAACGTGCAAGAAAGTTTGCAAAGTCCAGACTTGATGGGACGAATGGGGCAAGAACTCTGAAACAATATATCCGCTGCAGTCCCTCTTACAATCTCAGTTTCAGTTTCTGAAGCAATGACGGGCCAGCAGAGCACAACTGTATCGCAATTAAGCTGTCTGTGATTTTTAATTAAAACTTAGAGGCGTGATCCGTCTCAAACTTTGTTTGCCTTTCAGGCAACACAAGTTATCATCTTTATAATGGATACGATTAGAATGCTGCATGAAAAATGATCACATTACTATTCCTATTTTCAAATAATAAAGGACAGAGGGAGAGAAAATAAGTTCCTTTTCCTTCCTTGCAGTCTGCCATCCAAATATTGTTACAATTAGGACAATAATTGTGATAGAGACATGAATTATTCAAAGGCGTGAAGCAGTTTCAGCTGTACCCAGTGGGCACAATCAATACGCCGTCTGTCACCTTCACCAAGGCAAAGACCATTACAAGTTCTAATGCATCTGAGAAGCTTCTGAACCAAAAAGCAATTTAATGTTGATATCTCCGGGGACTGTGCAGGAGAACTTGAGAGGGACAAATAAACAAAACCAGCGCAGCAGTGAGCACACACAGCCCTTAGGGATACAAGCCTTTACTGTACAAAACTGTGGTCCTTTTATTGACAACATGAACATCAAAACTGAAGCTCTTTTGAGGTCTAGTCAATAAATAAAAGAGTAACAGAGACAGGAGACAAAATATACTCAAGAGTACAGACCCGTGAAGTCAGACAATCCTGTCCCTGGCAGAAACACCTGTTCTATTAATGCATGGTCATTGTGCCTCTTCTTCAGTTTGTCTCATCTTTCATATTTAGCGGGGTCTTTATTAAGACGCTTTGGTGCTTATTTATGCAGAAGCCATTCTGTATGGGAAAATCAACTGGAGAAGCATTATGAGGGGGGAAACACAAGTTAGAGGACAAAGTTTGTCTTGTATAATATTAAAACTAACACTGCTGCATCAGTAACTATTACTTTGGTTGGGAAATCCATAAGCAATCAGTCTCTGTTGGCCTATGCTATTCAGTTGGATTATTATCTTCACTGTCATCTACGGACAGATGTTGTGGAGGGGAAAGTGTAGCAATAACTCACAAAAAATGCAACTGCTTGTAATAACACAAGTCAATTTAAAAAGTGTAATCTCCGACAGATATGAATGTTTATTATATAAATATTTTTTTATCGAGCACTTGCTGGATTTAATTATTATTGTGAGGTAAATTATATGTAATGATCCAATTGTAAATAAAGGCTAAACAGTATAAAGTACAGAGACCATAGTTTAATTTATTAACATTTTTTAGGCAATACAAAATGAAATTCAAACCTTTCCTGTTTTCTTTTACATGATGTCCGAGGTGCTGTCATTTTTCCCTCCAGGTCTATTTGGTTGGCTTCACCGGCTGAAACCAACATCGTTGGGGAAACAAAAACAAACAGAAAACTGTGTAATCCTGTTCCTCTTCGAGGAAGTCAGAGCCTCCGGGGTTTGGTGCTGATGGGTTGCTGCTGCTCCATTGGGTAAGAGAGGTGTAGCAGAGCAGATAGATACTGATCGTGGAGGTAGACGGCCCACATTTCCACAGAGTTACGCTGCTCCTGGCACAACATATACTTTTTCTCTTTACTTTAAAACTGTATGAACTGTTGTGGACATTTATGGATCTACTTTCTATTGTATTCTGTAGGTGACGACCAAAGTAGTTATCTCGAGACTGCCCTGTGGTTGATGTTGATATTTACAGTGGACTTTCATTATGACTGATTTCTTACTACAGTCGCAAATCAACAACATATTCAATGCAGTTTGCATTAGCTTATGTCAGCAAATTACTTTCATTTGCGGCCAAAACACCTCAGATCGATTTACTCCGCTAAGAGGAATAGCCCTATTTGAAATATTGTAATGTAAGTTCAGCTCTAGAGTTGAAGCAATCAACCAGATATATTAGTCGGTGCTACTCCTCCGTTCCTGTTCGTTAGATTACACTCTTACTATTTATTTTTCATTCTGCAGTACATTATGGTTTTCGTGGGCCTTCAGCTTCAGTCTACTGCGGGCATTAGAAACATGTTAATAGTGAGATGAAATTCGTCAGTGTTGACACCAAATGACAAGGCATCGGCAAGATCTTAGACTTTATTGGCCAAGAGATGAATGGACCAGAGGAGTAATTCAAAGTGAAAAATCAGTCCCCTGAGAAATAGAGCCCCTTATTTCAGGCACTGTGAAACATTCCTATTAGAAAATAGAGCAGTTTTTCTTCAACACCTTAATTTACAGTTGGCAGTTGGGCGACACACTATATACCTTAACTGTGCAATCCAATCGCTTGGTACCAGATTGATTTTGAAGGAATAAAATAACAATGATAATTCACTGTTGAGGCAAGCGTTGGGTCTACTGAACAAATCTCATGGCATTTTTCACAAAATGTTCAATTAGAAAACTTTGATTTACTTCCTTGGACGTTTTAAGTCATTGCTAACTTAGTTACTTGCTACAAATTATTTGAAAACTGTAATTCAAATAACTAAGGCCTAAGACAAAGAACACAGGCCTAATTAAACCTTGAGTGAAGAGGTACTCCAATAAGACACTATTTAGAAAAGTGCTCATTTAATCATACACAGTTGACAGTATGTACTCAATTACAGCATTTTTCAAGATGCTTTTAAGCCTGGAAACCTTTGGTGAATAAACTCAGATATCTCTGCTTTACTTTGCGTTTAGATACATGGTTTCTTATTGTCTGATTCCTTGTCTGATTCTATCAGCGATTTGAAAGAATCCCCTTTCTCCATGACTAAAGTAAAGAGATGTTGGTTGCCTCCAGGTGATAGTAAATTATGTATCATTTTCTATTTTATCGTAAACTCTATCATCGCTGCATATTTTCTCTAGAAACTACCTTAGAAAAAAGAAAAGCGGGAAAAATATGGTTCCATCATAGGCAACCTTGCATGTCTATCAAGCTCCATTAAGTGCAATCACACTGTGATGCTGCTGTGTTTCTTTACTGTATCCGACAGCCAATTTGATTTGCCTTTTATTGGCAACCTAGAAAGAAGATTTATTTATTCTGATGGCAACAGAATCACTTCCCGTGTTTTTTTTCTTCTTTCACTGTCATGAATGTTTTCTGAAAAAGTGAACCCTTAATTTATGTCAATAAATGAACTGGTGATAAATTAAGGTAAATATTGTGTGAGAGAATCTCCTCTGATATGAGGTTAGGGACAGAGTTTCTATGCCCTGTTGTGCTCATAACAGTCGGGAGGTGTTCATCCTTCGTCCCTGGAAAGTGTAGAAACAATGGTCTATTGCAACTGAACATGGCAAATAATATGAAGACAAACACACAATTAACAGGCTGACGTTAGCTGGTCAGAATTGAGTTAGTTTCGTAACTCGTACTCAATTTCTAGTTCAATTTGCTAAAATGATGAATAAATGAAAACTATCGTTTCCCTTAATTTGTATATTCTTTATCAATGAAGTAACTGCTGCCCTTCTACTCATACCATTAAACTACAATTGAACTTGTTTTGAATGATTAATTAAACAATTACTAATTTATTTATTTTATTTTGAAATGAAAGTTATTTTGAAATGAAAGTTATTTTAGCAATCTTACATAGCCTGTTCCACAATTCATTGTGATAATTATTTCAGACATACATATCGATATACACGTGTGTGTGTATGTGTGTGTATAAAAGACACATAACAACATAATCACAGCAGTTAAGATAAAAAATGTATCTGTGTGCATCTGCATGCTTTTTTTTTTACCGACACTTTATTTCATTCTGTAATTGGTTGCTGCCAATATTAACTGCATGCTGAACAATTTCATATCTTATTTCTTTTTCATAAAAAGGAACACTATGTACTGAATTCGGATGGCTGCCTCACGTAAGGCAATTAAAGTACACTTTGTTTATTGTAAGAGTACGATTTAAATAACTTAAGCCTCAATCCACACAATTCGTTTATCTAAAAAGATTAAAAAGGGCTGTTTTTAATACATTGCAATGCAATTACCACACTGTTGGTGAATACTATTCGTTACAGACCATATAGTGCTGGTATTCTTTATCAAATATTATATAAGATGATGCATACATTTCTCTTATCATCATGGCATTATCTAAAACTAGTCTTCATGCAGAAACTAAGCCTAAGTTAATGTAGAACTTTAGGACATCCAGAAAGGCAAATCAAGACTGGAAATTAAGACCCTGTTTACACGATGGGAAAACGCATATATTTTCATGGGTTTTGGCCTTTCATTTACACAAAAACTGAGGTTTTATCACGGAAAACGATCATTTCTAAAACCTCCGGCCAAAGTGGAGATTTTTGAAAACTCTGTTTATGTGTTTGCGTGTGAACTAGGTCAAACGGAGTTTTAGGTTGTCAAACGTCACAGTATGCGACTAAAAATGCTTCACGTCATGTGAGCGTCCTATGTTTACAGTTAGTTTACTTAGGCTACTGATCATGGATGGTGTCAAGGTAGTGCTCATTTGTGCGTTAATGCAAACCCTTTTGGCCTGTTTGTATTTACAAACACAACTGATTTTTTACATCGAGGAGCAGAGGCGAAGAACTGCACGGAGGTCAGCAGTCCTTCTTCAGCTTTCTATACTCCCAAGACGTAGGTACATTACCTGCCAACGAAAAGGAAGTTGATCGTGTTTTTCGTAGTTGTTGTTGGTTTTGAGAATTCTGATTGGTTTGCATGTCTTTATCCTTCTCGTTACACTGCCGACTACAGGTTTGGCATAGTTATGATGGCGACCGGGGGCGTATTTATGCGGGTTCATATAAACAGAAACTTTTTTGAAAACGACCTTGTGTGTACAACGTTATTTTTGAAAACGGAGGGGCAGAAATATTCGTTTCTGTAAATACCCGGCTATGTGTAAATGTGGCCTAAGAATGTTAGCTGCCTATTTTCTGCAACGAGGAATCAGAGGCTTGAATGATTATCGTCAGTTCGCCTTACTGTGTGGCATTTGGGAAACAGGAGGACATTATCTTCATATGCTGCGTCTCCTTGTAATCACCTTTCCCCTCAAGATTAATGACAATAAATGTGTCTTCAGGCTGGGATGAGTCACCCATTGCAGGCAAGCCACGTGATAGAACATGAAATCATAGCTGTCCTCTATGTGTTTCTATTTTCAAAGGGACGTTAAGCATTGAGGACTGAGCTTACAAAACCCTGTGAAATATGAGCTGTGTAACCTGCTGAGGGGGATACAGTGTATCTTGTAATAGCTAAACAAACATCCTGCTGAAGTGACCTGCTACCAGAGCAGCAGCAGCCCAAAGGGCGGAACATCTCAACGCTGATTGGCTGGCGAGTTGCGAAACTTTTGCAACTCGCGTTGGAAGTTGAAATATTTCAACTCTGGTGAAATTTCGCAACGCGCGAAACGCGTCTATCGCAACGTCCGGCGAATTTCAACCAAACGCATCTGTGCGTTGACTTTACATGGGATCCAGACGCGCGAAAGATTCGCAACGCGTTTGGTGTGAACGCCCCTTTATGGCTACCGTAGTCAGGAGCGTCGCGGAGTAATACATACTGTGCTTCGCCATAATATTACAGTGTGTGTGTATAAGGACCCCAAAATGGCACCTGTCAAGAGACACGCTTACGACGCGGACTTCAAACTCAAGGCTATCAGTCACGCAGTAGAACATGGGAATAGAGCAGCTGTGAGAGAATTCAACATTAATGAATCAATGGTACGGAAGTAAAGGAAACAAGAAGATGACCTGCGCCAAGTAAAGAAGACCACACAGAGTTACGCTAACGTTTGATTTAGCGGTATCTGACTGTTTTTTACGTGTTACAACTGAAAAATGTTGAGAGTTATTGTGAACACGTTTAATAAAGTTTGACTGACTGACTGTTTTGTTTCGCTTAATACGCCTTATAGTCGGGTGCGCTTTATATATGAAAAAAGATCGAAAATAGACCATTAATTGACAGTGTGCCTTATAATCCAGTGCGCCCTATAGTGCGGAAAATACGGTAATTCTTTTATTGTTGATTTCCTGTTGAGCGTCTTGTTGAATTACAGTTTTTCTGTTAGCCATGTTAGCACGGAGCCAGCGGCTTCAGAAAAGGCAAGGACTTTTACTAAAAAACTATTTTTTCTCTGACATAAGCCATCAATCAACGGGGTCATACTTTTCATGTGCGTTCTTTTTCTGATAATTCATTATGGTGTGTCTGTGTCTAAAAATGACTGATCATAATGACTAATAGATAACTAATGAATGATAACTAATAATAGAGTGAAATTGTATAAGGGACCCACAGCATATCTACCTCAGTTCTCCCTCAACTATTTGCCAGATCGTCAGTTCACATTCTTGGATTTACTGTATATTCTTGTCGGTAAACTGGTGCTTTCCCAGCCACAGCCTCTCTGCTTCCCTGGAACTCTTGCGGCGAACTACCTAGCCACCCAACCAGCCACCAGCCCGCAGAGGACGCCATCACGGATCCCACACCTCTTCCATCTCTGGCCTTGAAATAAATATAATTGTATATTACTCCTGCTCCGTGTCCTTGCTTTTGCGTCCACCCCCACACCACCATGACAAGAAGACCCATAAAAAAGTTCATCATGTCACAAGCTGTGACTGGCCAAAGCTTGGATATATTTGGTATGGTAGAGTTTGGTTCAGCTAGGGTCACAAACTGCAACATGAATCACAAGTCATCAGAAATTTATATTAAGGCTTCATATTAGGTTGTGACTTTCTCATTCCTCAGTATTATTTTAGACATGGGGAGGGGCTGTGCTCTCTAGGTGATGAGGTCCTTTCCCTACTTAGAAAAAGGGATCTGGCACCTGCTAGTTGTACAGCACAAATAATGGAGAACATGACTGTCCCCCCCCACGCTGTGAAATGATTCGCAAAGTTGCCCTGATTCCCCCTGTAATCAATGCAGGCCTCCCAGGCAGTTACAGCGGCTGGCTTGAACCCCGGCAACCAGAGATGGATGGCATGGCAGTTGCCCGCAAGCTGTCTACTGCTAAAAATGTCTCTACTGTTGCACGCATCATCAACCCCCCCCCACCCCCCCCAGAAACACGTTTTGGTAATACAGACATGGTCAAACATAAGATCCACACAAAAGATGCACCCCCAGTTAGGAAGCGTACATATCGTACTTCTCCAAAAATGAAAATATTGATTCAATCACACGATGAGATGTTGGAAAAAGGAATCGTGGAAATGAGCCACAGCCCCTGGCAGCACCAGTGGTGATGATAAGAAAAAAGGATGGCACATGGGGTTCTTGTGCAGAAAGACTGTTATAGAAGAAATACAAAATTATAAAAGAAAACTATACACGAAAGTATGCTGTTCTACTAATTGTTATAACAGTTTCCTTGGCTGGAATAAAAGAGAGAGAAGACAAATAAATGGAGTACATCATTTTTTATAGGTGCATTAGGAACGTAAATAACCATATTAGTGTTGACATTTGGCATTAGATCTAAATTGTTGATCAAAGTGGAGTTTGTTACTTTTTATTGTTATGTTAACTAGATTAAGACACTCCTTTCAAATTGTCAGCCCATGGGTTCATCAGCAGGTGACGTCTAGAGGCTGCCCGTCTATGTTCAAAATACACCTGTGAGATCCTTTATAGGAGTCATTTATCTTTCATATTGTTATGCTTATTGAATGAAGCCATTTTGCACTTGTCAGCCCATTTGTTCTTTACTAAGTGTGGCCGATAAACTGCTAGTTGTTGTTGATGCAGAATTAAAGTAGCTGGCATTTATGTAGGCAAAAAAGACTCCATTATTCACAATATTCCTAAAGTAAAATTGGCAAAGCAGTGGAACATAACTGAGCATTTGGTGTTTTAAATTCTTATTGTAAAGAAGTTCCTCTGTAAATTATAAAACTTCCAGGACATGTCTATTTGATTAGCAAATTATAGGTTCAACTCAAACTACAATCATATCAGGCAGTATATTGTTATTGGATATTTCTTTTTTGCAATTGTTGGTATGTGCCGTAAAAGTCAGTAATGCTTGGGCTTATTTTGCCATCACAATAGCTGCACAGTTTCAATTGTTTTGAACCAACACAATACAATTTTAAACACTGAAGTGTGCTTTGTGACCTTTTGAGATGGAGTGATTTACCAATGGCACCAATCCGGTTTTAAGCACTTTGTACCTCTTTTATTAAAATGTGTTACCAACAACTGCGCTCCACTGAAGCTCCTCCTCTACTGCTACCTCAACTGTATAAAATAAGCCCCCCAACGATCAGATTCATCCATTTTGTCTTGGTTCTGATACAGGAATTTGAGTCACTAAAACTGGTTTCTTGTTGCAATCACAATTGAAAAGGAGCATTGTCAGTTGTTATGGAAGGAAGAAAAATAAAAACAAATCATATACTTGAATTATATCTCTACTTTGATTTATTATGTGTAACTGTAAATGGGATTTAAATAAAATAGAATTTAACCTTTTTTTGATTATTGGCTAAAGGATGTTTGAAGCACTTAAGTTACACAAATAACATGAACTTGGTTGTTTTAAGGCAATCGATTTTCATGGTTTTAACAAATAAACGATATTGCTGTTCAAGTAAATAATACTGTTAATGTTTTAGTTGCCATTAGTTGACATTGCAACCCATTTAAGGATCTGATTTGTCTTTTTTGTTTGGCTCTCAGAGAAAAGACCCAAGGCGTTGGGGGAAAAGCCGCAGACTGGATGGAGACGAGGACGTCATGGTGTACCTGAACAACACTTCCTCCACTACACGGCTGGAGACTGCAGCAGTTAAATGATATGATGTTCTTTAAATATCTGAATGATTGTGTGTCTGTGATGGTTTTTTTTACGTTTCCGTTCTCCAGAAAATGCTGGAGGAGCTACTCGCTCAAGAGAACCACAGGGAGACTCATCTGAAGCAGCTCAGCCGCCTCCAAGACGAGATCAATGCTGGACAAAATCACAGAGAAAGGAAAGATATTAAATATATTTATTTGGCATGTTAGCCTTTTTTCTGTGGATGGAAGAAGGTGGTGAATGGAACAAAGGGAATTGCATAGTATGTGTCCGACTACCTGGACCAGAATGTTGATTTGTATTTTATTTTATTGTAAGCTACATTTGTTACTAAATGATTGGACTGGTAGACAGTGAAGGGTTGTTAGTTGTTAGTTTGTGACTTAAAGGACCTTAGACTTAATTACATGTAAGTCATGTTTGACTCCTTGTCATCATTCCACAAAGCACATTGTGATTACGTGATCAGATTATCAATTTATTACTCAATGTATGTGTGCTTTGCGATGTACAAGGTTTTCATATATCTTCCATTAAAACGGGTGTAAAAGGTCTGTTTGAAAGGTCTTCAATCAGGGTTGGTTATTGCAGCGGGAGAGACTTTATATGTTCTGTAAATGTTTCTATTTGATGTCCAGACTGCTGAATGAACAAAGGCACTTGAAGGGGCTGCAGGAGACCAGAACTGGAGCGCATGGAACAAACACCTGGAACTCTAATCAACTAATAATAGTAGTTTAAGTAGGAGTTGCTGCAGCCATTACAGTTGGTGTTGCAGCCGTAGTAGTAGTAGTTGTAATTTAATAGCTGTTGAAATAACATTTATAGTAATAGTTGTTGCAGTTATCGTAGCCACAAAAATGTCACAGTATAGTAATCCATTCAAATGGGCGGCTCTGTCCCTTTCTCTCTCTCTCTCTGTCTCTCTGTCCCTTTCTCTCTCTCTCTCTCTCTCTCTCTCTGTCTCTCGCTCCACCCCGAGGATCAATGCAGGTGACATCATGATCCTGCCTGCATAGGAGGCTAAAGCTGTGGTCAATTGGCTGATTAGGGGCGGGGCTGGATAGAGTCCATGGGCCAGCTAGTGAATACAATCTGTGTGTGCGTTTTTGCTATTGTGCCGTATCGATCAATACCGTGAATATTGTCTCTGCCTCACTTTGAAGAAGTAGTTTTTGATTTGTTTATGGTTAATAACCCACTTTTTGTTTATCCATCTGTTGCCTGTGAGTCTTTTTACCCTGGGTTAAGTTCACTGTTACTCCGCGTCTACCCTAGACTTCAGGATGTGCGGTCAGGGGAGGCAGAGCCCGTCATGAAAAGTAAAAAACAAATAATGATAAATTAAATATTAATATTTCTCTACTGATCTCTGATGTACATGTATGTCATTTATGTAAGATTACAATAATGTGACTCAGCTCATCCCGCAACATTGGAAACCCTTAACAGAGGCAGACAGTCTCCAATCTACAGGACATTTGATGTCGAGTGGAGTCTTTCTCCACGGATGTAACTTATGCAATTGATCAGTGCTGAAAAGATTGATCAATAAGACAATCAACAGAAATACTGTTTTTGATCATCTATTCACAAGCATGGACACTTGCTGGTTCCCTCTTTGTGTCACTGTTCTGCTTCTCTGCATTATATAATTAAGTGTTATTTAGGTTCTGGACTATCGCTCTGACAAAGTAAACTTCCTAAAGAAGTCAGCTCGAGGAAATTGGGATGATTTATAGACCTATGGATATAAAAAAAAATTTATAAAAGCTATCTGTGGAACCAAAACAAAGTGCTTGTGTGACAGAGCATCACGAAACTGGTGAGGAACCAATTGGTAAGTTGTGTGAGATCCAGAAGACTGACCCTGGCCCTAAAATGGGTAACATATGAAGATAAATGGATTTTGAATTAATTAAGGTACTCACCTTAACAAAAAAGTAGTTTTGTATAAAGAAAAAAAACAACAACAAAAAACATTTGTTGACTGCCATGTTGAAAATACCTCTAATCATTTTGACCTGCACAGATCACCTGATGACGGAACAACTTTTCATTTTGGTGGCCAATTTTACTTTGACACAAACTAGATTTTGAAGCATGAATTAAATGTTTCGGGTGACATGCAGTAGTGTTGGGATGTCCCATGAAATGGTTGTGACGATTGCACTTCCAGTTTAGAGAACTTTAACACATGAGCCAAAGAGAATAACAGTTATGTCAAACTGCTTCCCACAACATTTAAGTGACTCCTACTGTAATCACAACTGCTGCATGCACTGGTTTGCAGACATGACAGAGAACCAATAGTTAGTGCCCTGTGAGACCAGAAGTCAAAATGACTGCCCTCTGTTTTATTCTGGATTCCTATACATTCCTTTCACATTACAAGGTTGATTGACTTTGTTCTCCAAGGGGCTTAAGACTATTATCCAGGGTACTTTGTGTGATCTTAAAGAACAACTCCAAGCTAAAGACTGACGACTGCTTTTAGAGCCTGCTCTTTTAACCACATGCCATTTTTTGTTTGGAAGGTACGAGATGAAACCATAATCTTTATCTCTATTTGTGTACTTTGTGAAACTTCCTATTAAATCAAAGACTAATATTGAATTGATTTTAAGTTGTGTGGGGCGAGATGACATTTTTACTATTGCATACTGTGTTTTGACACGTGCAGTTTTTACAGTTGGTGGCATTTCCCGTAAACATTAACAATGTGAGAAGTTCTTGTAAAATAAATCAATAGGTTAGCCTAATTCCAGACCTCTACATTTCAGCCCACATCTCCTTCTTGTTCAGAGACTCAAAAGTCTGCCGCCCAGTGGCTGGCTGCGTAAAGCTCTAAATCTACTTTTGCTTTCCCTATTGTCAAATACACCACAAAATAGCTAAACATAGGATTAGTCCTTTACCAAAGTACCATGATGATTACAATTCTAAAATAAATAGATGGATGAAGAATAGACAACATGATGAGTGCTCTCTTTTCATCCCACTGGGTATAATGAGTTTGTGCCAAGTGAGCTCTCACACACATTCTGGAGGTGATACATGTTGCTATGCACATTAAAGACTGCATTTAAATAAAGTTCACTGATGTTGTGACATTTCTGGCAACATAAACTCCCCATTGCATTTTAAAAGACAAGAACAAAGATAAGGGACAGCCCTTTTCCAGGGACCGTTAATCACACATCTCTGCATTTGCCGGCACGTGACCACACTTTTCTGTGGGTTGTGGATCATTACTCCTGTTTCTCTGACAGAGTGTCAGGGTGGAGAGTCACTTGGCAGTATTATGTGAATCTGACTTACTCAGGAACAGTGCAGGCAATAACAGCTTTTGACTCAGAATGCCAAATGTCGCAACACGCTGTTGTGACGCTGGTGCTCTTCTGTGAAGGAAGAGGATTGTCACTTTAAAAAAAGGGATGAAAAGGAGAGTTTCTGACAGAACCTGAGAAACATGATTTGCAAATTAGTTATTAAAGTGTAATTTGCAGTCACTATAAAAATTGCTTGCATTTGCTCTTAAACATTACTATGTGAATGTATAATAGTTATTATCAAATAATATTATGAAAGCACAAAGTCTTAGGTAGTCTTGTTACATGACCAAGGCAAAATATATATTTAATTTGTGAGAAACATCCAACAACCACATCCAACAAAAAAAATAAGACTATTTATAGACCATCTAACACCTTTCTGTGTGCCACAGCATTCAAGTATTGCTTATTCATCTGACCAATCAGCGTCCTCACCCAGCATGAAATCCAACCAGTTTAACCTGCAACGGCCTCTTTCTTTTTCTTGTTTGAGACCAAGCCAATAATATTCAGCATGTTTTGTCAGATGACATGCAAAACAGTGGCTGAGAGGCTCCCTACTGAACACATAATCCCTTTTTTTTTTAAAACAAGATGGCATTTCTAAGAATAGCATGTTAAACCACACGTAGAGATGCATGTCCAATGAAACTTAGCAGAGCAGGCCTGATGCCATCTCTGCTGCTGTGAACAGGCAGATGACACGGATTATTGATGGTGTTCTCATAGTGCAGTAAAAATCTAAATGAACATTGAGCACTGGCTCGCAAAAGAGGATCTGCCCTTCAATTAATGTGGCTCTCTCCTCACTCTATGAAAAATAATTGTTGTAATGGGAGGCCAATTTGACAGGAATGCTGTCAGATCTCTTCAGGGCAGATGGTAAATTGCCCCTCACATCATTAGGGTTATGTATGTAACTTAATGTTTTGAATTGCACAGAAGTTTTTTCCCCATTGCTCCCACCTGAAAGAACGAGCACGCAAACACGGCATTGCACAATATGCAAATTATCTGTAACTTTCTGAAAAAAATAATAATCTTTACCTTTTCATATGTTCCAGTAGTTTATTCTTCCAGTTGGTAGTCCTTGTATGTAAATATATGTTTGTGTAATGAGGGTTAAAGGATTTAAAGACAGTACAGCTTCAGCCACTGCATGTTTCTCTGCTATCATCTCTATTATCTCGGTTTTCACTACCAACAAAAACACTACCGAACGATTTTTTTCTTATGCAAAAGCAAAGGTCTGTTTTTACTTGTGCGCTCCTGTTTATCGCTACCCTCCTCCTACGTTCACGTGACTCTCTCATTAATGACATTATGTGAAAGTGGGCCGCTGACGTGTGTGCTGTACATGAGCGTGTGTGTGCTGTACATGAGCGTGTGTGTGCTGTACATGAGTGTGTGTGTGTTGTACTGAGCGTGTGTGTGCTGTACTGAGCGTGTGTGTGCTGTACTGAGTGTGTGTGTGCTGTACTGAGCGTGTGTGTGCTGTACATGAGCGTGTGTGTGTGCTGCGTGGTCACGAAGGGTTGTGGTACAAACAAGAGACAATAAAAGAAAAATGTCAACTGTCTTGCGTCTCACATCACGCTGCTCACAGCATGAATATGTTTAGGCAATTTTTTAAAGCCAATTATCCCAAGTGAACCAACTCAATGCCCGTTGTCATGGAAACAGAATTGGAAAAAAAAGAAAGATGGCCAACTGTTGGTGATACCTTACAGTTAGTAGGTTAGTTTTAACAAGATTACTTTTCAGGTCTTACAGGCAGCCAGACAATTAACTTAATGAGTCAACATGGTTACAGCATATTGTCTACAAATCAATAAAAATGTGGAATGTTTCGCAAAATTATCAAACATGGTTTTCTTCCAAAGTTTGTGGCAAGGTTATATTGTTATGGAAACATTTGAGAATAAACCAGCATTTCATTAATTCATGAGCTCACCTTAAATGTACAAGCACAAACACAAACACAGTGGCAGACTTCAATAGAACTTAGATGTTATTTGGATTTAAGAATTAACACAAAATTAGGGAATACATACAAAAAGATAAGTCTGTTGCTTTTTAAATCATTTAATGTGAATGGTGAATTCAGGGTAATGTCCTTGACTCATTTAATTGCCATATATGTATATATATATATGTATGTATATATATATATATGTATGCTGTACATACAAATGCCAGTGTCAATCTGAGAAAATAAACAAAAGGTTAATACCATTGTGTTCTTTTTTTGTGGGGGTGTGAATGTATTTAGCTTGGCTAGAAACCCACACCAATGGAGATTTTTCTTTTGGAAAACATTCACACACAAAATAAATATTTTATTTGGATTTGATTGAAGTACTGAAAGCATAATGACAGTAAAATATAGAAACCACAATGCCATGGTTGCAAGTATACTGTACACTGGATATGCCTAATATTTATTTCACATTTGATTTTTGGATCACCACCAACCATCAGTTGTATTTTCATCAAAGGCGTCATCGTCCAACCAACTTGCTGAGCAACCCTCCCTTCACCTCGTCTCTCCAGTCACTGGCTTTTACAAAATAATTAATTTCATATTAAAACAATAACATAATGTGTTTAAATGAATATCTGATTTAACAGCATGCACTCATTTGTTTCAAGTGGAAATATTCAAGTCAGCTTTTCCCATCAAACAGGCTGTGCTGAAATCCAGCACTATAACATCATTTAATCAGCCAATTCATCAGCACTGGCATTAATTACAGAATGACAAGTGGCCTCCAACGTCTCTCCATCTATTCTCTCCTCAGTTAGCATATTCTGATTTAGTAGTGAATTACAAGGAAATATATGGCCATTAATGATGGATTTAAATGTTTTATGTTGTTTTGGTGCAGTTTAGCATTACATAGTGTGATCCATGGAGGTAAATGCTAAAATCCCCAGGGCAGATTAGACCTTTATGTTAAACATTGCTCTGGAAATTATCTGCATTTCATACTAATTTTCAAATCGGTTATGTGAAAGTCAGGAAATATGTGTATTTATGGCACAAGAAAGTTAACTTTTAAAGGTAACACTAAAATGTCACTTTTCTTGTGAGTCACCTTGTGAGTTAAATTAACTGACCTTTAGATGGCACACTGGCCATATTACAGTAAAATTTGTTATCTACTTATATTTTTTCTCACTTTTATTTTGTATTTCACACATACGCATTATACACTCAGAAGTAGTCTGAAAAACGAACTGACAAACAATGTGCACACTGGCAATTCATTGAATGTGCTTTCTGCCATTAATTTGGGATAATCCATTACCTTTCCTCCAGTGCCACCTGAGGACAGAACCTAGCCTTTACATTCAGGAAATCTACATGGTAGTCTTAAATCCACAATATGTTACAAGTCTATGTCCATAACAAGAGGTTAGCAATGATAAAAACATAAATACCACTTTTAACAGCTATAAGGTATATCTTAGACACAGTTGTCGCCCCAAACTGTTCTTGACTCATTTGTCATATTAAATTAAAGTCAACAGTAAGGAGAAGTTTGAAACTGAAGGCCTTACTTTCCCTGTCAATCACAGCCGAGCAATTGCACTGGTAGTTGGAGCTATTAGGGGAGGCATGTCATTCCATGTGTCAGTTTGACTTCTGGAGATCTGATCTCCTTCCTCCTCAACGTACCTAAGGCTGGTTAAGAAGAAGTAGAGAACAGACATGTTTCTGAGAAATGGGAAATTATTGACTCAACCATTGATTTTTACCCAGAGGGTGGAAGAGGAGGAAAATAGAAATAAATATTCTAGACACCTAGGGCTTTATTTTCATGGACCAGTGACTTTCTTCTTACTTCTTATTTCTTCATAGATAGATAGATAGACTGATTGATTGATTGATCGAGGGACAGATACAGAATATATATAGAATGTCTTTAGCAAACACAGTGTACAAAAATATATTAGAATAGACTTTAAAAATACCAAATTACTCAAATATAAATATAGAATAATATAATTTATACATTAGGATTAGCATTTTTCTTTATAGTTAGTTTCTATTACGGGTTGGCTGTAACTCAGTGGGGAGAGTGGTCGTCCCGTAATTGCAAGGTAGCTGGTTTGATCCACCGCTTCACTGCAGCCCACTACTCCTTAATAACCAAGGATGGGGGGATAAAAAAAGTGTACATTTCTTCTTTCTATTAAATGCAATGCAGTAAAGTGAGAGTATTGGTATGTGCAAATTCACGTCAGTTTGCAGTTAATTACGGAGCCAGCCTTCTTAATCAGTTTATTAAACTGAGCCCCCTACATAGGGGGATACTGACACATTATCACACATTAGTTAAACTGTGTAAAACATAAAAATAATCATGAGCAAATATATTGAAGTTACACATCAAATTAAACAACATAATCTGCGCTACAATAATTAGTCAGCCATTTTAACACAACTCAAACACTAACTAAAATAATGATTGAAATATCATGATCATCATTTTTTTAGCAGTCAGCCCACTCGGCAAGTTTCCGGAACAAGCAACCCGAAGCTTGGTGCTATCAGAAGAAACCAGATAGCAAAGAGCAAGACGATTCCACACAGATTGCACACATATCTACCAAAATCCCTCTGCACCAAAGGTCACCGAGTTATGAGCCATTTGGTTTCAACATTCAGTTCATTTGTGTGGTTATCTTTTGATTCGTAATATATATATATATATATATATATATATATATATATATATATATATATATATATATATATATATATATATACACACACATTCCGAAACTGCTGTATTTGGATGTATTGAACATCAGTAGTATACAAGTGAAAATATGGTTTGGTACATGAGAAAATTCAAATGGCACAGATGCTGCCAACATGGGCCCAAATGCCCATTTTGGAGACCTCGCATGAACTCTCCGTACTAAACCCTCTCTAACCTTTTTATGTAGACTGTTCACATATTATTTGGGTGAGGTTTAGACCTTTCAGCTGCATCATTCCAAAGAGATAACTTTATTTTTGCTGTGTTTTATCTTTATTTACTCTTAACCAGTAACATATATACTGATATTTACACATCTGAACAAAAGCTCACATGGGCTGCTTTTATTATAACACAACAATTATTAAAATAGCCCTTGTGGTTGCGGAGGTACACCCATATACCCTCAATCCACGAGTGAGCTCGCTGCAGCAGGTAGATGACGACATCGTCCACTCCAAGAGGAAGCTGGTTGGCAAACTGCAGAGGGTCCAGTGATGATTTCTCCTGTGGTCTAAGGGTTTGAGATGACAATCATTCATGTGTGTATAGTTAGAAAGGAGATGTGATTTGATTTATGACAAGGGACCTATTTCAAAGTCAAATAAGCCAACAAACTGTTTTCTGAATAAAATCTTCTCATGCACATAGCACAACTGCTCCCTCATGTGTCGTGTGCAATGCACCTTTGATGTGTTCTGTGCAGGCGGGTTAAGCAAACACACATTCCATTTATTCTTCATTACAAAACTGCTCTGCACTACTTGATTACTACTAACACATTCTCTGCTGCACTTCTTCTCTCATTAAGGCTCGGTCAAGTTCACAGCAGGTCAACAAAACACTAAACTTGCAAAGACAAAATGATGCCAGAGGAAAATGCCACTTTGCCAGTGAAGAAATCCTGACCATGGCCTGTCACTAATGTAGAGTCCCTAATGTGTACTACTGGAGGAATATCTGGCTAATTTTGTAGATGGCTAAATATATAAAATGCCATTTGATGTGGGATTGCTTATAACTGATGCTCCTGTTTCCATCAACTTTGTGAATGTAAAGATTTGACTATTCTCTTTCGTATCCATAAGTTTGAAGGTATTATGGAAGGGCAATTTGCTCAGCGTGTAGAGAAGAAGGGCATACCAATGAGGGAGTGGGGCCAACGTTTTTTAATTTCATAGTGCTCATCAATCTCTTTTTCTCTTTTCTCTTTTCATCATTTTGGAATACGGTTAAGCCATATTCACCAACTGTGAAGAGTGAATCAAAACAATAAAGTTGAGGGCTATGAAGCCAAACAATGACTTAAAGGACACAAAAAACCTGTGTGGAGCTGACAGGGGACTGAAGGTTCAGATGATAAATCCATGTTGATTAATCACAACAGACGACCCCCTTTCAAATAACAGAGTGTCATTTGATTCATTAATAAAGCGGAAATAAAGATTACTGCAGCTTTAAATAAGTGGCACACTTTTTAGACATTTAATAAAAATAGTCCAATATTAAAATAGACCAGTCATGTGTGGATGGTGGACTTATACTTAGTTTAAATTAGCATGCATCTCAATTTGAGAAAGTCAGTTCCTCACTTCTGAAATCAAAATTCTATGAAGACATTTCATACTCGTAAAAAATTTTCACGGTTATCTTAACTCTGACTAATGATAATATCAACAATTAATAGCAAAACATTTGTATATCTTAGTGTGGTGCATAAAACAGTCTTTGTTCTTTTATTTCCCACCTTGTTCATTCACTTCAGTCAATGTGGCTTTTTGGATGAAGGGTCTTATAAAAGACATATTGTTTTTTTTATGTCAATAATTTGCAATCGTTTAGTTGCACATATGCCATACTTTGTGATTTCAAGCCTCTAGCTCAGAATGCTCAATCTATATGTATGCATATGGATCAAAATCATTTGTAGTGATTAGTAGTTTTGAACTAAGCTTTTAAGCATGAAAAGCATTAGCGTAATATCATGGAGGCACTGTATTGTATGAGAAGTGGTTATGGTCTGTTATCTCATAAGAACTTCTTTGGTTCTTGGTTTTGTGAGCACTCCTTCTGGGCCTGAAGACCCAAGAGCTCAGACTCGTGGGGGATGAGAGAGACAGAGATACGATGTTAATTAATCATCTTTCCCTTGTGCCTGAGTCCTATAAAATATAACAAGTAGAGACAATGTGATATGACAGAATATGAAAAATGTTCTTGTACAATAAAACAAAGATATTAAGAGGTCTGGACTGGAGCAACTGTGATGAATGTGTCATTCTGCGCTGTGCTGCTGAAGGGCTGCTCTTGCCTCCTATGGGAGGCCCCTGGTCAGTTTTTGTCCACCTACCCCAGCCCGAGAGGCTCCAGGTCTGTCCTCCAGTGATTGGTGAGGATAAAACACATGGTCATCACATAAACATCACAAAGTGTGAGAGCATGTATCAACATTAGTGACACTGAAGCAGTAGTTCACATCAATTTCTGGGGCATGATGCAAAAGTGACCTTTACAGTTGAACTAAAACAATGATCTTGTCGGGGCCCCGACGACGATCCCATCAATCAAGCTGACACAAATGGGATAATTTAATCTATCCAGGAACATACCGTCAATGGCCCTCCAGTCTTTCTCCTTAAAAATAGAAATGTAATCCCAAATTCAATCCTAAATGTCCTATATTGCATAGGGGATAATGCAGCATATTCCACCATTACATACATTTCTTGCAATATGAGTTACAAATATACTATAACATTAACACTATAACTTTCAGGACATAATAGATATTTTCTTCTCCTCTGGAAAGGTAGTATGCCATTCAGAGATTAGCATGTGACATCATCTTTTATTCTTCTGTTCTGCAGCTGGCTCCTGACACACCATGCAATCAACCCCATGATATCAACATCTGCAATCACAGCTGGAGATCTTTATGACCTTCTACCACAATTTGTCGAGACAAAAATGCAATAATGCTTCTTTTCTCACAGTTAAGGCTGATTGTGATTGACATTGTATCCCAGTCTTGATTGGGTTTGATTGCACTCACTATTATAATTAGTACACCAATAAAATTGCAAGGTTTTTTAAGCCAAAAAGAATTCCCTAATGCTCATTGAATGCAAGTATTGTTGGACTAATCTATGTATCACTTTGGCCATCACAGCAAGGAGCTTGCATATTATGCCGGGGCTAAAAGTTGTGCACTTGCAATATACCGTCCGGTACTTTAATTTTCTATGTAAAAACTGCCCCACCAGCAGCTGGTTTGAGACAGAAAACTACTTATTTTCCATCAGCGACTCTTTCCATTTCCCATTCCCAAAAATGTTCATCTTTCAACTGCACCTGGGAGAAAGTATATCAGTTTAACATCTGGGTTGAAAGCCAGCCAAACCAACCCCACCACCCAACTCCACTCTGTCATTTAGCTAAATATCTGCAGTTTTGTCCAACTGCCATAACACACACTGTAAAACATATTCAAATGCATTTGGCCATATACATAATGAGTACAAACAACTATAGCTTTGTTTATCTGAGGATAGTGCTTACTATGCCATTTACCACTGTGGTGCAGACCCAATAAACAATCACAAGCCAGCATGAAACATATCCAGAATGGCAAAAGAGCACCCCTGAGAACGCAGAGACATTTCCACAATGCTAAATAATTGATTGTGATTCTTTCCAAGTACATCATAATCGGCCAGGAAAAAGAGGTAGAAGTACACAACGGAGTCTGTTCACAGAAATTAATCTGCAATTAAAAGCAAATCAGGCTTAATTCAAGAAGTGAACAGGCAACCACATGACTCAGGCCGGGTTTGGGATTTCGTCTTTGTAAATGTCAATCTACAGCAATTAATTTGGACCGTGCAGTAAGTATCAGCTTTATGTTTACTTCCATGGTCGTTAATAGGCTACTCACCATGCTTAAAATAAACTACATAAGTTGTGGTTTTGGAGCGCGATCACAGCTTAAACATTCACCTTGTTAACTCTTCACTTTGAGAGTCTTACACATTGTTAGACTTGTTTAATGGAGGTCCTCCAATGTAAGGGCAGCTTCTCTTTTCTTCATGCATGATTCAACACACAAATGTCGGGGCCCATATACTGTAATGTACAATCCCAAATTAACAGCAGACACTCCCTAAAGCACAGCTATGATTTGGCAAGAAAGCCTTTGTGATCTTTAAACCCTCTTCATGAAATGACCTACATGAAGACTAGGGACCTCTGAAACTAGTTCCTCTCTGTGTGACTTCTAAGACTTAGTTAAGGTACTGGAAGATAAAACTACTGGGAATTGCTATTACTTTGAATAACCTGGTTCTCACTTCTAATACTCCTCTCTTGCTGCTGAACCCAAACTCACAATTTCTCATTGTGTGTGTGTCCCTCTGTACTCTTCCCCAGCAGCTGGATTATAGGACAGTGGAACAACTTTTCATAAATGTGACACCTCCAGGGGCTAGTGTGGCATTTTCAGAATTTATTTGGCTTTTCATGGGTTTTGGTTCTGCACAGCATGATTTTAGATACAGTGGGAGACAGCTTTTGGTAGTTCCAAAATAGCTTTTAGTACTTTACCACTATTTATGGTATGCTACCTTTACTGTTGCTACAACTGCTTATACTGCTGTTGGTACTACAATTACTGTACAACAAACACCAATCGGCTGTTCAGTAATTTGACAAAAAATGTCAGCGCTCAAGGTCAACTCACTAAAGATTTGCTGGAGGTTCCAACCACAACTTGTGGCCGTGCTAAATTATTATTTTTTTCTCACATTTTCTCAGTCAGCATTTCCTGTTTTATTTTGTGTTACTTACCCCTTTCCACTCGTTTAAGATCACTTCACTTCCTGCCTTTGAGTATTTTCCTGCCACTGTGATTGTCTGCCCCTCCCCTGAATGAATCAACCCCCACACCTCCCCAGTGTATCCTCTTCGTTGCCCTATCAATGTGCCAGGTCTTCTTAGGTTGCGGTCGAAAAGTACAAAATTGACCTCCCAACTTAGATTCCTAATCACTTTTCCTTGATCTTGAAAACATCATGGGGTCAAGGAACGATGGGAAGGACATTTCATGAGGAGTTAGTAAAAGATAACCGCGGTGCTTAGAGAATCCGACTACACTTTCACTAAACTATATAATTTGATGCAACGGCATGACCCCATAAAGAGTATTGATTGGTTGCATGCAGGCTATTTAGAGAGCTTCTTCAGTGACAGGCTGCTTCACTCGTGGAGTGTGAAGGAGAGTAACCGGACACTACTTCAGTAGAAACTGACAATTCACTTGCAATATCAATGAAACTGTTCAATAGCAACATTTAGTTTTTGCAAGAACGTATATTCAACTGATTGGTTATATTACATTTTTTAACAGTTCAATAAGCTATCATACACTTGTTTTTTGATGATGTTTCTTTTTATTGAGAAGGATTATTTGTTCATTGACCAATTGTTATATTTACTGTTAATTAGATTTATTATTCTTGTTTTTAAAATGTATTTTACTTAGTTGTTTGAAGTAAATATTTACATACAAAATTGGATTGTCACATATTGTCACAGATTTGTCCATATTAAGTTAATGAAGTGTGTATTGATGTGTGACCTATATATAATGTTTGACTCTCAATTCAATTTTGAATCACAGATCAAAAAAATTGTCCAGTCCTGCTTCTTTCAATTAAGAATAATCTCAAAAATCAAACCCATATTGTCACGCTCAGATCTGGAAAAAGTCATTCATGCACTCATTTTCTCCCGACTCGACTACTGCAACTCCCTCCTTTCCAGCATAAATCAAAAATCCATCTCCCGCCTCCAACTAGTCCAGAATGCAGCAGCTCGGCTTCTGACTGGTTCTAACAGACGGCATCACATTACTCCAGTCCACTGGCTCCCTGTTCGTTTTAGAATTGATTTTAAGATGTTGCTGCTCACTTTTAAAGCATGCCTGGGTCTGGCCCCAAGCTACATCATTGAAATGTTAGCCCCATATGAGCCAGCTCGCAGCCTTAGATCCTCCGGTGGGGCCCTTCAAGGCCCTTCAAGGCACTTCAAGACCCTTCAAGGCCCTTCTGGCGGTTCCAAAGTCAAGGCTTAAATCAAAGGGTGACCGTGCTTTTGCCATCAGAGCCCCTCGACTTTGGAACGACCTACCTGAGGGGATAAGACTAGCAGAATCAGTAGTTTCTTTTAAATCACTTCTTAAAACCTATTTTTATAGAACTGCTTTTAAGTGATGTCGTCCTTTTATGCAGTTCTTTGTTTCCCCTATTTTAATTAGTCCGTTCTGCTTTATTATGTATTTGTATTTTTCTATTCCATTATTATGTTCATTGCCTATATGGCATGGTCTCCTTTGCCTCCTGTATTTCTGAAATGTTTTTTGCCTTGCTTCTATGTAGAGCACTTTGTAAACCCTGTTTTTAAAGGTGCTATATAAATAAAGTTATTATTATTATTATTATTATTATTATACCTGCTGATCACTGAAGACATTGCAAAAAACTGTGATTTCGGTGCCCTTAGAAGTTATTTTTTGGGGCATATTTCTACTCCTTTTTTAGGAAAGTACTCAGGAAAGCACTCACAAAGTACTCACTCATTAATCAAAATATTAATTTTATCACCCTAGCAAACAGACAATATGTAATCACATAAAGCTATTAAGCATGTATAGTTTATGCAGTTTACACTGTACACTGTTAAATAGACAATAATATATAGTTTTTACAATTAACATTTTACCGGTGGGTTTAAAGGAAATGCACAAATTTTCATATATTGTTTTTTTTTTTTTTTTTAACCTCTTTTTTTAACCTTAACCATAAATCCAATGATGTCCCCTTTAAGCCCAGCCGCTCCCGTTAAATTCACTTGTCTGTGTTTTAATGAGGATTTTCTTCTTTTCTTCTTTTTGACCTTTGAACCATTTGCCTTCTTAATTTTATCCTCACCTGATGAATCTGCTACATAATTCAGATGATTAATACTCATATTTAAATATATTTCACAATGCATAGGTCCATACACTTGTTCTATTCCATAAGGTTATGGCTACATTCCTGAAAGACATACCACTTACAGACCATAGGAGTGGAGAACAATAGATATTGAGAACAAAGAGAGGTACCGCATGCCAAACTTTTAATATGTTTTGACTTTTGACTTTTTGCTATGTATTGGCAAGCTTTAATAGGGACATGTACCCTTTGAAAATCGAGACTTCACATTGTCTTTCGTGGTTGTGTCTAAATGTTTTATTTGTCTTTCGTGAATAGCTCTGATCTCATTCCATGGAGTACTATAATTACCTTCGCAAAATGCTTTTGCGGAGGTTATGTTTTGATCGCTGTGTATTTATTTGTAAATATGTCTGTTTGTTATTCGCATAACTCAAAAAGTATTAAACCGAATCGCATGAAATTTGGTGGGATAATTGGCTGTTATCCGGGGACCATTTGATTAGATTTTGGGAGCGATCGGGTCAAAGGTCAAGGTCAAGGTCATGAAAAGGTCAAAATCATATTTTTATCATAACGCGGTAAATTTTTATCCAATTGGCATGCAACTAATGCCAAAATGTTCAGAATTCAATGCCCGATCTTGTGATATACGACATGATACAATGACGTCATAACCCTTCTTAGCGGTTGAGGGTCGAAGGTCAGGGGGGGTCACGACCTTGCAAAATGTGCGGGGTTTGTCATAACACAGTCAATTCTTATCCGATTTGCATGAAAACAGCACCAACATGTTCACTGTTCTGTTCCCCACCCTCTCATGCAACATACAAAGGTCAAAATCATAAATCAAGGCTGATGTTCATACATAATTCTTTTGTGATGTTTACCACAATATCTGGTATCAAGTTACATCAATTTACTGTTCCCCACACTCTCATGCCAAGTACCAAAAAGTGGCTGCGGCGAAGGTATGCGCTCTACCGAGTGCCCGTTCTAGTTAAATACTGTGTTGTTCATTATGTTGTGAAATGCGAACTTACCTGTGATATGTTGGAACTGTCCTGTGCATGTCCTGTCCTGTGTTATTGTAGCAGATGGGTAGTAGATGGTATTTTAAAGCCATTTCATGAAACATGCAAACAGTGAAAAAAAAGATTGGATGGGAAAATTCAGTTCTCTCTAATCAGAGATCTATTACTTGTGACCTTTTAAGTCTTGACTCATCTTGTCTTCCTCTTTCAGCCTGACTAATTTATCAGGTACAGCTTTTGTCATCACGTCTGTCTATCTGGCAGGCAGAATGGTGTGTGTTTGTCATGGAAAACAACACACAGTAGTTTCACACTACATAAAAACTGCTTTTCACATATCAACTATTCAACAAGACTTCTGTACAATGTATGCATGAATGTGCACTTGGGTTCTCCAAATAGGTCCAAAATGACTTGAATATTCATAAAAAGAAAAACTAAAGTTTTAACCATTCAAATACCAATTTCTTTGCATTATGTCCATGACAGTGTCCCAACTAGCCATGACATACACTTTTGTCTGGCGCCCTGTTTTGTTCATCCCTGTTCTCACTTTGAAAGCGCCACAGTGGGAGAGGAACGGCTGATTTGTGAGATTTCTTAAAACAAGGATTTATCTAACGATACCTCCTCATTTCACTACAATAACCTACATTTTCACATTCACAAGGTCTATTTGAATTGTTGTTGTTTCTAATTCTTTCATTTTCAATTAATGAATATGACGTGTATTTTTTTCTTTTCTTTTTTTTAATAAAATTTTAATATACGTATATTTGAATTTTGAATATTCATAGGCAGTCCTAATGGGCACCGTTGTAATGCTCACTATGAACGCCGAAAAGACTAAGTGTTTGCATGAAAAGCATCCTGTAAAGTCCCTAAGCAGGTTGGAATCACATACCCATCTTTCAGTAGGCTAAATAAATAAGAACATTACTTTAATTCAGGAAAGGAGAGGAGGCAAATGTAAAGTAATCTGAGATTCAGAGATATATAGAGAGCTTTCTAAGAGCTCGTCAAATCTCTTTCCATAGTTGCCTACACTGTAAATGGGCAATGCTGAGAAGGATAACTAAAATGAGGCACAATGCATAGGTTCTAAATTAAATTAATAAGGAGAAAATACAGCCGTTCTTCTTATAGCCTTCAATGTGTCTGGCCAAGCTTCTTTCAAGAAATGATAGCTCAGCACATAATAGATAGTCTCGGCATTGTGATGTTTTATTGTGAGGGTAAAGCTCCAGTCTGCCTTTGGGGTTGTGCTGCCAACTGTGTCTGATATTGGGGGAAAAAATTAAGTATGGTAATTACCCACTCTGGTAGAGATAGGCCCTTGCACCTATTTTTTTCCCCCAGTTTAATTGCTTCCTTTGGGATAATTAGTAATCGTTAAGAGAGAGTCAAATGGGCATTTATGTACCGTCACGATGCGCTGTACCAGAACCGCCCAAACATTAAGTGGTGCATCATTAGCTGAGAGATCAACACAGTGGTGCTGTTTAAGCTAGAAGAAGGCCCACCAGTAACTGTGCCTCTGTTATGAGCAGTGAAAAAAAAAAATTTTGCACTTTATCATAGCATCATATCGTTTTGTCTGAACTCCTCGGTGAACTATATCAATCGTCACGCTCAATCTACGTCACGGACACTTGCTATCTCGGTCACTTAGCTGTGTTCCACGCTCAAATGTAACGTTTATCATTGATCAAATGTGTTTTATTGTCAGCCGGGAAGCAAAAGAACGAGCAAGAACCGGTTGCTTGTGAGAGTACATGAAACATACAGGCATCGTAGCTTCAGCGAGAGAGTCGTAGTCTTTCCAACGATGCATTTTCACAGTACTAATACTTTTACATTTTACAACAAACTGCAACTTTCTTGACAAAAACATCAGATGTGTAATTAATTCCCGAATTAAAACGGGTTAAAAACAAGTATCTGTCTCTCACTGTTCTCTACTGTATCATGTATGCGTTAGTGTTCGTGGGTGGAAGTGAAAGTGTAAATAAAGGCTGTGTACTGTATGTAACACTTGACTTTGGGTTGTCAATACATATTCAAGTTGCTTGTTTTAACATTTGCAGTACATTCTGGTGTTTCACTACATGTTGCTATTATCATATTTCCATGTGTGTGTTCTCACATACATTGTCTGGGTGTCATGTTGAAATTAGTAATGTGCTTATTCACTTTGCTTCCTGTTTTCTTCAGTCTGATCTGCCAGATCAGATTATGTCAGCAGCTGGAAGGGTTTTGTACTGTAGATTTGTTTGTACCCCTATTTGAGAGACAGTTTCATGGTAATTTAAGTACAGAACTCGGAGCAAATGTGCTCCTACACAGCTTAATCGTGAGCAAGACATCTTAACTTTAGTATATCATTAGAGGTGGAACTGAATATAAGGATGTCTGTACATTGTAGTGTACCCTGGGAAAGGTCACTTGACTGCAGTGGTCAGCACATTGAACATTAGTGAAAGAGTGAGAGTTTCGACATCCTTACACGACCTATTGCTTGCGCAACCTTTTATATAAAATGAGTTATTTTTGTTCAAAAAAGAACCTGCAAGTTAACACTACTTTTATGTTGCAAGAACAATATGCACAATATAACTTGAAAGATAATTCCTACAACTTAGTAATATTGCAAGAGAAGTTCCTTGCTTATGCGATAATATAACTTATGTCTTTCCACCATTAACATTGTAATGTAAGGATGAAGGTTGAGGTTATGTGAAGCAAAGTGGCCGCCTCAAATATCAGCCAGGAGGAAATGGCTCTAAACAAAGTAGCCTTCAATTTATGCACTGGATCATATGCCTTCTCATTATGTAATGATTTAGTCCAAGAGATGGCAAGAGCAAGGAGAGCAGAAAGAGTTTCAGGTCCAATAACAATTCAAAGGATCCAATCTTGTGAGTCAGTTAAGAGGCTTAATTTGCTCTACAAGTTCACCAGGTGTAAAGCAGTTGCAGGCCTGTATACAACTATTCCCTGCACATGCAACAGAACATTTTGTCAGTGTTTTCCCATGCAAATAATGTTTGCGTTCCTCCACACCCCAGCACTAAGGATCTGAAAGTATTTGCATGTGATATCCCTTCAAATGAAGGGCAATAGCACCAGAGAGATTGTGTGGTACCTGAGGGATTTGTGAAGTTCCTGTAATGTTCTAAACTATTGCCTGCAGCAATTCTATATCTCACCAATTTCCCTTCTCATTGTCCTCTGCTGTCACTCAGAGGACCAGAGGGCCTGTGGAAAATTGTGTGTGTGAGCATATTGCAGGTGTGGTGTTTTTAAATGCACAGCAGTGAGTGTGAAGAGCGGTCTACATGCGATCGTGTCCGCTGTAAGGGATCCAACATGTTCATTCAGTCAGCATAAAGAACCTCACTCCTACCGAGCAAGTGGGCGTGCTCTCGAGAGCCAGAGGGGATGAAGAAACCTCAATCCATCAATAAATAAAACAGATAGAACACCCGAGCTACTGCGGCTAAAATGCAAGCAAAGCAGGAGCCGTCTGATCCTGCCAACTCTCCTGAAGTCATAATCAGGTGCCTCAGGGGTTTCCATTTGGTGGTGTGGGAAGTAGAGGCCTGGAAGAAATAGGACTATTTTGTTTAACTGCCATAACATTTGTTGTTAAAATGACCGCCCTCATGCCATGTCAATGTCACTGAAACCTTGGTTGAGATCAAAAGTCTTCTTATCCTTTAATGATGCTTGTATGATATCTCCTACTACAAGTAGAGAAAAGAAAACGCAAATGATCATTTCAGGAGTGCTTTGATTATTAGACAGCCACTCGATGTGTTTGGTTGTTACGTGTACACTTCTGAATGAAGTGTTAGTATTCGATTTTGAAAGCCTGTGAACGCACATAAAAGTACATGGACTGATGAAAACTTTTTCGAAGAGACACATTGTTACTCTGAGGCAATTTCTTGGTGTTCCTGAAGAGAAAATTCAGATTCGAATTCGAATCATTTCAGCTTCAGATGAGATCTTCTCTCAGTAATATCTCTATTTTGACTTTGAGCTCCCTGTTGGTTTTCCATTATCCAGTTGTTAAGAGGCAATTTTAGTTTTCCTCCCTGTCATCTCTGAAGTAAGGCAGCAGCGATAAATTTCAAGAAAACATTTCTCTCCCCGTGACCTTGGGGACCATATACAACATTATATAAATATGTTTCTATTAAAATCATGGAAGGAAAAGGATGATAAGTTGGCATCTTGTTGCTTTTAGTCCAACAGCAAAGATAGAGTGATACAGCATATACACAAACATCAGATCTATAACTATGAACAATTTACTGAATACAAATCAATCCAGTGTATGCGGTGTTAACACTTAACAGTCTGTTGGTGAGGCCCTGACCCTTCCCCCTCATGTCTGTAGTAGGGTCCTTCAATCAAATTTGGCCTTCAGATTTTGAAACACAAAATCCAAGGGTTCTGAAGGAATTCTGCCAGCTCTACTGTAAAATAGGCAGAATAAAAGGTTGATATTTTTGAATGTATGCCTTTTGTACAACACTGAAGTAACATTTTCTTGAAAACATTAGCAATTGCCTATTTGAGTAGTCAACAGTGAATTTATTTGGAATATTTGTCACTAGGGCTAGGTATTGTTTGGATGTTATCAATACTAGTACTTTTATCATGCTGCTTATCGTTTCGGCTCCTTTGCTAATATTTTGTGGAAAAAAAACACAATTATTGAAAAAGAAATCAACATTGCTTTGTTATTCGTACGTAAACAAATTGTTGAGCAGTAACAGCAGCAATGTTTAAATGACTCACCTTTGTAGACAATGCTATTACAATGCCAACAACAAATTACAATTTCTACACATTTATGTTCTGCTTGTTACCAAATGTTTTCAAGTTTCGTGGGACATCCCTTTTTGTCGCAGACTTTTGCAAAAGCTGATTTCTATTTGAAGCCCTGAGAGCTCGGAACTGCAGATGAGTTTTGCATCTTTGATCTGAGAGGGTGATCTTTGATCATGTCATACTGCGGCAACGTTTCTACCTGCCGGTGTCTTTTACTTATAAATTATTTTACAAAACCTACATGCCTACATACATATGCGTAGACGCACATGGAAAAGGAGAAATATACATTTCCATTTCAAGTATCTCATTTAGTAAGGCCGAGGGAGTGGATCTGTTCCTCTCACGTAATG
The DNA here is from genome assembly GCF_009769545.1 of Cyclopterus lumpus. Taxonomy (NCBI): domain Eukaryota; kingdom Metazoa; phylum Chordata; class Actinopteri; order Perciformes; family Cyclopteridae; genus Cyclopterus; species Cyclopterus lumpus. The sequence continues at coordinate 14,126,334 of NC_046974.1, read as the reverse complement.
ACAACCATCCCAGAGGTACTTGTGGTTAATTGCACAAAGTATAAGAGAGACCAGGGGAAGAACCGAGGGGTGTTGAAAAACAATAGGTGAATGAAATAGGCTAGGAGTGGGAGTTTGAGACAGAAAAGGAATGAGAGGTGGATGTAACTAATTCAAGGTTGATTTTGGGGAACTGGGAGAAAAATACCTGAGAGAATGAAATGATAACCAGGTGCGATATTTATTTTTCCACTTTTTATTTCTTAAGTGACATACTATTCCCTGAAAATGTTTCATTACTTTTCCTTTGCTTGTTATGGCAGCATGAACATTGAATTAGTCACATGACTCGGAAGTAGGCCAAGACTTGCAGCGCACCTGTCCTTTTGACTGACTTAGACATGTACAGTCATCCTTGAATAAATGCATGCACCTACATACACACAATTACTAGCGAAAAAACAAAACGCACACGGAGGAAATAATGGATTTGCTGCCGGAACATAAATGAACACTTGCCCTTTGATACTGTTGTAGCTGTCAGAAGCTTGGCGGCATCATTGATGCAATGGAGAGAAATTGCAGCAGTTTGATGTTTATTTGTCTTTGTCTCATGAAATAAATTAATTTCTTCCAATTAATCTCATCCAATGATCAGCTGCCAACAATTACTGATTTGTATCATACCCCTGTGAACAGGACATCACTTCAAGGAACACAACACACATAATTTAAACACTTCTAAATGGTAACAGTAAAGAAAATAGTAGAACCCAACACCTAAATGTCAATTCCTACTCTGAAGTCCACTATGAGTTTGTCAAACTCCGAAAATCGATTGGAACTTTCTATCTATCTGCCTCTCTGTTACACACGCACACACACGCACACACACGCACACACACGCACACACGCACACACACACACACTTTTCCCCACAAAGGGTAGCCCACTTGCTCCCAAGCCAAATCTTGCGTCTGACAATGTGGGGCATCCTGGAAAAAGGGTAATCTGAACTATTAAATCATCATTGACAGAACAAGGGAGGCAGATACACTTGAAAGGTTACAGGACACAGAGAGCACATTTTAGTCATATCACACACATTGGAGCTCTCTAGGCCATTTGTACAATCAATAACTGGATTTGAAACTGCGGGGGAAAAGCTTTTTGTTTGAGATAACAGCTAGATGAACTGCTTTTATAATAGTATTTATAGCAATAATATATTTCACTTGACACAGTGTCACACAAAACGTCTCATAACAACTGCTGGCAGTAGTAAAGTAAAGTATTAAAATTGTATTCACTTTTTAATGTGCAGAGGTTTAATATAAAATGTATTTAGCAGCTAGTCTGCATTTTCCCATATACTGTAAAGTATTCATGCCTCCACACATACCTGGTTATGTTTGATTGATTTATGGTTAGATTTACAACTAAGAAATGACAAGGTCTTACTTGACAACAGAGGTGGCTTTATTAAAGTGCCAAAGTGTGGAATTATAGTTTCTTATTTTTCTGATGATATATGTTTTGTTTGTAGAAAGGTAACAGTCCTGAGGAAACTCATTCATTATTTTCTTGTTCTTGGGTCTTTTTAGGGTCCTCAGCGATCCATTGCAGTGTGTGTCAATTGTTAGTGTATCGGAAACTATTCCAATCTGCTTTGATAATATTTCACGAGCCAATTGCTGAACTCTTTGCTTTTGGTGACAATGCTTGTGCAGTGGTTTGCTGTTGTGTTAGTTAGCCTTGTCTAAAGTTATCTAAAGTTAGCCGTTTAGATCAATATTTTAGTTCTTAGTACTTGGAAAGAAATGCTGCATTTGGTAAGGTGCCTCTAGCTTTCACTTCTGTAGTTTAGAATGGTGGAAACAATTTTCATTAAACACATTCACATTTTTGAATTGTATTAATTAAAGTAGGCTATATGTTTATTTGAAGGAACTTGACCACTCCGCTAAGATCATGCATGCTGTAGTGGACGCTCACCGAGAAATTATAAAACTGGAATGTCTATGAAACAATCTGAACTAATAAACTTCTTCCTGGAACGCTCTAACCTATAGGTCACTTCATGGATGAACACTCACGTTAACATGTGTCTGGACATACTCAGAGCAGATAAGACTCAACACTAAATCATTAAGGCTGAGTCTACAATGTTTTACTACCCCAACTTTGTAGTTTTTACGATTAGCCACATTCCCGAGGACAAAGAAAACATCCAATTGCAATAAACACATCCTTTACTTGATATTCTAGGCCTAGTTGTAGTAAGTACTTGTATTTTATATATATATATATAAAATCAAAAATCTAATCGGATTATCATAAATATAGGAAATGGGGTCAGAAAGAACACAAATGGAAAAAAGCAGAATGTGTGTTGAAGAGGAACAAAGAGGGAGACATACATTCTTAAATATATGTGAGTGCATGCCATGCAAGATTTTGTGTGATTCTTTTCTGTGTATGTGTCTCCTACCATGAGTGCAGTCAAGCACACATGGTCGGTCACGTGCATGTAAGCTGGAGAGAGGCACACCTGCAACCTGTTATGTAATGGCCTGAGGTAGATGGTGTGACAGAAAAGGGAAAAGAAGAGGAAGGGAAGGAGGATGAGAGAGGGTTATAAGGGTAGTCGGATCAGTGACAAGCAGGATCTCCCTCCCCAGAGAGAGGCCATTACAAGGGGAGGGGCTGAAGGGGGGACATGTTGGCAGGGCCTGCCACCAAGCTTATTGGCAATCTGTTAGCAAGGCTGCCGGCAGGAGGGGGAATAACAGGTCCAGGGACAGAAGAGTGCCTGGGAGAAAAGAAAAAAAATCTACTCTGCTCATGATTCCAGGCATGTGAGAGAGAGTTATGTGTAGTGGGTGGGGTTGAGGGGGGTCAACAGTCGACAGGATCAGAGGAGGACAGGAGGGGTGAGAGTGGGGCAGAATATATAGTGGCATTCTGTTACTGTGGAGGCCGGTTGGGAATGTCCCAACACTGGGATTGGCATTTGAATTTAGTGCGATACGAAAGAGGTGAGAGAGGTGATTTTGTGTCTGGAAAGGGATTGGGAGCACAGAGCATGAAGATGAATTACAACGAGAGGCATTAGAATGAAAGGGAAATGAATCAAAAAGGTGTGATAGTTTGTACAATGAAAAGTAAATTTGCCTCTTAGACAGAACAACAAAATAGATGCAATCTTCACATTGTCTTACATACGCATACTGACCTGTTGCTGCTCACAGTGTTAGACGTTTGGTATATATGTAGCACAACTTTTAAGATATGTGAACTAGACACAATTCCATTTTTAATGAAGTACTGACATTTGGTGCGGAAACAAGCAAAGTGAGGATTTCAAAAGTTTACACTCAAGAACCTTAAAACTAGGTATGTAAATGTTCTCTTACTTTGCTCTCTCATCAAACTTTCTCTTATTTTTTTTATTTTTTCTTGTTTCCTAGTTTAGCCTCTAACGCTTTTAAGAGCAGTGCAGTCTGACACAGACCAGGGAGTCTTTGTGTAAGTGAATGCATCTAGCAGTAGAAAAAATATTTTGTTTTCATACATTTTATCTGCGCTGCAGTTTATGTACCGTAACTTGGGTGTGATTTGGATCCTCTGCACACCTCTACTTGATATGCTGGTATGGTATAAGACTGATGAAGTGTCATTGCGTACAGTATGTCTCTAGAAGAGGAATAAGAAGAACCTGTAGACGACAAATGCAGGGTGAATACTAAAATCTCCAGGCAGGTTTATTTGCATTTGACATATCTAAACGTGGCAACAGAAATGTCATTGCCCTCTTATTTATATATATATATATATATATATATATATATATATATATATATATATATATATATATATATATATGTGTGTGTATGTGTTGCTGGGAAGGTAGCAATAACGAATAACGAGATTGGGGTGGTAATGTGATGAAATATAGACAGAAAGGGGGAATTGGAGAAAACGCCAGGAGTTAGAAGCAGGATAACATCTCTCATAACCATTCAAAACAGGCACATTATTGCTTCCTATTTTCAAACTGTTTGATATACAGTCAGATACTGCGCTGCTTTGTGCAGCCTTTCATGATATTGTTGCCAGCGACTGTCACTTTCAGAGACAAAGTTAATGATATACAAGGGGAAAATAAGAGACATCAATCAACTGTTAAGGTGACAGGCAACCTAATAGGGTGAATTACCCACACTCACTGGAGGTAATGTCATATTACCTCAACGTCTTTGCTGAACCTCCTTCTTAGAGCGAGCAACTAGATGCCAGGTCTGGTCTCATGAGCCTTCTGAGAAACCACGGTTTTCCAGATAATTATTGATTCTGTCACATAACCCAATTGTTCAAAGACCTTGCTCCATGTGGAAGAAAGAAAAGGGGAGAAAAGAAACCCCAAGGAGTCATTTTTCTCTGTAACGGATGAGGAGGGAACATATTTCCATTCCAAATGGGCTTGGAGTTATTAGTCTGGTTGGTGGGTATTTTCTGACTGTCATAAGCACAGTGAGAATTAATTGTTAAAATGGTGCCCCCTGAGCCACCTTGTGGGGTGCAAATGACATTTTCCTAACCTAAGGACCTTAATCAAAAGCAACAAGGTAGAGCACATGCAAAGTGGGTTTAAACACTGCCAACAGGTGGCAGACACCAATTTCTAAAGTAAGCAGAATTGGCTCCTAAAAGTAAATTAAAGTGAATCTGAACTGATCCCGAATTACCATTTGTGTCCTTTGGCAAACCACCAAGGTTTAGGCTTTAACTTTGTCTAAGAGCCATTTGAGTTCAGAATAACAGTCATATGATTGTATTGTATGTGCTAGTATAACAGGCTCAAAAACACAACAGGTGTTGACTTAAAAGTGTGGGTGGAACGATTTGTATTGCCCTTCCATTCACAACAAGTCACTTGAAATGTAATCATGTGCTTAATTAACAATTGTAAACACTTAATTGCCAATATTAGTTCAGAGCCTGTGCCTGAATGACTTTCACACTTGATAAATAGTTGTGTGTAATACGATAAGTTGGGTGAAATGGAATATAAAAAACTAATTTGATGCTCATGATGGAATCCAATTAACTTCCTCAAGGCTTTCTATATTTACAGCAGGGGAGAAATTAAATGATTTAAGACCTCAGGAAAAGGGGAGAGTGGTCGTCCTGTAACCACAAGGTACCCGGTCCGATCCCCGCTCTCCCCATAGTTTCATGTTGAAGTGTCCTTGAGCAAGGCACTGAACCCCCAGCTGCTCCCCGGGCGCTTCACTGCAGCCCACTGCTCCTTAATAACTAAGGATGGGTCAAATGTAGAGAAGAATTTACGCATGGGGATAAATAAAGGATATATTATTTTTATTATTATTATAAAAAACATCAGGAGACAGGGCGAAATCAGCAACCCCTGCTAAAAATCTGTAATATGCTTCTCCAAAAGACCTTTTGTAAAAGTTAATGTATTGATTTTAAATAGAGGCATTTATAAGGAATAAAATAGAAAGATTCCACGTGTTCTGATTGATATACTAGAGGAAGAATCATCAAAGTTTGGTCTTTGGGGGGCCCTTCAAATGTTACATCCAAAATGTCAGCTGTGCCCCTTCCATCCTTTTATCCTAGGAGCTTTAGGGGTTGCTCTTCTCTCGCGCCTGCTAACACTTGAAACCAAAACCTGAAAACTGCAATGACGATGAAGTTTGCTGAATTTAGCAGTGAGCCTCCGAAAATTGTTCGTGGAACAGATTGTAAAGCTCTGGGTAGGCCCGCCCTGAAATATTAACTTCTCCATATATTTACTTGATGAGATTGGTTGTTCCTCATCACATGTGGTGCGCACTGTTGCTTTCCAAAAGTTTAACTTTAATTATCTTGGGGTGCATCCTTCGTGCCCAGAAAAAAAAATGGTGCTTGGGAGCGCTTTTGCGCCGTGGCGGTGGCGCTCTCACTATCACTCCGGCGTGCCTTCCTTGTGTTTACATTGACAACAATGGATTTGAGGGCGCAGAGTGAACGGCCACTTACTTTTACACTAACATCTTGCCTCTTTGATAACTAAACTGAAGACTTATTTCAGTAAAGGCTAACTGAACGGTCTCACTCAGTGATATTGCTGTAATTCACCCTTTGTAATACTCTATAAAGTTTTTCTCTCCCACACTATTTTTCTCTCTCCTCGTGCTTCCTTCATCCCTTTGCCTCTATCACCGGCCTTGTCTAAAGAGGTAAATAATTGATGCCCCTATTTTTGCATTGTGAGAAATGTATGAATAGAAGGAGCAGAGGGATGATTGTATTTTATTTCTACCCTACTTCTCAGTAGGCCCTCTTAAACTTATCTATGTAACAGCACCAAGGTCAAAATAAGTGTATATTGTATAAAGATGGATCACTCTAAATTCTCATATTCAGACCTGGCCAGCACTCTCCATGCCAATATACTTTCTGGCCTTACCCAGCCCCAGGACACCCATTTCTCACTGTGCAGACATGCCTTTGATGACAAAATATAGAATTGTATGCTCCAAATCAACACATTTAACAAAAGGCATATTGGTATAAATACAAATGTAAATACAAATCCATGGTGTAACCCACTACAATGTCACCATGGTAATCAGTACTGTGTTTTTAACACTTGTGTTTCCGCAGTGCACATTGTGAGGAACTCAAAGTTATTTCCGAAAATTGTGAAGTATTGTGAAGAAATATGTCCTCACAGTATCTTCCAAAATATATTTTTAAATAAGGCCTCTGTGAACTGTACCATTGCACGGCCTTCAATCACACTTAGTGACAGACAGGGAATTATAGATATCCCCCACTGCTATCTGCTAACATCTGTCAGCTCATGGGTGTATTTTAGGCTAGCTGTACAAAGTCAAGTCAACTTCAGCACAGAGAAAACAGTCTACAGCGCAAAAAGCCCCTGTGAGACTCAAAATAGAGAGAACTCAAGCCACCTTTAATCCCAATGTTTCACGGATTGTTTCTGTTGTTCAGAAATAAAAATGTTCAACTGTGAAAGTTACTTTATGGTTGCTGAATTTCCAGAGCTGTGTATAGATGAGTAATGAATTGAACTCATAGTAAACGGATGCTTCTTAATAAAATCCAGCAGCAGAGACTCTTTCACTGTGTTGCATAATTTCAAGAGTGCACTCAAGCTAGAGAAGAGAAGTCGATATAAATGGCAATAAAACAAATGTTGATTAAGTGCTATACAGAGAAAATAAAATACAATTCGATGTATAAGTAATACGAGCGAAATACAGAAAATAGAATAAAATTGACATTTAGCAAGATAATATTGTGGCGACTCAAAGACTCCCGGGAGTATGGCAGTGTCCTTTTTTGTCCCTTTAGCTGCCATCATCACAAGGGATAGAGGCTATTTCAAACAGACAGCCCACTCATGTTGCATTTTGAGGTCTTGGAGAGATGTGAGACGTATGTATTTACACATTTTCAACATCTTCAAAAACCAGCTCCAAGAACAATCAGATTGCAAACGGTCTCAAATGCTTCTTCTTCTTTTATGTTGTACAGCCAATAGATTTGCCCAAGGCGCTGTGTAATTGTAAATGAGGTCAACAGTGGTGAAAACATGGCTCTTAAGATTGGATTCAAAGGTGGCACTGAATAGGCGGAGCTGTCAGTGAGTGGTAAATCAAATTTCACAAAGTAATCAAATTCTCAGAGGCATTCAACACAGTATTTTTGCTCTTAATCACGGATAAAGGCTCAAATGGCCCATTAACACATAAAGAACCAGTCAACAGTCTGGCAGTTAAAAAGAGCATATCAATATAAAGTAGGGCTGCAGCTTGCTATTATTTTCAACGCTGTCGATTATTATAGTATTAATTAATTGACAAATCTATTAGCCTATAACATGTGAGAACAGTGGACAAACCAAATTCCTCAAGCCCAAGCTGATACCTTGATACTTGTTTTGATTGACCAAACCCCCAAATTATAACATCTAGAATGATATAAACAGAACGTAAAACAAAATACCCCCACATTTGAAAAGCTGTATTTTTGTTTGATACATAATTTAACTTTAGGTGAGTGAACTAATACATTCATCAACTGATCTTTTCAGCACTAATATACAATATAGAAGAATAATGCAGTGTCAACTAGAGCAAACTGTAGTGGATGTCAGAATGAATTTCATAACATGAGAAAGAGATGAAAAGGAATGCAAAATTCTTAATTTCCCCCACATCCTCACTTATATACCTCACTCATACCTCCACCCGCTAAAGATTAAAATGAACACCCATCAGGAAATTCATTTACTCGCTTAGTCTATTTTGATAAAACATTCCAAATTCTTTTGTTTTACATCACACCATGAATTAAATCAAGGGGCACACCTCTCCGCATACCCTCCACGTGTTCTTCCAACACCTCCCTTTCTCTTTCCATCCACAACTAATTCACCTGCAGCCAAGTGTAAGGGGCCCTAAGCTGTATATTGGTTAATGAAGCATGTCACCTGCATTTCTCCTGCCTCCAATTCCTTCTGTGCTCTTCCCTCCACACAGCATCAAGGGCAGGAGCACTGGGATGCAGCTTAGTGCTCTCCGCCTTTCTCAACCATTCTTTTCAAGCCCTGCCAAAATACTCCCTTGGTACTGTATGCAACACTGCTCCCTGGCCAAACACAGTTTATGGAGGGCACATTCACACTAACACACTGTCTCTCAGCAAAGCTCAACTTTGTCATGCAGGTATAGCGGTTCTGTAATAATAATGGGTCAATTCACAGCTCAAACAGTCATTTGATGAATATAATATGTGAGTGAACATAGTGCAGTGTTTGAAAACAGACGTTTATCTAAATTGGCTCAGTGTCTGTGAGCAGACATCCCAGTGAGCAAATGTGCTTCCAGAAGAAGAAGAAAAAGCACTAGGGAGAAAAATCATTGTCTTCATTTCTTGGCATTGACTTTGGTGCTTGTTGACATCTAATAGCGTGTAAACAAAGGGGACTTAATCAACAACAGTCCCAAGTCTAAAATCTTACAAACCTGTCATTTTTGGACCAAAAAAAACAACTTTCTTTTCTTCAAACTTTTTAAGTCAATGCATGCAATTACTTTAGCTTTATTAAAGATGGCCTTGTAGTTGTCAGGCCATTTGTATGATGACATGTTTGCATTGAGGTGTTAAACCTGTCAACCTGAAGAACATAATTCATTTCTATGGATTGCTGTGCAAACAAATGGCTGTCCTGTTGTTTGAGGTGTAAACAGACAAACACTCACACTCACACACCTTTTACACAAAACCTTTTACACACACACTCACAAATACCACTGAAAACACACACAAACAGAAATTACTAAAATCGCTTATGTCCCTGTAATCATGAAAGCACACAAATACCCTACATACAAACATACAGGATATGCTTCAACACATATAGATAATATACAAATAGGTGTAACTAGGTGTCAGTAAGCTTTAACTTTTAAGATCTGTTCACATGAAATTCGGTTTAACCATCAGTGGCAAACCCACGTATTACTCAAGCATGATCCTAATTCCACATTAGATACCATAACGGTCATATGCATTGTATTCACACCATTGTGTCAACTATTCTGGCGAAGAAACCAGCCATGTATGTTTGTATGTATATTTATAATTTGAAAGGATCTGCCTTAAATGCATTCTGTGAGCCTCCAGCACAAAGCTCAGCTTAAGTCAAATCAGTAAAGCATTTCATATAATTAACATATTCACCGTAAAGAAGGGAGATTGTTTCATGACTGTGGTTCTGTGTTTGGTGTTAGCTTTACACATTTAGTTTAAGGACAAGCTCTGTTGGCTCGGGGAGCTCTTTCACCCAAAGCATGCATGACCCACTGATCACTTGTTCTGTTTCTAGAGTTGAAAGCGAAATTCAATTACTGTTTTTATGTTTAATTTTTAACATTAGGAGTCAAAGTCAGGCCTCGTCATTTCAATTAAACGCTAGCCTATTGAACTATAACTGCATTCTATTAACTTTATCTTAATTACTTCTTGGTGTCCGCTGTAACCTTGGGGTTTTCAATGCAGTTACATGACTATGAAGTGTTAAATGTATAGGTTTACAAGAAATCACCGTATAAATGCGTTTCTATCCAGAAAAAAACAGTTTTGTCTGCCAGCACAATCAAATCCCTTTTTGATGTAAGGAATATTGGTGGACTTTCCGGTCCCTGGCTAGCTAATGTGCAGTGAAATGGAAGTGAAGGCCGAGTAGTTATAGTGGAGCTGAGGTGACATACACAAACTGAATGGAGCTTATTGATCTCAAGGCAGCAGACATCAGCACTGTAGCTTCCTTTGCTCTGCTGCTGAACAGGCCGTGAACTAGTGACCTTTTGCAGTGTCAGGCTTTCTGGGTTTATTTCTTCTGAATCATTCAGTGTCATGAAATATGCAGAGATAGCACTTTCAGAGTTACACTACTTTATATGCATGTTTTATCCTTAATGCATAGGATTTATAGAGTGTTGTTATAGTGTGTACATAACACACTACTACTAAACATGCCCTGTAGATCTCAAGAGCTCACACTCGACACTGCACTTCCTTGGGTCCTCCGCAATACAGCCACCAAGAACGAGAGCAACTGAATAAACGATTGATCAGCGTACCGTCATAGCATATGAACCCTGACATATTTGTTTAAAGTATTATGAGTATTATAAGTATTATTATGCGTTCCCCTGAACTATATTGAAAAATGTATCAAAATTCGTATGATAATGACTCATATGGTGTTTCCACCTGTATAGATTTGGGCTCGATATTCAAATTTCCTGAATTTTGATTACTCTTTTTGGGAAGTTTGTATCATCAATAATTCATCCTTCACTCGTTTTTCTATCTCTCTCTCTCTTTATGTCTCTCTCCGCACTACTCATGCGTGAATATCTTTATACCTGAGTAAGCACGCTGTCATTCATAACACACCCAGTCTGGGCAGAGATGAATAAATATCCCAGGCACATATATGCCTCATTTTATATGCCATTTCCATTTTCGTTTCCATCACTTTTCTGCTGCTTTGGTTGACTATCATTCAATTAAACACCATTATCTGCTGGTATGCCTGGAGAATTTAGCACACCTAAGCTGCTCCATACACCTCAGCATTTAATCTCAAGCAAAACGTCAATTAATCAACAGGAATCAGTATTATGGAAAACAAACCAGTGGGGATGGACTTTATCAAATGTTCTTTAATTTAAAAAATGACTTGAAGGGAATGTGATGTAATTTGTAATTTACAAAAATAGTATTGAGGTAGCGGAGAGGGAAGAGACTTTGAAATCTCTGAAAGTTGCTAAGCAACATGGTTCAGCCTGGAGTATTTTGATTAGGCTTTCACAGATGACGTGTTTGCACAACTTCTTTTTGTTTATGCCACAGGGCTTATAAAGAAAAGATTCCAACTCTGCATTATAAATAGTCCCTGGGTTTGCCACATACTTAACATTATTTCTGATCAATAGCAATAATCAATTAAAGCTTAGCATGGCCTTTCATGGTATTTATTAGTATAAGTCATTGCATGAAGAAGGCCTGTTGCTTCTGTCATACGCAGTGTTTGATTTTTAGAGTTTATAATGCAGTGTTTTAGGGCTGCAACTAACTACTATTTTCTGTCTTTATTATTTCAATTAATACACATTTAAATTTTTATTTCCCGTGGTCTTTTACGATTCTCTTTCACAACACATTGATGATGCAGCCATTGCATCCCATGCACTGAGAATAAAGGGGAGCTGTATCTAAGTATATATATATATATATATATATATATATATATATATATATATATATATACTTAGATGTGTTTATTGTCTGGGAAACAGCTACGGAGGAGCAGTCGGAGAATAGCAGGGAAATCCAAACGGGGGAATACGGGCAGGGAACAACAGGCAGACTGGGGAACCAGATGACTGTGAGAACAAGAAAGACAGGGTCAGAGGCAAGGCAAATACAATTAGGTTGAACCTTCAAAGTAAGAGTTCCAGTTCTACCAGTTCAGCTGAGACAACGATCTGGCGATGAGTGGATGAGGAACCGTGGTAGATATACAGCAGGGTGATTAATGGATTGAAGGCAGCTTGTTTGCTTGAGCAGGTGAGGTTGGTGTAATCACCAACCTCAGGAGGAGATCAGTCTGGAACCACGCCCCTACCACACACACAGTAGAGGCAGGAGGCACGGATTGGCCCTGACACATTGGCTGGTTTGCTGTCCCCACTGAGACGTTGTCACAGCGCATGTCCTGCATCATAACATAGAGCCAATTTATGGATTAACCATTAATTGATTGCCAACTATTATTTTATAATGGAATCAAATTGATTAGTTGGAGCAGCCCTAGTGTGTTTATTCCATTTCACTTGAGGATGTATTAAGTGCAAATGTATATACCGTATACCAATGCAAAATATATTGGCCACCTATTTGTTTTGCTGATAAATTTCCATCTTCTTCCAAATTACTTTAGCCCCTTGTGGCTTCATCACCACATGAAAGCACTTATTGTAAGTCGCTTTGGATAAAAGCGTCAGCTAAATGACAAGTAATGTAATGTAATCACCACATTCACATCTTACAGCTTCCTTGCACAATTTAAATAATACACAAATTTAACAAAGATAAACAATATCACAATGCAGCAAGAGGCAGAACCCCCAACTGGGCTTATTTGAAGCCAACACAACATTATCTTAACATGTGTGATTTTCTTACCTGTCAGACTCCTGAGAGTCCTGAGGGGAGGGACCAGAAGGGGTTAAGACGAGGTGGGAATCAGTTTTTACTCATGTACTGATTTGCAAAAGAATAATTAACCTGCTGTTGTTTGACACTTTTCAAATTGCTCTGGTAAGCAGCTATAATTTTCTCAAAAACGGCATTGGAATTGGGCCTTCTGATGCATTGCACAGCATAATTGTGGACCAGCATAATTTATCTAAAAAAACAAAACTGCAGTGTACGGAAACAAGTTATCACAGTCCGATTTAAAAGAGCGAATCAGGCGTATCAGCAGTGCTATCATATTTATTAGCTTAATATTAGATGTCATTGTGATCCCAAGGCCCTGGAAATATAAATTAAAGATCTCACCACATCACACGTTCATAAAAAATAGCAACATGCACACTTGATGCTTGAATTTTGGGCGAAGTCAGCTCACCAAATTCAGGCTGAAAAGACAAAACTTTATCTTGCCGTTAATAATCTGAATGACCAGAAGATTTCAATCCCGCAATGAAGGACAGGTCAAAAAGGACAAAAAGCCCAGTCGGTGTGGTGTCTTATCTTAAGAAGAAGTTTTCTTTCCCAATTCCCTCATGGGGAGGACAAGTAAGAGTAGGGGTCATTGACTGCTGCAGTGATCAGAAAGTTGGAAGTTAAGTTATGCACACAAATATGAGAGAAAGGTGTCTATATAACCTTTGGTTTTATAATAGTTAACCTTACATTCAGGGTACAACATCCTATATTAATTAGTGTTTATATCATGAAGGGTTATCTAACATTCTACCTCATTTAAACTAAAAGGAAAAATTATTAAATATTTAACTTATGACACACAAAAGGTCACCTGCACTGCACCATTAATGTGCTATCAATTGAGCTGCCTCTATCACTTAACATTAGCATTGAGATTTTACTTTACCTTCAAAACTATTAAAAAGACCTGTGTGGATGGCTGGCTTTCTATTTCCTTGTCCTCTGTCATACATATTTCATAATAGAGCTGGTTGATATTGAGAAAATCACATATTAGAATCATTTTGACCAGATAACTCGATATTGTCATAATACTGTCAAAAATGTGGTTAACCTTTCTTACTTTCACAAAGTATGTCCACAGATTTACATTTTGATAATCAGTAATGTGGAAATATTGACTGGGTAGGTAGACAAATAATAGACAGTAAAAAAAAAAATAACATAACATAAATAACATACTGTAATGAATATGCAGGAATTTGGGGTATATGGGGTACAGGGGCCTTAGCTGCGAGCCATTTAGTCAATGTATAAGCAAATGGAGAACTGTGTCTGTATAATCGACACATGGTTAAACACGTTTCTGCCAGAAAATGATGGATTGCGCAAGGGAGTTTAAGTATCATGGGGTCTTGTTCACTAGTGAAGGTAAAATGGAGCGTGAGATGAACAGGCGGTTTTAGTGCGGCGTCATCCCAAAGCTCATGAACCACCTTGGTCTTGAGCTTTAGTGACTGAAAGAATAAGATTGTGGATACAAGCGGTCTAAATAAGCTTCCTCCGTAGGGTTGCTTGGCTCAGCCTCAGAGGTAGGGTGAGGAGCCAAGACATCGAGAGGGCGCTCGGAGTAGTGCCGTTGCTCCTTTGAGTTGAAAGGGGCCAGCTGAAGTGGTTCCGGCATATGATCAGGAAGCCTCCTAGACGCCTCCTTTTAGAGATTTTCCGGACACGTCCAACTGGTACGAAGCCCCGGAGTGAACCCAGACCACGCTGGAGGGATTATATATCTTGTCTGGCCTGGGAACGCCTTGGGGTTTCGCAAGAAAGAGCTGGAAAGCGATGCTGGGAAGAGGGACATCTGAAATACCCGGCCACAAATAAGATGAATGATAATGGATGATTAGAATGGATGCAGGCTTTAAAACTAGGAAAAGACAGCTCTGATGCTATGTTACCATACCATAAGTTCTAAGACAATATCAAGTAGGGTTGTGAATCTTTCACTATAAAGATTTGATTACATTTTTAATTCTCAATTGAAAATCGATGCTCCAATCAGCTTCGCAATAAAGGCATTGTGGAAAACTGAGTAAAGTATGTAAAGTATCAACATGAGTTATGATTTTTATAAGATTGCTGTATGTTTTTGTGTGAATATTTCATCATGTTTTTGATGGAGTGACTGAAGTTTAGAGTGATGGACAAAAAAGGAGGATTTTGAATGATCTATATATATTTACGATTTCACTGTGTGAAACAGTTATTTTGTTTTGAACAATTTAGATGTTCAAGTTGTTTACTTGATGGAAGTAAAAGAGAAGAATTGGTTCAAATTTCCTGATTGCTCAAACTGCAGCACAAACAACGGACAAAAAAATGTCAGAGCCACTGCGACCTGACGGTTTTCACAAAAACTTTAATGAGACCACAGGGAAATTGAGTCTTCATCCCAGGATCAAAAAAAGATATGAGTCAGACAAATAGTGCTAACATATTGGAATAATGCTGAAAATAGAAATCCATATTTGAAAAGAGATAAAGCTGATTTATCTCATATGGGCCATGGAATGATAATGTAAGAAAGAACTTTCTCAGAAAAACAGCTTGATAGAAAGGAGTTTATTCATGCACAATGGAGTCAATAGAGAAGATATCATGGGAAGGTGACTTAAGAATGTGAGTTTTCAGTCTAAATTCACCCAATAGATTGAACCCTATTAACCAGAAAGTTGGAAAACTTGATTAATGCTTTTTAGTTGTTACATTCTTATTTTATATCCACAGTTTATGCTTCAAAGGATGTGCAGTTCCCACACATGAAGGGAAAATGAAGAAATGTAATCTTTGTAGACTACATTATTACAATCTCAAATTCTAGACAACATAGTTTTTCTATGTAAATTACAATAATCATGAGTGCACAGATCCATTGGTTTAAGAGAATGCCATCAAACAACATATTAGACAAAAATGGTTATCAGCAGCAATAGATGGGCAGTGGAACTTTAACTGAGGCTTTTTGAGGTCATGGATAGTCTCTCCTCAAATTCTAAGGTCACGTTCAGAGTCACATGGATCATGGGAAGAGGTTGGTCTGTTGTTGACATTGGGAGGAGAGACTTTAAGCCATGTGTCACAGGGCCTACAAAAGGAAGCAATCCGTGACTTAGTTTGAGGGTTAGAGGGTAGCTAGTAGTGGTGTAATGGACCATTGTCAATCCATGATGCGTTTGGATGGTTTGTTGTTGGTTGATGGTTATGTTTGTGCATGTGAACCACGGATTATTACACAGTGTGAAATAAAGTTTTACTGACGATCGTTATCCACCAATATTCAGTAAAATGGGTAATCAGTAATCATGCTGTTCTAGTCGCCGGTCTCTGATAATGTTACATTGTAAATAACTATTATGTGTTTAAATTGACATGACGGTGGCAGCAGCGCTAACGACTAACGGATGGAGGTTCTGTAAAGTTACATTATGAGGTTTTCATGAGGTGTTCATGTAGTGTTGATGAGAAACTTGAACAAATCCAGTTAATTGAAGGAGATATTTCACAGCAACAGAAATAGATATTAGAGTTATTGTGTGACAAGTGTAGTTGTTGTTCCTGTGTAGCGTAAATGAGTAAGTGATCTTCACCAGGCCAGTCACAGCGTGTACGTTCTCCTAACAACTAGTATTTTACCAGTATTGAGTATTTTACCATCCACATTTGAAAAGCAACCCAAAGCCTGCTAGTAAACTTTTAGAGACTGTGACTATTAACAATAGGATCTATAGGGATAATGCTGGCAAGTAAAAAAATAACAGAGTAGATGTTTGTGAATCTACAATAACAACACTTCTCATCCAGCTACTCTTCTCCCCCCCCCCCCCCCCCCCCTTCTTGTAAGATGGCATTGCCTTTTGTGGCATCACCCATTGCTGCAAGCCAAGTTTGAATAAATTACTGCATGCACCTCAGGAGAAGTGTTGATTGACTGACAACATGCAAGTAAAACCCAGTTAAAGAATAATACCACGTATTCTGAAGAGGGAGAATAATATCAGATTTAGGAAAAGAAACAGAAGCCAAAAATGTGCAAGGCAAGGTCGACTGATTTTATATTTTGAAAAACAATAGGACTTGAACATTTTCTTTTTCATGCTTGAGTTGCTCTCAGAAGAACAGCGCTTCTGTTATAATTGTCAGTATGGAAAAAAAAATGAGAATATGAAGCTAGGCGATGCTAGGGGATATAAAAGCAACACTAGAGCAAGATAAAAACATAATGAGGCAATTAGTGAACAATCCCAGATAATTATCACCCATCACGGGACATAATAGTATTTTCCTATACATCATATAGGAAGGAAAGTGCAAGTGTGGAAGTTTTCATTACTGCAAATTACTCTCTGCCCCCCCCCCCCCATCTTGTCTTCACCCTCATCCTCCTTTCTTTCACCTAAATGTTTTGACATCATTTTTTTCTTTTTTATATATTTGTATGGGGAAATATTTAATATCCAATTGATTAGACAATAGCTGATCTGTGCTAAGACTCTTCCAGTCAATTGTTTTCAGAAACCCTATAAATCTACTGTAATTTGTTCATTTAGATGAGATATAGCTGAAAGGCCTGACGAGTTAGACAGTGAAAGCTTGTCATTCTCAGATGCTATCATGCTAAAATAAATGTTCCTCCATTCTGGTGAATTTTGACACTTGCTAAAAAATAAGCAGACTATAAGAACAACATGTATTATATAATAGACCTATGTGTGTATATATGTGGATGTATATGTATATATGTATACGTATATATCTGTAAAGATCCACTTTGGACTTGAATATCTGAACAACCACATTATATGGCAATAGTTGTACGGACATTCAACTCTGGACTGAAGTATTGTAGTAATCGACTGGCCAATATACATTACCATCTGCACCTCTAATATGGCTAAGAATATGGAAAACTATGTAAAGTTTGCTGATTTTCAGGTTTGGGAAATCAAAACAAACCAACAAAAACCTTTCCAGTTACTCAAAGTATGCTCGCACATTTTTCTCTTTCCTCTCTTCAAAGAGTCATGGCTAAACCAGCAGCAGTTTCACTTATCAGTGTGAGGAAATGAAACTTACGTTTACTGTTTTATCATGAAACAGTGAGTCGCATGCTTGTGTTTATGAGATTTACAAGTCTGCGGCATTCATTTCAAGTATCTGAGATAATTACTGTTTTATCTTTTTTATACCTATGCTCTAGGATTAATGTATCTCAACACCCTCCACTGTGAAAGGAGAAGGTGTTATCACATACACAGAGGATTTCAAACCGCTAGAGTTATCAGTTTGACTGCACAAAGTGTTTTGGTACTGCCCCTTCTAAGCTCCGCTGATCACATTCAAATTGCTAAGTGGTTTTCAGACTGTTGCAGACAGATTGTAACTGCTGTGTAGCTGTCCTCATGCCTTTTCTCAGAAAAAATTGATGAAATACATATTCATCACATTGTCAAGGTTAAGTGATTATAGCTATAATGTAAATAACTTGTGTTTTAGATATTTGAGTATAGGTTTAAACTTCACAAGGAATTCCTTTGCATTGTTTCTAAGTATTGTTGGCGCATATGGGGAAAGTTTGCAATTTATCGGGGACTGTTAGTAAAAACATATTGTGGAAAACTGAGTACAAACACAAAGAAACACAATTGAAGGAAATGACCCAGTCTAATATCCCTTTCACACATGCAGTCTATCCCTGAAAGGATCCAGAGGGGATAGATTTTCCGGGAAATCTGTACTAAATCAAGACCTACTAACATTTCAGGGAAAATGCCGGTATAGCTGTGTTGCGAATGAAAGCAGCAACATTGCAGGGATTCAAATAGATCACAAATAACATTAGTTGTCTTGTAAACTTGAATAATAAATACATTACAATAACTAGGTACTGGACAAAAACAGCACTTCACCAGCAATGTTAAGATAAGATAAGATAAGATGATACGTTTTACCAGAGTTTATCTGGAGGCGGTTCCGCTGGCATCATCCTCTAAAGTTCTGGTTTAGTTCCCTGTCGTCATCAGCGGAATTGAGGCCGACGATTGCAGAATCGTCGGAGAACTTCTGTATGTGGTAGTTAGCAGAGTTATATTTAAGGTGTAAAGAGGAATGGGGCCAGAACGGTTCCTTGTGGGGTCCCCCGTGATGCAGGACACCCGGAATGACTCACACTCTCGCATCCGCTCATACTGTGGACGGTTGGTGAGGTAGTCCAGGATCCATGGAGTGAGGTGGTGGTCCACCCCCGTCTGTTCCAGCTTGTCCCTCAGAAACAAAGGCTGGATGTTGTTGAAGGCACTGGAGAACTCGAAAAAACATGACTCTCACAGTGCTTCAAGCCTTCTGGTTTTTCTGGTTCTTGACAATAGTAAGAGATCGGTCTTTCGCCACAAACATGAACTTCCTGCCCTACCCAATCGGCTTCTTATGTGGAGTTTTATGTTGTTTGGTATCCACCAGCTGCTGGACTGTCACTTGCCCTATTAATTCCGGCATTGCCATGGCATGTTTGAAAAGGTGCAAGACGGAAATGCTCCTGAATGTAGTACATGAGATGAAATACGTAAAGGAACAACAGAGGGCTATGCAGTGGTATGAGTATATAAGGAGAGTGACGAAGAGCTTTTTGGATTTCAATCGTTTACATTTGCCTCAGCCTTGGTTAAAAAATTAATACCTCAATTCAGCAGAGAAAGTGAGAGAGAGGTGGGATTCTCACCAGCTCCGTTTTATTTTAGCCCCCATGAGGCACTGCAGAAGTTTTGACAGCTTCCAGAAAGCCGTGGAGTTGGATTTTACAATCCTGTATTTAAGCCTCATCATCAAAGTGAATGAGAGCAGTGGTATAAAAAGGTGAACCAATGTTTAGGAGTAACTCTCAAAAACTGGATATTCTGTGAATGTGGAATACAACTAGGATAACCTTTTTTGTTAATATCCCAACAAATAAGCAAATACAAACACAACAATGAGGTTAGATTATATTTTCTAAATTTAGTGATTTAGTGCTGTAAGCCAATATTTTCACGGACCTTACTAGACTTCTCCCCTTGATCCTCACAGAGGAATGGAAAAGAAAGAAATCACTCAGACTTATTACGTTTTTAATTCTGCTAAAACACATTACACTTTTGTGTCAGACATACTTGCAGGACAATATAAAGTCAGGCACTAACATATGACACTGTCATTTCTGAAAGGTCACTCCAAGATGAAGCTGCTGCTGGGGAATTAAAGATTCAAGTTGTGGGCCCATGATAGATTTTTATGAAGGTTTAACTTGAATGTTATATGACAAGCTCAGATTATAAGCACACATAGAGATAACACCGAAGCAGGAATTAGAGCTCCAACCTAACTTTTCCACTGGTACCACTGGTGCTACCAACTTTTTGAGTTAGTCCCACCATTGCTCTGGTACAGTATTAATCAGTGATGGAAAGGAACTAAGTACATTAACTCAAGTAAAGCCTTTTAAGACCGAGAAGCCCCCTAAATAATGGGCTTGGGAATAAGCTTGGCATAAACTGTCATAAACAATGCACTAATATACAACGAATAAAATGATGTTGCACACCAAAAAAAAAAACAGCAGCACCTGGGCTACAAGAATAGATATGCCTGCTTATCATGCTCCAAACACAACTTTATGAATGACCAAATATCCATATTAATATCTCGCAAAAATATTGACCCAATCATTTATGGCTCTTGTGCTCGTTAGCATTGCGGTACAGCCCGACACAATAGCTCTCTAGAATCCTCTCAATCCACGGATGCACAAGCTATCTATCAATTCCCTCTCAAACAGAGCATCTGCGATGTATCAATCAACACAGCCATGCATAAAAAAAAAAAGTTCAACGATTGTAGAGAAATATGACTTACATTGATTATATAAGCCGCTTATAACACCCAAACCTTCTGGGTAGTTTTTGTTGTAACTGTCCGTTTATGTTGTGTTTTCGGGCAGCAGAAAGTCTTGATGGTTTCAACACGCCCTAGTAATATTGCTTTTCTTTCATACTGGTATATGTTTTACTTTGTCCTGTATTTTAATGCTGGACTATCAATTGCCATGTTACAACATGTTATTAAAATCAATCTAGAACAGCATGCCACTTCCTTCATAGATGTGTCTCTCTTCCATCCTGAGGAAGCCATAGGACAAAGCGAGGGCTATAAACTGCTCCTAACATAACCAAAAGAGAATTGAATGATCCGAGACAGAAATAAAGGGAAGGTTGTCTATCTCCTGTACTGTATGCTTGACAGAGCTCCACAAATCCAATCAAGCAATTTAGTCCACAAACAATCTTAAAACAATCATATATAGCCTATATTTGACAAAAGGCCCTTGCCAAAGTACATATTCCACAATCGCTTCATCAGTTTTTCTATACTTCTATCAGCCAGGTGAACCATTCTAGATATTCTTTGACAAACTGCATGACTTTAACCTTAACCGCAATACTAACTCTGCTGTGTCAAGTTTACACTAGGGATATGTGCACTGGCATATATCTGTGTTCAATTTCAGATGGATTGTAGTCTTGACTGGAGTGATATCATACTGTAGCTCTTGAGCCAGATGGGTGTGTCATTCTGGATTTTTGTTTTACTGTTTATAACTTGATCTGAATGAGTTTCAAAACTTCTCACCTGAAATTATTATTACTAAAGCATTTTGAACATGCATTAAATGTTACAATGAAGCTAAATTAGTTTCCACTAAAGAACTTGAGCAACTTGAACAGCACAACTATGACTTTCTCTTAGCCAGTATCTGTGATTTAGTTTAAACACCAACACTTGTGGGATCTGCTTTGTCAGCAACTAGAGGATATAACTTGATATAACTTCAAATTCATTCAGATTTCTGCTTTCTTGCTTCTGCTCTTATCAACAGCCATAGGCAATTAGCGGCATTCCTCTTGTGGTACTCAGGGAAGACAAAAGCTTTTGAATTGTGGAGCAAAATAAATCTAAAGTAAATGAAACCATGCTGTCTCACTGTACGGTGAAGCAATTTAGATGCTCATTTCTGTTTTCTAATCATGAAGCAGTTGTCTTTTATATTCTTCTTTACAATTCCAATCAATGGGAAATAGGAAAAATGCTAATATAATTAAATCACCATTTCACATATTAACAAAGCCCAATGAACATCTGGCACCAATTAAAAATCATTTTTGTTTACAAACCTGAATATGTCTGACAAGACTGACTGATTGACTTGTCAGTGCTGTGTTTCTACTGAATAGCAAATATGGAGCCTCTTTACCAGCCCCAACCTGAATTCAGTACAGTCATACAGTAATTGGATACTTCTGTTTGTTTCATTCAGACTTGCATTATAAAAAAAGCAAGTATTCTGCCGAGTAAATGGAGGATAATGGTAATGGGGTGGGGATACCTTACATTTGCTCTGTATGGGTAGATCATGTTGCTTATCACTATAGGTTTGAGCATTTCGGTGCACCACTAAGTCTGTCTCCAGGGAATGTGAACAATTACGGTATGAAGGCTCATCCCGCTAGATACTGATTCCCATCAACTAAATTACCTAAATCTTTCTGAATACATTTAAATAAATTTTACATTCTGAACATTATTAATGTTATTAATACAGCAGCAAACAACTATTAGCTATGTAACAGATGTAGTGGACAGACTAAGGTCTACCTGATATAATAGTTGCCACACAGGGGAAAGCAGGAGGATTTTCCAGATTGTTGTTTCTCGGTCATTCCCGTCTACGGCAGTGGCCATGGTGTATCAAAGTGCAGCTGCAGGATACCGGTAAGCTACTTTGTTGTCTTTAAAGTGGTGCTCTTTTTTTGTTGCAGGTAGTTGGGGGTGGAGAGAAAAAAAATCTTGGAAGAATCGCCAAACCAAGGTTCCTCGGCTGCCGGTCTTCCCCCGCATACGTACATCCATTCCAAACCCTAACGTCCAATTACATCCAACTTCCCTAAGCTCACGAGTGTCCGCTCACCCAGTCCCGACGGGTTATCAGTGGTACATCACGGCTCCTCTACCTCTCAGTGTTTGACCCCCATCCCTTAACCTACATCCCCTCATCCTCCATCCCTCGACCCCATCTCTTAACGTCTTCATGCCTCGATCCCCCCATCTCATTTTGTCATTCCTCAACCCCCCCATATCTACATCCATTCATCCCTTCACCCCACAACCCTAATTCCTACACCCCTTCATCCTTTCACCCCATACCCCACCAGTATGAATTAATGTCTTTGTAGTCTAACATTAGTAGTCAAATCGCTATTACGACGGCCGATACCATTCCTCCCTCTACTACCATTATT